>NC_059372.1:9227787-9827787 GCF_019703515.2 Myxocyprinus asiaticus
GGGAGCAGAAAAGAACTGTCAAAAGACCTGCGTAACAAGGTAATGGAAGTTTATAAAGATGGAAAAGGATATAAAAAGATATCCAAAGCCTTGAAAATGCCAGTCAGTACTGTTCAATCACTTATTAAGAAGTGGAAAATTCAGGGATCTCTTGAAACCAAGCCAAGGTCAGTTAGACCAAGAAAGATTTCAGCCACAACTGCCAGAAGAATTGTTCAGGATACAAAGAAAAACCCACAGGTAACCTCAGGAGAATTACAGGCTGCTCTGGAAAAGACGATGTGGTTGTTTCAAGGAGCACAATACGACGATACTTGAACAAAAATGAGCTGCATGGTCAAGTTGCCAGAAATTAGCCTTTGCTGCGCCAATGCCACAAAAAAGCCAGATTACAATATGCCCGACAACACCTTGACATGCCTCACAGCTTCTGTCACACTGTAATTTGGAGTGATGAGACCAAAATAGAGCTTTATGGTCACAACCATAAGCGCTATGTTTTGAGAGGGGTCAACAAGGCCTATAGTGAAAAGAATACCATCCCCACTGTGAAGCATGGTGGTGGCTCACTGATGTTTTGGGGGTGTGTGAGCTCTAAAGGAACGGGGAATCTTGTGAAAATTGATGGCAAGATGAATGCAGCATGTTATCAGAAAATACTGGCAGACAATTTGCATTCTTCTGCACGAAAGCTGTGCATGGGACACTCTTGGACTTTCCAGCACGACAATGACCCTAAGCACAAGGCTAAGCTGACCCTCCAGTGGTTACAGCAGAAAAAGGTGAAGGTTCTGGAGTGGCCATCACAGTCTCCTGACCTTAATATCATCGAGCCACTCTGGGGAGATCTCAAACATGCGGTTCATGCAAGATGACCAAAGACTTTGCATGACCTGGAGGCATTTTGCCAAGACGAATGGGCAGCTATACCACCTGGAAGAATTTGGGGCCTCATAGACAACTATTACAAAAGACTGCACATTTTTAAAACACATTTGAGTGATTTTGAGAACAAAGAGTTCAGTTTACACAAATTTTGTAATAAAAAATTACTAATTCTCTCCACAAATGTCATGTCAAAAATATTCAACCCCCAAAGTCAATCATTCGTGGAGCATCCTTTATCCTTAATAACAGCAAATAAATGTTTCAGGTAAGTGTTCTCAGGCTTCGGACACCTCTCTATTAGAATTTCTACACATTTCTCATGAGCAAAAGCTTCCAGCTCATTGACATTCTTTGGTTTCTGTGCTGCCACTGCTTCCTTGAAATCCCAACAAAGGTTTGCAATGGGATTTTAATGATGGACTGAAAGGGCCATTTAAGGACATTCCATGACCTATCCCTGAACCAGATTTTGGACAGCTTGGATGTATCCTTGGTGTTATTGTCTTGCTGGAAAGTCCAGTGATCACCGAGCTTCAATTTACACATTGAAGGCATCACATTTTTCATGCCAAAATGGCCTGATACCTGAAAGAATCCATGGTGTCAGTCACATAGTCAGGATAGCCGTTTCCTGCAGCCACAAAACATCCCCATAACAGGACTGACCCACCTCCATGCTTGACTGTGGGGATGGTGTCGTTCTTGTCATCACCTTGTCATCTTACTCCAGACGTACTGCTGACCCATGGGTCTACAACTCGTTTTCAGTTTAGTGTCATACGTCTAAAAAACCTTCTTCCAGGACTCCACAGGTCTTTATTATTACTTCTTGAATATTCAAGTCAACATTTCCCTTGATGAAGTTTTGCTTTCTTCCACACCTCAAGAAGGTTGCTGTTGTACCATATTTAAAAAATGTATGAATGGTGCTGCCAACTTTGTCTATTGGAAATTGAAGTACCTTGGAAATGTACTTTTAGCCATGACCTTTCTTGTGTAATGAAATAATCTCCTCTATTAGCTTTTGAGACAGATTATTTTTTTTGCATAGAAATACATTTTTGCAAACAACACTAAACTTAAATAAGTGCCATTGCAGATTGATTAATAATTTTGTTTTAAAACATTTACTTGTGTAGCCTTACATATTTAAGGAACAGCTACATGCAATAGGGGTTGAATAATTATGACATGGCTGTATTTTTTTAAAAATCCTGCTATTTAGAAATACCAGGTTATGTATTCACACTATGACTTTGAATGTGTCACTCAACTGATATAGATGTAAAGTTAAAAAATTCTGGGTCATCAGAAAAGCTTACTTTGCCATTATGACCAGCTGTCTGTACATTATTTTATATGTACTGTAGTTCAAGCAACTACCCACAGTTACATGGGTTTGGAGAAAAGAAGACAGTTTAATCTCTTTAAATGAAAGCAATATTCCAGTTTGACATATTTGTCTTATATATTATAAGCCCTTCTCATCTGACAGCTTTCCTCCCGTTATAGTGCAAGGTGATAAATGTAAGTGTTATGCAGACATGCTGTTTGTCAATGGCACAATTTCAGTGTGAATTTCTGTAAAATGTGGACAGAAACCAAAGACTCAAATAAATAAATGTGTGTTCTCTAATGACTGGCTCCTTTTGCTGATGTCATATAGTTTTTGTCTTCATGGACAGCAGTCATAACAAAAGATTATTCTGCTTAATGAAGGCCATACAGACAGCAAAGACAATGTATTGATGAGCTCATAGTCTAGTCAGCTTTCGGTGTTCGCAATGAGATCACAACATGTCCAGGACAACAGGGCCAGAGGATTGGTGTCTGGTTTACAGTCTGAGACCGGTTAAGTAGTTTAGATGGGTCAATGCTAGAGGTCGACTGATAGTGGATTTTGCCGATACGATAACTATGTTGGTGGTAAAGACCAATAACCGATTAACTGGCCAGCTTTTAAAATCGTTTTGTAGAATGTAAAATGTATATACATTTTCGTATACTTTTATTACTGTGGCGGGCACAGAAAAAGAGTCTATTTTTCAACCAAAATCCCAATAATAACCAGAAAAATGATTTGATGCATAATATGGGACTTTTATGTATAAACAAGCCCAAAAAACACCATGGACTCTTATTTTGAAAATACAAAATGATGAAAAAACACCAACTATCGGCATAGATTTTTGCAGATAACTGATAGTTCCAAAAAGTAACTATTGGCACCGATTAATCAGTAAAACGATAAATCGGTCTACCTCTTGTCAGCGCATTTGGGCCTACACATTTGAAATGTTTGAAAGATTAATCATTCGAGATTCTTTATAGTGTGTAATTCCTGCATCAAGCGTCACCAAAACAAATTGCAAAAATAATGACAAAACGTTTTCTAAAACATCCCCTATAGTCCATCGTTTGAAGGAAATCATATGGGTTTGGAACAACATGAGGTTGAGTAAATGACCACATTTACATGCACTTAAGAAAGCGGTTTATTCCAGGGTTTTTGCAGAAAGTGGCATGCTGTAACATCATGTAAACAAGAACACTGATTTCCTTACGCTGCTTAAGGGATTAAGAGAAAGAGGTTTAACACACCTAGGTTTCTCTTAGAGAACGCGGCCTAATGTGGCCATGTAAACGCGTAAGCGCCGTTCTGATGGGTGTTTGAAGAGTGCGCATGTGCGTGGAACAGACCGGAATAACAAACATAGAATGGAGCCCAACAACAAGTCAACACAGCAGAAAGAATTCAACATTTCTGGGAGTACAGTGGGGAAATCACATACAATATATAAACACAGCAACAACTCTGGAATATCTGGAAATAAAGAGAAGCCACACTCTGGGTTATGTGTGTAGTGGCTGTTTAAGGGGTCAATCCAAAGTGCATGCTTTGGCGCTAAACACACTTAAAATATAAAAATTGCAGTTATAGTGAGGCACTTACAATGGAAGTGAATGGGGCCAGTGCATAAACATTAAAATACACACTGTTTTAAAAGTATAGCCACAAGATGTAAACATTATACATGCTAACTTGATTCTAGTGTACTAAAATCAGGGATTTATGATGTTAATCTGATTACAGGGTTTATTGGTGTAATGTCGTCATTACAATGAAGTTGCAATTTTGGATATAACTTTGCACTGATAAGGTTAGTAAGCCATTTTATCACCCTAAAATCATGTTAACACATAATGTTTATGGTTTGTAGCTATACTTTTGAAACAGTGAGTATTTGAACATTTTTAGATTGGCCCCATTGACTTCCATGGTAAGTGCCTCACTGTAACTGCAATTGTTGAATCGAAATAAGTTTTTGTTGTAATCAACATTATGCCACAAATGCTGACGATTCATCTTAACTTGAATTGAACCTGGAATATTCTAAGCATTATAAACTTAATAGCCCACTAAAGGTTTTCTTCCAATTTTTTCATCTAAAAATATATTTGACAGCATAATTGACCATTCAGAATCCAGTATTCCAGAAAGTCAGAATACATTCCCTTTTGAAAACTAGAGTGTATCCTATTGACATAACTATGTACTCTATGTACTGTATGTAAATAAACCATTAACGGTTTTTAGAATTTAATAATTTTATTATGTCAGAAGAAGACATGTACTTACGATCCGAGCACCTCCATGAATTCGAACACATCCTGGATGTTATCCGTGCTCTTTTTCCAATCATGTTCACCCTCCTTTCGGCCCATTTCAGCGTGAGCTTCAACAGGGATTTCTAGAGAAGAAAAAACAGATGCAAAAAGAAACATAACCCGTGATTCACGATGGCCTGTTTTGAAAAAAATAAAATAAAAAAAATGAAACATTGAAGCGAATATACCTTTACTGCCAGCCAAAACAATCCCTAATATTCCTGGAGCTATGAGGCCTGCTTTTGTGTATAATTCCAATCAAAATTCCAAATCAAAAATCAGAACTCCTTTGCATCCTTTGAAACCCATTATCGGCTACCTCGGCTCACTCTTGACTAACTGTACTTTCTTCTAACTGTCTGTTTAGGTGTTTGTGTCTTTCCCATGGGCTATCCTGAATGGCTTTTTTCATTGGCTGTCCTACATGGCTTTAAGACTGTTGTTGTCAGAAAGTGCTAATCATGTGTTGGCAGGTCAATGTACAGACAGCCAAGGCATGTGCATCTTAATACTTGGAGTTTGGGTTTCAAATGTTTTCTTTTAAAATGCGTCAAAAGCAACATCCATAATAAACCTGATTCTATTTTAACTGAAACACTTTCAAAAAGAGGATCTTCGGTTTAACAGACAGAAGCATTTTAAGGTTTGTATTCAAACTGCCTTGAATGTATTTGTCATCAACTTCAACAAAATACACCCAGAAAACTGAAAAAAGTAACATGTTTGAATCAAACCCATCAACTGCGCACAAAGACAGCAGAAATTGCTAGGATATCTGGAGTGATTGGCCATTATGCACCCTGTCAATTTCTGTTTATTCCAAAGTTCCTTCATAAAAGGTGTTCTTCGAATGCTAGAAATGGCTGTAAAATTGTGTTTACCAACATAAAAATGTTGCTCTGGGATTAGTAGTACTTTCGGTTCTGTTAAGTTCATACAGTAAATCTTGCTCTCATTCCACTTACATAACGGGTTAAAGACATTTGATCTTTTGAGATTACCACCAAAGTTTATGAGGTCACTTGCATTTTATAAATGCAATAGCCAAAGATATATCCAATTTGTCACTGCAGTGACTGGATACAATGGGGTGGGAAAAAGTCCAATAGAATGTACTGGAGTATTTTGTAGTCTAATGGTAGAGTTACCACTAATAGACTTATATATAATATATTATATAATAGACTTAATAGGTAAATTAGGTAACCTACAGAGAAAAAGAACATCTGATTAAGAGGCATGAAAGGATCACAGGCTTCATGCCAAAGAATGGCAGACCTCGTCTGAACTTAAAGATTGTGTCATCCTCTTTATTATCATAATGAATAATGCCCTCTCAGAATCAACTAAAAACATAATATAATTAAGGATGCATTTTTAGATTAGAAATACATAAAAATTCTGATTAGAATAAAGTATAATCATAATTCTTATTAAAAAGTAACATTATTATTTTATTTAATATTAAATGGCATAATATATTATTACTTATAATTGTATTATTTTTTATTTTAAATTAAATATCAAAAATATTTCTAAAATATTAACTAAATGTATAAAATAAAACAAAACATACAATATCTTTTCAATAAAAATTAAAGAATTATTTTATATTACATTAGAGATGCATTCTTTAATTCAGAATAAAATAAAATCTTTTAATTAAGAATTAGAATAACAGATTATATTTTATTAATTTTTAGCAATGTGTATTTGTGCATATTTGTTCTATTTTATTTTAAATAAAATAAATTACATATTTCTAAAATATTAAACAAAACATAAAAAACAAAGCATAATATCTTGTAAAACAAATTACAAAATAATTTGATATTAAATTAGAGATGCATTCTTAAAATCTGAATAAAATATAATCTTGTTTTAAATAATTAGACTAACAGACATGATTATTTTATTAATATTATATTTTGATAGTCAGTATATTTATAATTGATGCCATAACATTTTATTAATTATAATTAATAATTTGATTAATGTTTATTTTTACATATTTGTTCCATTTCACTTTAAATATAACTTAAATATTAACAATTTTTTTATAAATATAAAAAAATATTATAATTAAAATATAATGAAATGTAATAAAAATATTTCATTCTTTAACTATACATATTTTAAACAATGATTTACGTAATTATTTTATATTAGAAACTAATAAACTACTTGTGCTGTTTATTTATCTTTCATTATACATTTTATATTAAAATGTAAAATGAATAATTCCAAACTTGTTTTTATAGAGAAAAACAAATAAAATAAAAAAAGAACCACGCCCAACACGGTTTTACACATATGACATTTAGGCTAATTATATTAGTAGGCTATATACAAATATACAAATAAATGTAATACAAAGCACCTTTTCAAGAACAAACATTGCGTAATAATCAATGCCCACATTTTGTATTCCACTTGCAATTTCCCTTTGCTCACAAAAGAGGAACATTCTGTACTTGCCTTGCTTTGTCAGTCCTCTGCAGCCTCTTTAATGCACAGGAGTCTGTATTAACTAACCACTCATATTCACCCCTCTGAGTCCTCACGAGACCAGAGAAAACATGAATATGCAACTCAGCACGGATCATTATACGCAAGATGTCCCATATATACATTTAAGTGACGATTATCGCTTATGCATCGTGTCATTGAAAGGGTTTATACATCCAAAAACAAATCCCGCGTGCAACTTAAACCCTCACAGGTGATGCTGCCTAATTGGATGCATTCATCATCTTTCTTAACAATATGCATTCCGATGCATGTATAAGCAGGGGTGGTTATTTTTATAGAGACCCAGTTTTTTTAACTTACCTTCCGGTCTGTAACAACTCCAGCATGATTTTTGCCTCTTGCAGAAACTATCGAAGCGCAAACAAGGACAGCATTGACGGAGAATGACATGCGAGGAGAGAGTACGGCGCGCAGATTTCAAGGATAAAGACATGCGTCCGAAATGCACTGATACACATTCCTGTGAAAGCACTGCAATAGTTGCAATATCGTCGGTATGGAAAAATCTTTCATATGCACCCTCATGTTAATGACCACAGGATTTAAAACAAATATTTAAATTGCCAAATACTTACAGATGATTTGTATCATTTGTTGCACACATTCAAGCAATTAAATGAAAACAAAACATCCTATTCTGCTAAAATCAATAACACTTAATATTACAATGTCCATGTTACATGTAGCTAATGCATACAAATGCAATTCAATAGCAGTTATGATCAATAAAAATAAATACACATTCATTACATTGTAATTAATATGCAGCTACATTGTAATAGCTAAGTAACATGAACACTGTAAATGTAAAGCGCAACCTGTTCTATAGCAGCAGTCTTGGTCTCCTGTGAATGCGACAGCATTCCTCTTTACTCGGGTCAGTGTCCTGTCCTTTGACTTACCTCGAGGCAAGTGCACAACAAAGGCTCCGCTCTGACTCTCCTGCCAAAAGCCCGCTGCAGTCTGGACAGATTAAGCTTGGTGACTGGTGCAGAAATAACTAACAGGTTGGAGATTACATGTGCTGTCAAGGAGGAAGGAGGGGTAGGTGGCGAGACACATCCTCAAGGTTTCTTATAATGAACACCAGGCACTTTTCATTTAAATCCATGTCAATGAGCTTACGAAGCCCTTAAAATATGAGAGAGCATGTTTTTTATATTTCAAGAAAATGTAAGTGGTGATTATCAATGCAAAACTTGCCACCACTATGCAACAGTAGGTTGTAGGTGGTTGCCAGGGCGATGCTGTGTTGTAGCTATAGTAAGGTGTACTGAGTGATTTTCAGTGCACTGCAATGCAGTTGCTAGGGGATTGTTAGGTGGTTACTTACTGGCCCAAGTCAAAAGTACTCACCCCAAAGTCTCTAAGGTATTCTGGTCCCTAGATATGGCTCTATTGGATAAGTCTATTGAATTTTTTTTTTTTTTTTTTTTTGGCAAAATGTGTTTTTTATGTCGCTTAGAAAAGTAATAGCACACCCCTCCTTAAAAAGCCATACAATTTGGATGTATCATTCATGTCCGTAGCACAAGCGATGCAGAATAAGTTGCATACTGAAGTTTAAAAAATGTGCAACATGCTACCAAATGTTTCAGTACCCTGACACTGACCCAATTCTGCCGGGATACTGACAATTGCCGTCTCCCATAAGACATTTTCGATTTTCAATTCAAATGTGTTTGTCTTTTCCTGTGGCGTTATTGATATCCTGTTGCGTAAGCAGCCTCAGAGACACGATTTCTGGTCCTACGGAAGCCAGAAAATTTCGCGCAAGATGAGTGCGATTCAAAGGTTGCTTTTCCCTCTAAGATTACATTTTTACTCCACTGACAATAAGATTTAGGGTTGGGGTTTGGCTTAGGGTGGTGTATGCTTAATAAAATATGCATTTCTGTTGACAGTATAACATAATTTACTAATAATTAACTAAAAACAACTCGCTTTTGGCGCCACCCTGTGGAAATTTCACCCAGAAACTGTAGCTCACACTTGCCCATACGTTCAGCAACACTTCCAGATTCCAATTCCAGTAAGCGCAGACTGACTTTCAGCTGAAAAAAATAAATTAAAAAAATCGTATTCACAGTGAAATTGGTCTGAAGTTTTCAGTAAGCAGAAGTAACACTTATGCTTTCCTTAGCAAGCCATTTCAGCTCATTTTAGTGACTTTCACTAACTATTCTCCAGATGTCTTGATTGAGGGTCAATGGATTAACACTTTTTGATAATGAGCCTTAAAACCCTTGGTTACACAACCCATTTATTTCCATAAAAGTATTCACAAGATATTACAGAGATGTGTAAAATGATAGCATTAATGGTTAAGAGCTTTAAAGGAATGTTCTGGGTTCAACAGAAGTTAAGCTGAATCGACAGCATTTGTGGCATAATGTTGATTATAAATATATATATATATATATATATATATATATCTTCCCTTTGCTAAAAAGCAAAAATTAAGGTTACAGTTAGGAGCTTTCAATGGAAGTGAATGGGGCCAATTTTTAGAGGGTTAAAAGACAGAAATGTGCAGCTTATAATTTTATACAAGCACTAACATTAATTCTTCCATTAAAACTCATGTATTAACAGAGCTGTAAAGGTCTTTTTAGGGTTTTAGGTTGCATTGACTTCCATTGTAAGTATCTCACTGGAACCCAGATTTTTGCTTTTCTTAAAGAAAAGGAGGGACGAGTCGAAATACATTTTCTGTGGTAATACTTGTATTGGATTTAAAAAGCCTGCCTACACTATCAACAGTTCTGCCATGTTTACAGTATGTAGCAAAGGTTTTTTTTTTTACAGGCGACAACCATGATTTCTGCATGGAAACGATTGACCGAAGGAAGAGTATTGAGACAGTTCATGTACTTGACTGTGTCATTAGAGTGAGCTTATAAGATTACTGAAAGCTTTAGGAAATGCTCATTGTATCTTTTAACATGCATTCAATATATAGACATGGAAAAGTCTTGAGGGTTTGTACAGTGAAAACTAGAAAGATCTAAAAAAACCTCAGATGCTTTTGATTAGTCGCATCAGAGTTCTCTACTCCCGTATTTTGCAGTTTAACTCAAGTTCAAGGGTGAGATTATTACATTCAACCTGTTGAGCCACATTGGATAATCACACAATCTGATGCACAGTGCGAAACGTCCTTTTTTAATAGGCTTGCGCAAATTCCAGATCTCAAAATTGAAGTGTGGCAATTATGCAGAGAATAAAAATGTTAAACAAATAAAAAGCTTTTTCAAAGTAGCCACCATTTCTCAAACAGTACTAAAAGAGTTCCCATGTGTGCTGGACACTTCTTGGCTGTTTTCCCTTCCCTATCCACTCCAGTTAATCCATTTAGAGAAAAAAACTAAAACAAAAAAGCATTTAAGCACAAGCGTATAAACCAAAAAGCTTTAAATACCAAAAGAAACCTATTCGATCAAAAGTAGTGTAGATTGTATGATTATGCATAAACAGAAGGAAATGCTGTAAGTTAGAAGTCTCATTAGCATGACTTACCTTTGTGTTGATGTCTTTTATTGACGAGTGCTCTGTGTTGCTTAATAAAATATGACGGCATTGCTGGTCAAAAACTCTAGGCAGCGGCGAGGCGTTTTAATTCCAGGAACACAAGTGGAAGTCTGTCTTACTCTCAAGATGTTGTCTTATGTATCCTGGGAGGCAGAGGAACCTGTATGAGACAGTACTCTCATTAAAACAGTCTGTGTACCGTGTTGCCATGGAGGGAGAAGGATGCAAGGCAGATAACCGGACATGAAGATCTCTAGATAGTTCTATTTCAGGGAGGCTGACTTGCGTAAATGGGAATTCGGATGAGGAGACATGGAACTCGTTTCCATGTAAGAGGGTCTCACATAGGATGTGAATCACTCTTAACAAATATGTCACACCCTGTACAGACTAAATGAATATGTGAAATATGAACATTACTGACTGTTTCAAAATCATAGCCATAAGATGTAAACAATATGCAAATCGCTTACCTTTTCTGTGCAAAGTTATATCCAATTTTACAACTTCGTTGCCATGATGATGTAACACTGTAAACCCAAAAACAACTGTAAAACGATGATTTAAACAGCTTAAAAAGCTCAAATAATACACAAGTTTTAACAGAAGAATGAATGAAATATTTCAGTTTTTGTTATGACATAGATCAGGGGTCAGAGTGCCATTTGTTATTTTCCTGGTCAATGGCTATTTGATCAGTTTGATGTTTTTACCGATTACAATAATATGTACAGTTCAAATGTATTATATAAATGATCAAAACAGAACACTTCTGATTTGTCTGCAAATTTCAAAGCGCTTGTTCAGATTTGGTCATAATGCCTGCATGCATTGTAGAGTACAGCTTCGATACCTATTTTGTGCTGGTCAAGACTGTAGTTATTAATATTTAACCCTTCTTTAATATTCAGCTGCATGAGTCTTATTTTATAGCAGTGTGTTATAAAACAAACTCGAAATCTATTTCTTAATGAACGCAGTGTCTGGATTCTTTCCTATCCTCCTTAGGCAGTAGTTCAGTCGTTGTTGCTGTAAATCTCACTTGCTAGCTCATCAGTCATTCTGCCTATCCGAAACATCCCCTAAATGTGCTGCCACCACAGCAGGCCTAAAAATGTCTCTTCATTAATGTAATTATGAGACTGTCTTATGGCTTACATTTTGAGCTCTTGTTTAATGTATAGTACTTAAAGCAATTCTTTTAAGCAAAATCAAAGCTGATCATCTCTGACAAACCTCTATTGTGCTTCTGTTAAACAGTAAAAAATAAGCTCTACACTAAAGCCACTTACAATCTGACACTGATGTCACTGGACCTGAAGGCTTAGAAAGCATCCTCACCCTGTAAAAAAACAATGATGTCATGATGAGTGCATTTATTATGTAACACTGATAGGTTGGGTGAAAGATAATTTTATATATTTTCTTTATATTAAATACATTTTTATATTTATATATAAATAATAGTTACAATATTTATCCATTTGTAGTTATAACTTTAATAAGTATAATGTATTCCATAAAAAAATTAAATATTTTATATTTTTTAAATGTTACACATTTTATAGAGGTATATTTGAAAAGGTACTATAATGTATTACAACTGTGGTTACAATTATTTCAGAAAATTATGATATTTGATTTTTACATTTTCTTCAAATAATAAACAAAAAACAAAAAAAAAAAAAACATGAAGCTTGTATGTACCAGGGGTTCATATTTATTAAAACTAATAGATTTCAAATTTTATTCTTTAAGTTATTGGGAGGTCACATTGAAACTGACTTTTTACCAGACCATCATTATTTATTTTTGGTACTTTTGAAATTCATTTTATGCATAGATTTTATTGTTTTAGCCCAGACCCAGAATTTTAATATTACACTTTGAAAATACAAATTATGAAATGTTTAAAACTATGATTCTCTAAATAAAGAGTGAAATAAACAAAGCATTTCAATATTTGTTGTGTGAAAATTGTTTCGTTCAACTTTAAAAAAAATGTGGACATTATATATATATATATATTTATTTAGTGTACTTGTGTACAAGTGATGTAAGAAGAAATCAAAGAAAAATTCTAAGTAAATATCACTTTAAGATTTTAATTCGGTGTCATTTCCAATTACCCTGTAATTTTGCCAAATTATGCAAAAATATTTTGATAAAAAAAGTAACTGTGTGTATTCAGGATACATAAAATTTTAGCTATGAAATTAGCCTCAGCAAGACACAGGAGTCAGCCATTTTATTTCAAAAACCTACAAATTTGATTTCCATCACCGTCATTTCCACCACAGAAATCTATTAAACACTGTTGTGTAATGACTTTCAGAAAAAAATGACAAAAATGACATAAATCTCCTATGATGCATGGACATACACTGTTGGACATTGTTATTAAAAAATAATAATATTCAAAGTGAGAAAAATGTTTTTACGAGAATTTACTTTTTAGAAGTCCACAGTGCTAAACGTGCCCAAAGTTGATGAAATAGCCATATATAACACATAATAATAACACATTACACTAAACGTAAATGCAAATACATTAAAATATACATGCTTAAAGTGAAATGTTACCAAGATATCTGTTTCCAAAGAGTAGGTCAATTAGCACTATAACATATCAGTTCAGTGTGTTCAGTAACTGATTACAGACTGAACACGACCCATTTGAGTGCTTCAGTGGAAGCGGAAAATCACCTGACAAATAACAGTTATCAATCACATCTGTCCGCATAACATTTCAGGTCTATAATTAGTGTCATCATCAAAATCGCACAATTGGAATTGCGAAAGAATAGCAAAATATCAGGGCATGATTATGTGAGCAGGCAAATACTCATCAAGTGAGCATCAACTGTGCAGCTGTAGAGCTCTTGATTGCAGATGTGTCGTGATGTATGATGGCATATAATTAGAGGTTTCTACGTCGGCTCAGAAGATCTGACCCGAGTGTAATTCAGTGTCTTTACTTATCTAGAATAATCTCCATCCCACTTAACCCTCTGTGACCCTGTAAGAGACCCATCAAAAGGATCCGAATGGCTAAACCTGCAGCGTCTTTAAACAAACTGATCTGAGATCAGTGGACCTGATGCTGTTGCCATCAATCGCTCAAGTTCAACTGATTTGAGATCTGCTGAAAGAGAAGTCTGAGAATGAGATAATGTGTTGATTTCAGACTTCAGTCTTTGGATCCTTGTTATGCACTGTATGAGAAGTCCTAAAAATGAACACCCTCGTGTTTTTTCAAACCCATCGACAATCAAATTTAAAGCTTGACAAGATCCTTGTTTGCCAAGTGTCCTGTTGAACCTTGTAAAACGAATGTAGGATGTCCTCTAGTTGTGAGATGCACCTCTAAAACCACAACACTTGCAGATCCAAAATAAATCAGCTAATTGTAGAAAAATGCCCCTTTAAATTACTCAAAATTAAATAAATGTTTAAATATTTAAATAAGGAAAACAAATATATATACCTGCACAACTCAAAATACAGGCTCATTTATTTACCAACGTTTCGGCTATCAGCCTTTTCAAGGTACGAAATATTAAAAATAAATCATTAAATACATAATGAGATCCTAGAAAACCCTATAAAATAATTAAATCACTAAATAAATATCCCAATAAATGTCCTTTGCAAAAAAAACCTACTAGTTTGCATCCATTTTCATATCTTTGGGTCGATTTTTCTCATTCAAGCACGAGCTTTGTGTCTTTTCATATTTATTTTCAGGATAACGGTTATCGGGACGTTACTCAACGACAGTGAGCGTCACCTTTTAAAATAAGACGTCCTCTTTCTGTAACCCTGAAAATGAAAGGACACAAAGCTTGTGCTTAAATGAAAAATCAGTCCAAAGATAAAGGCAAAATGACAATAGACACAAAATAGTGCTAAAATGAAATACAAGGAACATTTACGAACTTATTTAGTGATTTAATGATTAATTTAATGATTTTCTTTTTTAATTTATATAATGATTTAATTTAGAGTATTTTGGCCCTCCATAATGGTGCAGAAATTACTTCTATTAATACTGTAATCATATTCTTAATATTTTTTAATAATAATACTTTATTATAATTTTTTTAATTAATAATTAAAATGTAATAATTTTAATAAAACATTGATATTCATTTATTATTAATATTATTATTTTTATTTATGTTTTGTTTATTTTTTGCTCTGACATAAACTGTATTTTAATAAATAGCCTACTTAAACAAAAAACAAAATTAAATACAAAATATATAAAGTAAATATCAAATAAAATACTTAAGGATCATATAATTTAAAGTAACACTGTATATTATTACAGCCTGTACCTCATCCATTTTTTGGAGTTGTAGCCACACCTCTTTAGTATTACTAAATCTCTCTTTTATGTAGTGTACACACACACACACACACACACACACACACACACACACACACACACACGCACAAAAAAAAAAAAAAATCACGCTAATTTTCTGCGCACCAATGAATTTTTAACAATGCTGAATTATCTGTATCCCATATGCATGTACACATACATATTATACACACTATTTCTTACTCAAGGTGGCGCTGATGTGTCAGTGATTGACTTGATTTACATTTGACATTGCTATTTGATGAAGAAACATGAAAGTAAACTATAGCAAGTACAACACATGTACAGTATATGATTATTGTCATTTGGGTGTACTACTGAAATTATGTAAGTTGTGCATCTGTTTATACTCAAAACGTGCCTGAAAAATACATATGTGCAGCTTATATGTATCTTATGTGTAGCTTATGAGTATCTTATGTGTTATATGTAGCTTATGAGTATCTTATGTGTAGCTTATGAGTATCTTGTGTTATATGTAGCTTATGAGTATCTTATGTGTTGTGTATCTTATGTGTTATATGTAGCTTATGAGTATCTTATGTGTTTTGTGTAGATTATGAGTATCTTATGTGTTATATGTAGTTTATGAGTATCTTGTGTTATATGTAGTTTATGAGTATCTTGTGTTATATGTAGTTTATGAGTATCTTGTGTTATATGTAGCTTATGAGTATCTTGTGTTATATGTAGCTTATGAGTATCTTGTGTTATGTGTAGATTATGAGTATTTTATGTGTTATGTGCGGCTTATGTGTATCTTATGTGTTATATGTAGCTTATGAGTATCTTGTTATATGTAGCTTATGAGTATCTTATGTGTTTTGTGTAGATTATGAGTATCTTATGTGTTATATGTAGTTTATGAGTATCTTGTGTTATATGTAGTTTATGAGTATCTTGTGTTATATGTAGCTTATGAGTATCTTGTGTTATATGTAGCTTATGAGTATCTTGTGTTATGTGTAGATTATGAGTATGTTATGTGTTATGTGCAGCTTATGTGTATCTTATGTGTAGCTTATGAGTATCTTATGTGTTATGTGTAGCTTATGAGTACCTTATGTGTTATATGTAGCTTATGACTATCTTATGTGTTGTGTATCTTATGTGTTATATGTAGCTTATGAGTATCTTATGTGTTTTGTGTAGATTATGAGTATCTTATGTGTTATGTGTAGCTTATGAGTATCTTATGTGTTATGTGTAGTTTATGAGTATGTTATGTGTTATATGTAGCTTATGTGTATCTTATGTGTAGCTTATGAGTATCTTATGTGTTATGTGTAGCTTATGAGTATCTTATGTGTTATGTGTAGTTTATGAGTATCTTATGTTATATGTAGCTTATGAGTATCTTGTGTTATGTGTAGATTATGAGTATGTTATGTGTTATGTGCGGCTTATGTGTATCTTATGTGTTATATGTAGCTTATGAGTATCTTGTTATATGTAGCTTATGAGTATCTTATGTGTTGTGTATTTTATGTGTTATATGTAGTTTATGAGTATCTTATGTGTTTTGTGTAGATTATGAGTATCTTATGTGTTATATGTAGTTTATGAGTATCTTGTGTTATATGTAGTTTATGAGTATCTTGTGTTATATGTATCTTATGAGTATCTTGTGTGTTATATGTAGCTTATGAGTATCTTGTGTTATGTGTAGATTATGAGTATGTTATGTGTTATGTGCAGCTTATGTGTATCTTATGTGTAGCTTATGAGTATCTTGTGTTATATGTAGCTTATGAGTATCTTGTGTTATATGTAGTTTATGAGTATCTTATGTGTTATGTGTAGTTTATGAGTATCTTATGTGTTATATGTAGCTTATGAGTATCTTGTGTTATATGTAGCTTAAGAGTATCTTATGTGTTATATGTAGCTTATGAGTATCTTATGTGTTATGTGTAGCTTATGAGTATCTTATGTGTTATGTGTAGTTTATGAGTATCTTATGTGTTATATGTAGCTTATGAGTATCTTATGTGTTATATGTAGCTTATGAGTATCTTGTGTTATATGTAGCTTAAGAGTATCTTATGTGTTATATGTAGCTCATAATATCTTGTGTTATATGTAGCTTATGAGTATCTTATGTGTTATGTGTAGCTTATGAGTATCTTATGTGTTATATGTAGCTTATGAGTATCTTATGTGTTATGTGTAGCTAATGAGTATCTTATGTGTTATGTGTAGTTTATGAGTATCTTATGTGTTATATGTAGCTCAATGTGTGTTTGACAGGCAGTTGCATCTCATGAAATTTCAGTGTGAAAGTAATGAATCCTGTTCTAGATTTGTCACATTATCTCTTTGATATATGAAAAATAAAACATCAAAATATATAACAAGATATTTAATTCTATTATTTTCAAGTCGTCTTGAAAATATTTCAAAATATTGTCTCAAAAAATTTTCGGGTCTCTAAATACCCAAATATGTAAGAGTGTTTGGTGGTGAAATTCGATTGGTTTTGGTGAAAAACAACCAGTGATTAAAAGACATTTTTCAGTGAAAATCTTGACGTCCATTGCACATTCATGAATGCATCATTTTTAGCGCTAAAAGCTCAGACAGCACTGAAACTCAACAGAGCAGAGAAACATAAAGTGTTAAATATATTTTATTAGCGTATTCAGTGAATGTGTGTCCCCATATGAAAAGAAAAACTACTTGTGTGTGTACTTAAAATATTTAAAGAAAGAAACACAACTAGTGACAAAAAGCAAACAGCAAAATTACACCACTGTTCCCAAAATACTAAAGTACCACAAATTTCCTCAGACAAACAGATATGGCACAAATTATTCTCAGTTCTGCAAAGATCTGACTTTATCAAACACAGCAAAAGTACCAGTGTTCTCAAGTTCTAACTCTATGTGGGAATTTCATATGTGTACAGCAAAGGAAATTTGCTAACTGTGTCACTAAAATCCCAGACACGTAGAGGCCTTGTTAGATTTCAGCGCACTTCCTTTGTGCCTCCCTAAAATGGATTCAAGTATTATGTAAAAATACTTTTAAATAATGATATGCAATTATATGTAATTCCAAATAGGCAGATGTTCACCTGAGAATCAAAACCATAATCATGCAAAAAATATCAAAACAATGAATAATAATGGCTAAATCTTGATAATAATAATAGTTATAACAAAATACAATTACTTACATGGAAAAAATACATAGTACATTGCACAAAAGCTCATTTTGATATTGAATACCTAAACGTTGCAAAGCTATAATATATTTCTAATTTTACAATGCAAGTGCTGTTGAAGATATGATACTGGCATAAGGTTTCACTATTTCTTTCAAATATGATATACTTTTCCATATAATATCTTTTAATAACAATCGCATGGACATTTAGATATCTGAAACATCTATGACCTTGAAAGACAACTCTTATAAAAGTAAGATAATCGCAAAAGTCAAGTGTCATGTGAAGTCCAACGTGCTGCAGCTGTTTCAGCGTCAAAGTACGTGTATTTGATTTCAAGTTGGTTTTGTGCGACACTGTCCAGGGAGTGAATGCTGCGACGCTTGTGTAGTTCCAGAACATTCGGTACAGTCTTCAGAATTCAGTCAGAATTCGGTATCTGTTTAACGCAGATTTCTATAGGAGTGAAACCGTCGTGGCTGGCACCAGAATTCTCAAAAGGTTCTGCCTGCAAATCGTGAGGTTGCAGCTTTAACTCCAAGGATACGTCTTTGGTTTTCAAGGTACAGAGTCTTCGCACAAAGGTGTGCAATATATGCATTTGTGCATGCAAGTTTTCATGTTTATATAGGCTAATGCAATCTGTATATCGTTAAGATCTAGTTAAGTGTGTTTATACTCAAATACGATGCTTTGGGAAGCATGTGTGTGTGTTTATGGTCTCTTAGGCCAAGTGCACCTGTGATGTTGCAGTGGAATGTCTCTTGGATTCCAGCATTGCATTCCCCAGCATTTCTTCATCGAGTTCCTTCAGTCTCTTCTCCTCCAGGAAAGCCACAAGTGAATCTCTCATATCCACCACGTCCAGCATCTCCTGCAGGATCTGCTCCTCATGTGCTCTCAGCTCAGGGGATTTCTCGGAGTCTACAAACACACAAGACATTTACATTTACATATAAGAACATAGAAAGTGCATGAATGCACATTCACTCAAACATTTAGAAATGAATACTGACTGAATACTAATTAACTATAATTAGTAATTTAATATTAAAATATAATTTAATTATAATGTAATAGTAATATTAATTACATTAGTATTAAACAGTGCTGTATGTAATTTTTGCAATGTTAAAAGACAACTAATTAAGCCATACATAGGTTGATTTCCCCCAAAAATGTAAACACCATGGTGCTAACAAAACACTGCTCTGTTTACTTGAGCATCCTGACCAGCCCGACAAAGCCACACTGGCTCGACCAATGGCGTGAATTTGGGGCGGAACTACCCGTTTGCCTGACCAATGGAAGACAGGTGAAGTGTTATTATTTTAGCAATTCCATTTGGTTCCGTTAGTGGTGTATGGAGGGATAAATGACTCAGAATTAAATAAATAATAAACATTATTTAAATATTTAAATAATTAAAAAGCTTGCACACAATAGGAACAATCTTCCAGGATATCTATTAAGAGTCCAACATTTTTTTGGGGGGATTGTTGGACATTGTATGAACATTGTATGTAAGATTTTTCTTTCCTTGGACTTCCCCGGAGCCTACGCATCGAAGCAACGTGGATAGATAAGCTTTTCAGTGTTTGGTGCAGACGTTTTTACAGTTTTTTGTCTAATAAAACATTAAATATATAATGAGATCATTAAATATATAATGAAATAATAAAACCCCTATAAAATCATTAAATTAATAATTAAATAAATCAGTAAATGTCCCTTGTATTTAATACACAGTTTGCGTCCATTTTCATTTTAGCCTTATATTTGGGTCGATTTTTCATTCAAGCATGAGCTTTGTGTCTTTTCATTTTCAGGATTACGGTTATCGGGACGTCACTAAATGACAGTTAGCATCGCCTTTTAAAGTAAGGCGTCCTCTTTCTGTAACCCTGAAAAAATGAAAGGACGCGAAACATGAAAAACCTAAAATGAACGCAAAAGGGACATTTATTAATTTATTTAGTGATTTCATGATTAATTTTATGTTTTCTTTTTTTTTTTTACGATTTCATTACATAAAAAAAAAAATCATTCAATACATAACGATTTCAATTAGAGAATTTTGGCCTTCCAAAATGTTTATTAATATTGTAATCATAATTTAACTATTTTATAATAATTGTAATAGTATGTTATTATAATAAAAATAATTGTAATCATAATTTTAATTTAACAATACATTTTAATATTACATTGATATTCATTCATTATTAATATTACTAAAGAAAATGTATTTTAAAATTTTTCTTTTGCACTGACGTAAAGTGTCTTTCAATAAATAAATATATTTAAATAATAAATATTTATCAAAGTTCCTTATCAAATTCATATGAAACATTTGAACTGGATTTAACTATAATAAACACAATAAAATACAAAATGCTTAAAATACATAACACAACACAAAATACTTCAAAAATGATATAATAAAAAGCAACACTATACAGAATTATTTACAAACGTAAATACAAGTGGACTAATTTCAGTTTTATGAATTAGTTTTAATGTCGCACCATCCATCTCCATGTATCGCCGTAGCTCCATCTCTAACATGCTCTGTTTGTCTTCCAGTTCCATCTGTCGAGACCTTTAAACACACAAAACCATAATCACACAAACGTATTATACTGCCGTTCACATAGCCTGTAATTTAGTTTAACATAGAGGAGCCAATTGTGCACAGAGTAAATCTATGCTAAAGACATGCAAAGCATTGAGTTAAATAAACAAGGCCACTCTAAGCATTCATCTGAAGCATTAGTGCTCATCAAAAGACATCCAGAAGAGAGGTTGCCAGGGGCAACAAGACTGCGAGCTGGATTTCAGACAGGCTTGCACGTTTTTCTTAACAAATGTAAAAATATTGCACAAAATTATGCACTCTGTGCAATAACAGCTCTTTCTGAATTCCTTAAAATGTGAATCATAGGCTTGGTGTCTTAAGTAACCAAAATGTGCATTCATTAAGCTCTACTACTAACCATTTTTAAAGGGATGGTTCACTCAAAAATTTCAATTCTGTAATTATTTACTCACCCTTGTGCTGTTCCAAACCCATATGACTTTTTCTTCTGTGGATCATATGAGATGTTAGGCAGTATGTTAGCCTCAGTCATAATTCACATTCATTGCATCATTTGTCCATACAATTGAGGTGAATGGTGACTGAGACCGAACATTCTGCCTAACATCTACTTTTGTGTTTCACAGAAAGTCATATGGGTTTAGAACAACATGAGGGTTAGTAAATGCTGGCATAATTGTCATTTTTTGGTGAGCTATCCATTCAATTCCCTGAGCTTTAAGAAAAATGGACAGTGTTGAGACTTACGCCACCATGAGATCCGACTCCTCAGAAAGCAAAGTGTTCTTCTCCTGGACCAGATCAATCCACTGATCGATCGTTTCACAGTCATCTGAAACTAAAACACATATATCCACACATGAAGTAACAATAGCTTTGTCAAACATAAGAATAATCTTCTTCATGTATCACTCCAGGTATGTCATTTATTGCTTAACAGGTTTTATAAGCATTTACATTATGGTGTGTACAGTCTGAGTGGTCTGTACAATGGTAATAGGCTGATATTGATCGGCTGCTCTCTGGCCAATTTTGAGATGATAACTGTGTTCGCTTGGCCAGTTAACAGAAGAGTAACCACACCCTTGTGCCAGTTCCAAACTCTACCGACAGCCTTGTCAATATATATAAATAAAGGGTTAGTTCACCCAAAAAATGAAAATTCTCACATCATTTACTCACCCTCATGTCATCCCAGATGTGTGTGACTTTCTTACTTTGCAGAACACAAACAAAGATTTTTAGAATAATATCTCAGCTCTGTAGGTCCAAACAATGCAAGTGAATGGTAACAAGAACTTTGTCGCTCTAAAAAGCACATAAAAGCAGCATAAAAGTAATCCATAAGACTCCATAAATGGTTTAATCCATGTCTTCTGAAGCGATATGATAGGTGTGGGTGAGAAACAGATCAATATTTAAGTCCTTTTTTTAACTTTAAATCTCCACTTTCACATTCTTTCACAATTTGAAAGTAAAAGTAGAGATTTATGGTAGGAAAGGACTTAAATAATTATCTGTTTCTCACACACACACCTATCATATCGCTTCTGAAGATATGGATTAAACCACTGGAGTCGTACGGATAACTTTTATGCTGCATTTATGTGCTTTTTAGAGCATCAAAGTTCTGGTCACACTCACTTGCATTGTTTAGACCAACAGAGCTGAGATATTCTTAAAAAAATCTTTGTGTTCTGCAAAGAAAGAAAGTCACACACATCTGGGATGGCATGAGGGTGAGTAAATGATGCGAGAATTTTAATTTTTTGGTGAAATATCCCTTTAACGTTTTCTGTTTTGAGTTTTCATTAAAGAGCACCTATTATGGTTTTTCAAATATTACCTTTCATGTAGTGCGTTATATAGCTGATTGTGAATGTAAAAAAGTCTGCAGAGTTTCACGACCAATGGAGTTATTGACTCCCAAAAGAAAGAACCGATTCTGAACACCTGAAACAAGTCGTTAGTAATTCCAGACAGACTTCCTGTACTAACCTATGTAATTTGGTAACCAAAAACCCGCCTCTGGTCTGCACTGGCTGCTCGCGAACAGCTTTGACCTGCCCTCAAACACTACACTAAGCGGTAGACCAATCACAACAGACTGGAACATCTGACCAATCAAAGCAGAGTAGGCTCTCTGAAAGGAGGAGTTTAGAATGAATCCTTTAGAACGGATCATTGAACGAGTCGTTTTTGACACTGGGAAAAAAAGGTAATGCTGCAATTCAAATTATGAGTTTGTTGTCCTTGGATGCATGTAAATCTATTGCATGAGACCTTTAAAACAAAATTAGGCACGTTTAAAAATCATAATAGGTGCTCTTTAAAATAATGTGTAAAATAATATTTTTTAAATTTTATTTTATCCCCTTTTCTCCCCAATTTTGGAATGCCCAATTCCCAATACTTACTAGATCCTCGTGGTGGCTCAGTTACTCACCTCAATTTGGGTGGCAGAGGACAGGTCTCAGTTGCCTCCGCTTCTGAGACCGTCAACCATCATTGCTGTGCATGACACCGCGGAGACTCACAGCATGTGGAGGCTCATACTACTCTCCGCGATCCACGCACAACTTACCACGTGCCCCATTGAGAGCGAGAACCACTTAATTGCGACCACGAGGAGGTTACCCCATGTGACTCTACCCTCCCTAGCAACCGGGCCAATTTGGTTGCTCAGGAGACCTGGCTGGAGTCACTCAGCACACCCTGGATTCGAACTCACGACTCCAGGGGTGGTAGTCAGCGTCAATACTCGCTGAGCTACCCAGGCCCCTATAATAGTTAATTTGTAAAAATAATTAAAAATCATTCTAGCATCCAACAGGAAATATTTGAGCAAAATATTGCAGAGGAGAAAATATTATCATCCAGATGAAAATGCACACATTCAGTCAGCGAGACAAATGAATGCATATACAGTCTGGGTATATTCTGACTGGTCTATAATATGACAAAGTTTCATATATAATATATATTTCATCATATATAAACCATTTAAAATGTATGTGTTTTGTCTGTTGATGGATGAGATCATCATACCAGCTTCTCCTCTCAAAGCTCTCTCCAGCACCACTCCTTTGTCCTCCAGATCTTTGAAGTTCACCTCTATTTCATCCAGCCTCCTCTGAATCGACTGTGTCCATCAGAACCAGGACAGCATGAAGAAAATAAAAATGAATGATATTAAGATCTGATTTTCAACAAAAACAGATCTTGAGCAAACATGTCCAGCAACTGTTAGTAAGTTTTATAGCTGCACATACCGGTACATTTATTACCATCATGAGTGAATTACTCCGTTAATACGCAGTATGGAATTGTTTTGTGGCCTTAGAATATAAAGTGTTTGATGTTCACCTGAGCCTTGTGGAAACGCTGGATTTCGCTCGTCCTGGCTTTCCGCTCCAGGGTTCTCATCTTCATCAGGTTTCTTTTCTCAGCCTCGGAGATCTCAAAATGGCCACCCTGAACACATGAACCACACCTACGGTCAACAATTTCCTTGAGGACTTTATCGTAAGTGCCTCTTTTGTACAAGATAATAAAACACAAGCCTGGGCCAGCTATGGCTGCGAGGGTTAATAAAATCAAAGAGTTTCTGCAACAGAGAGTGACAAAAGAGCCAGTATGTGCTAAAGATGGAGGATAGTTTGAACTTCAGGTGCTTTTCCACCATCAGGCCGAACGGTTCTCATTGCAGAAACATGCCGTTCATTGACATGGCTACGGTTTGTTTTTCCACAGTGGATCTCTGTTCTGAATACAGATAGCTAACTGTGCTGAGAATCTTACCACACCAAACCTTGCTCAAGTGGAAATGCCACAGGAACCATTAATCACTGTGCTCAGATCCGTTTAGCCCGATGTTGGAAAAGCGCTGATGGCACGCCCAACAAATGTTTATAGACCATCTGATGTTTAAAGCAAACAGAAATAGCAAAGGCTGGTGAAATCCAACTGAATCCGATTGGCTGGCTTTACACTACTTTTGGGAGTCAGGGTGCATTTATTTTAAGAACACGCCAAGAAACAAAGTTTTGTTTACGAGGTAGGCTGTTACGATTAAGAACTAGTGGCTGGATTTGCCAATGTTAGGAAGGTTCATAGCATCGAATCTTTGATTTTCAGAGTTGTTGTATTCTTCTTTGTTTGCAGAGTTATCTTCTTGAAACATATGGTATGGACAGAATTTAGGAACTTAGACACTTGGAAATTCTAACCTAAGGCCACGTCCACACTAATTAGTTTTCGTTTGAAAAGTTTCCCAACGTCATCGTTTTCTAAAGTATGCGATACCAGAGAGTGTTTTTGAAAGTCTTCGTTTTCGGTGAGGAAAACCTTGTTTCAGCGTGGATGACAGGCGTAAATGTGGCAAAATCTATGCGTTTTCAAACAAAACATATTTGTGTGGATGTGGCCCAAGCCCTAACCTGTAAAAATGGGCATTTCATGGCCAGAATAAGGCACAATGTGGACTAGTAAGAAGTAAAGTAAAAAGCTCTGTGAGACTAGTTTGAACACAATCTCACTTTACAATCCAGAAAATGATCTTCTGCCTCAAGATCCTCTTCGTCCTCTTCTTCATCATCATCAACATCTTCATTGTCATCTTCTGACACGTAATGGTCTGGTTGAGCTTGTCCTGAAAAAGGAATTCACAGCAAAATTAGACTTATCTAGAGCAGTTTAGTCGAAAGGCTAGAAGGTGCTTCTAATTATACGATTGAGCAACAAAAGTGATTTCAAATTTTGGGTGTCCAACCTGAAGGTCCAAATCGGAGCACACTGAACCGCTGTTGTATGCGTGGTGAGGATAGGTTCCAGGGGGAGAACTTGGACCGGATCTTTCTGTGCTGTGATTGAAAAGAGGTCGGCGGCTCACTCTTCCTCCTCACACAATGGCGGTTCCTTGGTTTCCACAATCTCTTCCCTGCCGCAGTACCTCCGCTCCAGTAACCTTCCTCCTCACCTCCTTCATGCTGCTTGGAGGAAGAGGAAGTGGAGGCAGCAGAGGATGAGGCAGGAGTTTCAGGATCGGAGTCCTGGCTGAAGCTCAGGTTGAGCAAGTCGGACTTTTCGTCTTTGCTCAGTTGAAGTTTGCGCAAAG
This sequence comes from Myxocyprinus asiaticus, assembly GCF_019703515.2. Classification (NCBI taxonomy): domain Eukaryota; kingdom Metazoa; phylum Chordata; class Actinopteri; order Cypriniformes; family Catostomidae; genus Myxocyprinus; species Myxocyprinus asiaticus. The sequence goes on from NC_059372.1 coordinate 9,253,682, forward strand.
AATGTCTGGGTTTGGGGTCTGGAGTAAGTTCATGATGACCATTCTTCTCTTCTGGGTTCTGGTCTTGGTCTTCAGGAGTGTTTGAAGCTTGTGGTACCACGTTATGGACTGTGCGAGGTTTTGGGAGAGGTGGGTATAGTGAACTTCGAGAATTTCGAGGGGCTGGGACAGGAATGGACTGGCTGCCATTGTTTTGGTGGTCTTCTACACTTGTGGTTTCTGATTGGCTCTCTGGAATGAGCTCTTTTGAGTCCTCAGGATTGGATAATGGTTGGTCTTCTTGTTCTGTGGGTGTAGGGCACTCTGTTGATTCTTCAAAGTCTGGATCAATGGAAATCTTATATGAGCCCTTCCGTCTGACTGAGACGGGATGCAATGGGGATCCAATCTGCACAGTTTCACCTTTCTGTGTCTTGTTTTCATTCTCTCTGTCACTATGGCCATTCTCAGTATGATCCTAGAAAAAAAAAAAAAATTACACTATGTTCTAACCAGACATGGTAAGATTCCAGCGACAAGCAATTTGTCTTTCCACACTGAATGTGATAATGTTGCGTGCCGCAGTGCAATCAGTCAAGTCACAGTCGTGGCATGGAAATTGTTTGTGTCGCGTCTGATTAGGAAACCCTGTTATGCCTGGTGTAGGCACACTCTACATAAAAACTACTAACCATGCAATATTGTTTTTAACGTACTGTTGCACTGTGAAATGTGCCCGAACGCAATTATAATTATCAGGGATTAAAACTCATACTAGTGAAAAGTCTAATTCTTGATATCAGTAAATACATTTGCACTAGTAAATTTTTTTATTATTGACGTTCTTGAAGAAAATTATGTAATTAATTGTGGAAATACCCATTCTTGATATCAATTACTGATATCTGTAACTGCATTTTTACAAGTAGATTTTCACAATTATCGGTCATTCACTCCTGTTCAAAACCCAATAACATGTCTATAATTAATATCCTACTATTCCAATTTCACATATCAGGCATGTACATTTTTTATGCCACTGCTATAACTGGAGTCTTCCATCTCATGTGAGTGTACATAATTTAAATGACTAACATTTCTGAGTACTTTGCATTTTTCTGTTTAAAACTTTTTAATTAGCGAAAAATACTGAGTGCACTTTTAATTAATGTTATTCTTAAGGGTTACCCACACCCTCAATGCAATATCAACACAAAAAATAATTACGCTACCCAGTACCTCGCACAACACATCCGACAGTAATAAAGAGGCAATCCAGCATCTCATTAGCGCTGATGAGCTTCATACCTGTGAGCCTCTGTGATCTTCATCACCTTCCTCTTCATCAGCCTCAGAGTGCAGTTCACAGTAAAACCTCCCTGTAGATGCATCAAATTCAACAGTAAACAGAAAGCTCTTTATAAAGGATGCTGGCATACTGTCACAACTTCAGTCTTGGATGAAATATGGATTTACATGCATTTATCAGTTGCAGGATGAATTATTGAACAAACCCCACTTGTCTTAAAAGCAGAATCATGTATGAATCATTGCTCACAGGTGAAACAACTGTTAAAGTCACTTGAGAAGTGACTTTATACAAGCTAGTCGACTATTTGAAGGGGTTCTCAGGATGTTGATTGTAATTTAAATGCACTGTGATAAATGTAACCTATTAAAACTGTGCGCAACACTGCATGAGTTATGAATTGCTTAAAAAGCTTATGTAATGTTTTACATAACAACAAGATTTTTCAGTGCTTATGACTGACAGTAGATAACAGCCAAATTAATTTACCAACAGCAAACAAGATATTATTATATAAAAATATTTAAAACATAATACTAATATATTTAAGACTTAGTTTATTTATACAGTGATTTAGAGAATTAATAAAAAATAAAAAAAGGAAATAATTATAGCAAATCTGAGAAAACAAATATATAATTTCTCAGAATTTATATTCAGGTTTATAACTTGATTTTAATAATTATTTCAATAAATACAATTATTATATTATATTATATTTATTGGTATATTTCTATTTTTTATATCAGATATCAAAAAATGAAATGTTTTCTTCTACACCTGTAATAAACTGCATTTCTGTAAATCTCTTCTAACCTCTTTAGCATTGTTTCCTTAGGAAAAGACTGTAACTAAAGATCTATGTATGTGCCCAAACAGGAATACAAAACAGCTTGAAAGAAGTTGTAAGAAATAATTCTATAAATACGGAAACAATTATAGCAAATCATAGTTATAAGTCTAAAAATATAAATATATAATTTTTAGGATTATATATATATATATATATATATATATATATATATATATATATATATATATATATATATATTATTTTTTCCAGGTGTATAATCAGGATTTATATGTTTAAATTAGAATTATAATATAATTTAATTAGAGCTGTCAAAATTAACATGTTAACGCATGTGATTATTTTAAATGGTTAACGTGTTATTTTTTCTTTAGCGCGATTAATGCATTTACCAATCTGACATTAGATTCTGACATATTATTCAGCTCAATGCAAGTTCTGAACACTGGTTAGAATAGGCGGAAACTTTACACTGTGTCCGAGGTCATTAAACCGACACACACACCACAAACACACAACAGTGATTCATTACGTGCGCAGTGCAAGCACTAAAAGCAAAACAAGATGTTCTCTGCAGCGCTTTGGAGTTCAAAACAACAAATCATGTAAACGCAGCTTCACGATTGCCGTAGCAAAACACCACGATTAAAATTGTGAAGGATGAGGGTTTAAGAGATTTAATGCCCATTGCAATGAATACTGAACCTATGGGGACTCGTTTTATTTCAATTAGTCCCACTTAACACTTTGGGAAACTTGAATTGGTGATATTTAATGCATTTCTATATATATACTGTGAAATACTTTGTTATGAAAATGTTAATAAAATATTTTTGTTATGTATTCTTTTCTTTTCAAAAGAGGAAATAAATGCATTTTGACAGGAAAATGATACAGTGCATTCAAAAAGTATTCAGACTACTTCATTTTTTCACATTTTGTTATGTTGCAGCCTTATGCTAAAATGCTTTACATTTTTAGTATTTTTTTCACATCAATCTATACTCCATACCCCATAATGACAAAGCAAAAACCAGATTTTTGATAACTTTGCAAATTTTTATATATATATATATATATATATATATATATATATATATATATATATATATATATGATATATTCAGACCCTTAACTCAGTACTTACTGTAGCTGAAGCACCTTTGGCAGCGATTACAGCCTCAAGTCTTTCTGGGTATGACGCGACAAGCTTTGCACACATGGATTTGGGGATTTTCTGCCATTTTTCTCTGCAGATACTCTCAAGCTCTGTCAGGTTGGATGGGGACCTTCAGTGGACAGCCATTTTCAGGTCTCTCTAGAGATGTTTGATTGGATTCAAGTCCAGGCTCTGGCTGGGCAACTCAAGGACATTCACAGAGTCATTGTCCTGTTGGAAGGTAAACCTTTGGCCCAGTCTGAGGTCCGGAGCGCTCTGGACCAGGTTTTCATTAAGGATATCTCTGTATTTTCCCGCGTTCAGCTTTCCTTCAACCCTGACCAGTCCCCCAGTTCCTGCCGCTGAAAAACATCCCCCCGGCATGATGCTACCGCCACCAAGCTTCACTGTTGGGATGGTATTGCGCAGGTGATGAGCGGTGCCTGGTTTCCTCCAAACATGATACTTGGTATTGAGGCAAAACAGTTCAGAGAATCTTGTTTCTCACAGTCTGAGATTCCTTTAGGTGCTTTTTTGCTTTCTTGCACTGAGGAGAGGCTTCCATCTGGCCATAAAGCCCAGATCGGTGGAGTGTTGCAGTGATGGTTGTCCCTTCTGCAAGTTTCTCCCATCTCCACACATGATCTCTGGAGCTCAACCAGAGTGACTGTCGGGTTCTTGGTCACCTCTCTTACCAAGGCCCTTCTCCCCTGATTGCTCAGTTTGATCGGGCGGCCAGCTCTAAGAAGAGTCCTGGTTGTTCCAAACTTTTTCCATTTAAGAATTATGGAGGCCACTGTGCTCTTGGGAACCATCAATGCAGCCGAAACTTTTTGTAGCCTTCCCCAGATCTGTGCCTCGACACAATCCTGTCTCTGAGCTCTGCAAGCAGTTCCTTTGACCTAATGGCTTAGTGTTTGCTCTGATATGCATTTTCAGCTGTGAGACCTTATATAGACAGGTGTGTGCCTTTCCAAATCATGTCCAATCAATTGAATTTGCCACAGGTGGACTCCAATCAAAGTGTAGAAACATCTCAAAGGATGCACCTGAGCTACATTTCCAGTGTCATAGCAAAGGGTCTGAATACTTATGTCAATGTGATATTTCAGTTTTTTTCTTTTTAATACATTTGCAAAGTTATCAAAAATCTAGTATTTGCTTTGTCATTATGGGGTATGGAGTGCAGATTGAAGTGAAAAAATAAAATAATTTAAAGCATTTTAGCATAAGGCTGCAACATAACAAAATGTGAAAAAAATGAAGGGGTCTAAATACTTTCTAAATGCACTGTATATAGTCAAATTTAAGCACTTTTAAAATCTGCGATTAATCCCAGTTAACTTAAAAAAAAAAAATCATGCAATTAATCGTGATTAAATATTTTAAATCAACTGACAGCATCAGCTATATTTATTGGCATATTTCTTTATTTTGATCAAATATAATCAATAACAAAATTATTAATCTGAGAATATAAATGTATTATTTGTCAGGATTTGTATTCAGGTGTATAAGCAGGATTTATAATCATTATTATATTATATGTATATTTACTGGTATATTTCTGTTTTTTTTTTTTTTTATTAAAAATAAAATATTAAATGTTTTAATTTAACACCTGTAATAAACAGTATTTCTTCAGATTTTCTAACTTTAGCTTGTGGTTCTTAAGGAAAAGACTTTAACTAAAGATCTCCATATGTGTACAAACAGGAAAGCTAGTTAAAACTGTATGACAGAAGTTGCAGAGTTAGTCCGACCTTGTATCCAGGACCTTAACCCTGACATTACCATGTACCCCAGGCCTGTGCTCACCTGTGTCGGAGTGGAAAGTGTATCCGCCCTGCCGCAGGGTGGTGGCACACTTATTACATTTGAAACAGCTCCGGTGGAAGAACTTGCCCTCAGCGCTTCCCCTCTCCAGCACATACAAATGCTCCTGACAGAAATAACAGAGCTCACTGCCGCATGTATCCAATGATGGCATGGGCGGTACAGGCTGCGGGAGAGAAGAGGAGAAGTATGCAATCACTTGACCCATATTTACTCACCAGTGGCTCATCATCTGTTGTGATTAATGCTGAAAACATTAACATAATATCCGCCCCTCGCTCCTTATAGGAGTTAACTGCTTCACAATAAACACTGCTGCACCATTTTATTAAGAAACTACATTTCACCACTTACTTCTTCCTGTTTCACATCCTTCTCCTCTTCTTTCTCCTTCATCTTTTCCTTTCTTGATATTCGTTCTGATGCCAGTCGCTCCTGGGGGACACAGGTCACATGATCTCATTTACAGCACTGGTTGCATAATGTGGCGACAGCAGATCGGCGGAAATAAACAATGACTTCACTGCTATCCCGCACTGCAAACGAGCAGCAGGCAAACACCAAAATCATTTTCAGCTGTACGCCCTTTATTTTATTATGTCTCGTTAAAGTTCAACACCGTGTTTCCTCATTGTGGCAACAGTGTGGCAGTAATTGCTTTTGGCGAGAGCCGTGAAAATAACGGGGGCGTTTTCTTGTGGTTCGTTACAACACGTCTGATTGCATGCTCTATTTAACCCAACATGCCACACATGACCTTTAATGGCCACCATTAATATGATTTCAACGAGATAGGGGGGTTTGCTGTTCAGGATAACATGCTGGTGTTTGCGTACCTTGCGTCTTTGGAGGGAGTTATGCTTGAGTTTGTTGATGAAGAAGACGGCCGATCGGGTTCTGGACAGGGAGAGGGTCTTGTTGTGGGGCGAGAGACTGTTTGAGCGATCTGTGGACAACAGATAGAGTGAAAATAGTGAGATGCGATCAGAAAAATCAGTCTGCCAGAAATATGTTATCTTATTTATATTTCAATTTTGTTTAAATGTTAGCTCATTTAGCAATAATGGCAAAGTATGAATTGCATAAATTACATTTTTGTTAATGTAACAATGAAATGCAAAGTACAAGTGAAGGATAAATCAAACAAATCACCACTGAATACACCAAAATGCAAAAAAAAAAAAAAAAATGCATTCAGATTGTGAATATCATCAGTGTTATAAAAACTAATTGAAAAGACTGAAAAATAAAATCATCACTTATAATCTCTCCTAAACACAATCTATTATGTACGTAAATAATTACATAATTATGCACTTCATTTTCCTTGAATTTAAAAAGGTTAATCTTAGATTAAATTTACCGAAACATTTGCAGCACAAAAAATAAATAAAATAAAGAAACAGAACACAACACAGAAAAACCAAACATAAAAACCCCCCGGAAAAAACAAAGCGCAAAAGCACTACCAAATATAAGCTTCGCTTTAGATGCACTTTAGAAAACTAAAAACTAACATATAAAAAAATAATAAATAAATAAATAAAACAAATGAAAACGAAATGAAATATATAATTCCATACCCTTTAAACTGGAGCAGACATGAGTCGTCACATTCAATATGCTGTTTGCGGTGTCGTGTTAGAGATGGGCTGTATCAGACCCCACCCCCTTCCCCAGAATACACACATCCATAGACGGCATGAGTGACAGCTCAACCTGGAGCACATCTGTCTGCGATCCCCTCCCAACAAACACAGCATCCGACACTAAACACTGAACACTGAGCACAGCCCCCTGCACCCCCTCTGAAGGCTGCGATACCTCTTTTGCAGATGCTGTCTTGTAATCATTCGTATAGCAGAGCGTTCTACTGCTGGAATGGGATCCAGTCTCGGTGATAAGCAGCTGATTTCTCCTGAGCTGAGCATGTATGCTGCTGCAGCCGTGGCTGTCAGACTTCAGACAGCAGATCACTGCCCATATACAGCAGTGCATGCTGGGAATAGCTTTTAAAGAGACAGCAGCACTAATTTCAGGTAGAGACCTTGGTGATGGCATGGTTACTATGTGTGCTGTCTGAAAGATTAATAATCTTAAATACCCTGAGGTTAAATGAATATGCAAATATAACGGCACTTTTAATTAAACATACATTCCAAGACTTGTATAAGCGCTGTAGGTGCAAGTCAGCAGAGATGTTAACTGAAACAGCCTGTTCTAGCTGACAAGTCTCAAATTCTATTAGTAGGTGAATCTCACAAAACCTGTCAAGAACAGTCCAGGTCATATTTCTTCCCAAAAATCATTATTTTCATGACAATTAAAGGGATAGTTTATCCAAAAATGAAAATTCCTGCCAGCTAGCTAAATGTGTATGACATTCTTTCTTCTGCTGAACACAAATGAAGATTTTTAGAAGAATATCTCAGCTCTGTTGGTCCATACAATGCAAGTGAATGGTGATTATAATTATAATTTTGAGATTGATTACGTTGTCATTTTCAGCGGTACCTTGATTGTCAACAGAGATGTCTCATAGCAACCGAATTAATAAACGATAATGCAATGCTAACATTTGTTCTACAGGTTTACGATAATCAAAAGAAAGTGTTTTGAACATCTGTCTCTGCACACGTTTGCTAAACAGGTTTTATTGTCATGTAAATGTAGAAACTTTGACTCAATATGCATATTATTTAATAAAAGTGAAGGTTTATCATAGACTGTAAATCTCCCTTGGTGCCGACATGTTTGCGTGACACACCTGCATCTCAGCTAAATCAGAACCGAAGATTTCCACACGAGTTGTAAGTCCAACATAAAGTGGCGTTCCATTGCAGTTTTCCCAGTATGAAGTTTAAAATTCCGAGTTAAATGGGAGGAAGCATGAATCATCACAGCAACAAACTCCAACAGAGCACAGCTCTGGAGAAGCGTGCACACACACAAGGCGAAATCTTTCTTTCAAACAACTAGATGGAGCACAGCTGAATGTAACAGAACGCAGGGTCTTCAAAGCTATTTTCAACTTAACACTGCGTTTTAAAAATGCGATGATTATGGCGTCACGGAAACCACGGTTTGCAGATACATGGTTCAGAAACAGTGGTGCACACTTAGCTTATTAGCGTAACCTGAAGGAAGAACAGAGACATGCATTCTGAGCATTGTTTCATTGAATTGACCAGCGAGTCTTCACATAATGACAAAATATTATGCATAGGCGGAGGGTGAAGAACTGCAGGGTAAGGCTACAAACACCGCTCGCTCCCCCCCCCCAACACAAAAAAACCCCCACCACAGGTTATAATTATAGGCTTATAATAATAATAATAAAATTAACTATTAACAATAACAAATTTAAATACACATATTGCCATCTGGAGCCATATATTCAGTCAGGGCTTAAATTGGGCTGCAACGGTCCGGCACCTTTGCTTGTTTGAAAATCTATTCTGTTTCTTTTATGCTCCATCACAATATTTGTTTAACACATTTTAAACTTTCTGGCTCCATTTCACAATTATACTTGCTCAGAAACCTTTCAGCTTCATTATGCTTCGGCTCTTAGTCAGTTCCGCATCCTGGTAGAGGCAGCTATTCATCTCGTGCCCCCACATATAGACGCGCGTTCCACTTCTCTATTGTTCTGTGGTCCGATCTCTAATTAATAGAAATCGCGAAATACATCATGGAATCAACTGCTCACGCATTTCTGAGATCAATATGCAGTAGCAATTTTGCTTAGTTTGTGCATTTACTTTTAAATTGTAAAATAACTGGATAGTTTTGCATGTTCAAAGGCAAGATTACGCCTTACCTCGGGCAACAAGAAAATAAACTTGTCCCAGCTGTCATCTGATTTTTATAAAATGCATAAAATACATCTGATATCATTACATTTTTTTTTGTCATTTAATATACAATACTAAATCAAATAACTATTTTCACAATTAAGTTAAATATTGACAGACAAATGATAGGCCTATAACAGAATTCCAGTCAAAGAGATTCATCTGAGAGAAGAAAATTATATTCCATGAAATAGGCATATGCCTATGAATATACCATATACGTATTAAGATACACATATTTTTAATTGAATGGATGTTATAACAGCAATCACACAATTTTAAGGTTCCCATCCTTAGAAATCTCAATTTAACCCCTGCATTCAAGACAAAATATTTTATTAAATGGCATCTACTACCAACTGTAAATGTTCACACTCCATACAAAGCCTTCCAGAATAAATGGTTATTATTGTTGTTTACACAGATGCTAGTAGGCTATTCATATGAATAATTATTTTAGCGACTCAATATTAGGCTTTAAACTATGCATGCAAATATGCACGATTTGTTTTATTGGCATAACAGCAAATTAAATAATAGGCAGTAAGCACTCTTTGCAAATGTAGCAAAATAAAATTAAATAAAAAAGGAACTGTTTGGACCTGCATACACCGTTATAAGTGATCCCGCAACTATAGAGTATTTCATGCATTTGAATTAAAGTTTTGGACGTTAAGATAAAATCCAATGGAGTGAGTCCTCTTCACAAGCTCAAGGAACGATGATGAATTTATTGATTTGCTTATTGATTTAAATGTGAATGGATGCAATTAAAAAGGAATGTTAGAAATGCGGATACACTAATTTCAATGCTACCATAATCTAATACATATGTATTAATGTAAGAAATGCACTACATTATTTTATATTTGTTTTAAAATGTTAAATTCTTTCAAAAATAAAGACATTCTCCATGCACGCAGTGACTCAAGCGATTTACATTTTAAGATGAATTTGGCCATGGCCACTGATCTAGAGTCAGCTTTCCCTTTACGCTAGTAATTAAAGTTGGTATATGAGGTTTGGAAACTGATCCTAGGCAGTTTACTGGTGCAGCTATGAGCAGTGTTATCCCGGAGCGTCAAAAGGGATTTCCGATCAATACCTAATAAGCATTAATACGAACATCATGCCCGTGGCCAGGGGAAGGCTAAGCCTTGCCCAGCCTTACACACGCTCCACCTATGATATTATGCATTATATTTTGATTATGCCCTCTTTTGCACTTATTGTAACAGACTACATCATAACAGCCTATGTTAATGAACAGACGTTGGAACAACGAGACACAATGCAGCAGCCAAAGACGTATGACATGTTTGTACATTCTGCATTTGTATACGTTTATATATATATATATATATATATATTACAGCATTTATTAATCTTTGTTAATGTTATTTAATAAAAATACATTTGTTCATTGTTAGTTCATTGTTAGTTCATAGTGCATTAACTAATGTTAACAAATATAACTTTTGTGACCCGGACATGTTTTCGTAAGATTCATCCGTTGCCGAGTCATTGAACATTTTTGCTGATTTACAGTACTTATTAGTCATAACTGTATAGCTCTTTTGGCACTGTGTGCTCGCCTAGAACTTTCTCTGCAGCATCATGGGTAGAGTAGTTTTTCAACACAAATTCCGCTATTAAATGCGATTTTTTTTAAATTAAGTTGAAATAACATAGACTGATGTCTTCAACAGAAGCATACATTATCGATTAACAACCTCAGAACTCTCAAAAGGTCTGCCTTTAAAGGTTTATTCAGTAAGTTCTTTAAAAATGAATATATTATTACCTGCTGGTGTCTCTTTCTCTGTGAGAGCATTACGGATCTGGGTGAGGTAGACCACCATTGAGAGCTGGTCGATTTTACTGCTCATATCACTGGCACGCATGACTGGGGCAATGCCTAACTCCCTCTCCACAAGGTCAAAGGCCAACTGGATGTTTTTAGCTGCATTAGACTCATCTAAATGGGACAAATCACTGAAAGAAAGGGCAGCAAGAATATTATTTGAATATAATTTACATATTTATTTACACATTAACATTTGCATTGTATTTACATATAGACAACTTGACAATTACAGCAGAACTGCAGGTTTGACAACTAGAGCTGATGCATATGTAATTGATTTTTTATTAAATATTGTAATTGATAATTTATTAATCTATCTACCTGCTTGCAGTATGCATGGTATATACACCGATCAGCCACAACATTAAAACCACCTGCTTAATATTGTGTAGGTCCCCCTCGTGCCACCAAAACAGCGCCAACCCGCATCTCAGAATAGCATTCTGAGATTATATTCTTCTCACAACAATTGTACAGAGCGGTTATCCGAGTTACCGTAGACTTTATCAGTTCGAACCAGTCTGGCTATTCTCTGTTGACCTCTCTCATCAACAAGGCATTTCCATCCACAGAACTGCCGCTTACTGGATGTTTTTAGTTTTTGGCACCGTTCAGAGTAAATTCTAGAGACTGTTGTGTGTGAAAATCCCAGGAGATCAGCAGTTACAGAAATACTCAAACCAGCCCGTCTGGCACCAACAATCATCCATGCGATTATCTAATCAGCCAATGGTTTGGCAGCAGTGCAATGCATAAAATCATGCAGATACGGGTCAGGAGCTTCAGTTAATGTTCACATCAACCATAAGAATGGGGAAAAAATGGGACCTCAGTGATTTGGACCGTGGCATGATTGTTGGTGCCAGATGGGCTGGTTTGAGTATTTCTGTAACTGCTGATCTCCTGGGATTTTCACAAGGGGGACCTCCACAATATTAGGCAGGTGGTTTTAATGTTGTAGCTGATCAGTGTATATACACAGTATATATATATCAAAGTACCACGGTATTAACATTTTATACCATCACTGTACCATGGTACCACCACAGTACTCTTTTTTTAACTTAGTCTCCCTGTGTTTAAATGAGCATGTTAATATTCATCATCCAGGGTAGGAGCTGGTCTTACATGAGTTCAGGTCTGAAGTGGTGTATGAGAGCGCAGAGAGCCAGACCAGACCTCCAGGACTCACTCAGATCCTTCACCTTAACTTGCTCATACCCTTCAGTGTTCCTCTTACACCAGGACAACAGCTCCTCCAGACGCCGGATAGACTCTAAACACACAGATTCAGTCCATCACATAAGTGCAATGTGTGTGAACATGTATTTTGAGAGCCGATGCCTAGATTGTGAGGAACTGAATACCTCAGCTGGGAGGGGAAAAATGCTGTATTTCCATTAATGGTTATTAAAACAATAAAACAATGACGATAAATGTACTAGAGCAGTTTAAGTGACTCTGATCACATTTACCTTGTTTAGGTTTTGCTTTTATGGCAGGTTTCCTTTGCTTGTTGGGTTTGCTGATATCACAATTTTCCTCTTTGTCATACAGATGCTGGATCTTTAAATTAAAGACACATATAAAAACACTTCAAAAAAACTCTCATAATTATACATAATAATACAAGCATGCTTTTGCTTATGTGTAGCATGACCTGTTTTGGTTTGATAGAGGACGGTTTGAGGTTTGGGTATCGTGTGGACGGATCAATGCTGTATGCATTATAGTTCTTGCCGGTGTTTTCTGGAGTTGTTTGAGAGAGTAACTGATACACACTCTCCCTGGGAAAGACACATGTCATGGTACCATTAGAACAGGATTAGAACTTGCATCACTCACATGAACACCATGTGCTTTTGAGCATATAAAAAGCGACATAACCCATAAGCGATCTTTGCTTTGGTGGTTTAGAGGTCATGTGAGAGCTTGTGAATGAGGTAAAAAAAAAAGAAGATTGAATACCTTTCCGCCAGCACCTGCAGGGGCGACACACCTTTGCCCCAATTCCTGACCATCCACGCGGTGTCAAATGCAGCCAGGAAACCACGAGCAATGCCGGTCCCCAAAGGCCAAAATGGCTGCAGAAAAAAGAGGAAAAAAAAAACATCCCTAAAATAGCTATAATAAAAACACAATATAAAAATATCAAATAGTGTTTAAGAGACAAGTCCAAGTTGACTGAGAACATGCATTGGTATTGAAAATTCTGCTGATATCTTTGGCTGATTATTATGTTGGCTTGACCGTTACCGTTATTCTACAATCTTTGTTTATGTCTAGAGCTGGAATAGAGCGCAACAGTGTCCGCCCACTTTTTCAGCCACGTTGGTTCTGGAAATATAAGCGCAGCATGGTTCTAGAGGGAAGACTCGCAGCTGTACATCATCGCACCATTAGCTAGGTAACTCCTAACCAATCATGCATCAGCCATTGCTTTATAAGCCTGCTTACAATCTATCACATTGCCGTTTCAGTGTGCCAACATGGCAACATCATTCTATAGCTCACTACGTCTGACGTCGAGTCAGATTCGCTCCCCGACGAGCTAACATCCATCTCTGGACATGTATTAGTCACTGCTCCTTACCTTTTATCCAGGATCAGCAGCTCCGCAACACACGTCTGCAATTTCCAGATTGTCAGTGGGATCGCGGCCCTCTTGGAATGATAATAGACATGTTAACGGCATCTCTGTCAACTCTGATCTCTCCAGGCCACAGGTGAACCAGTTCACATAACATCTCGGGAAGCCTGCCTTCCCTCCCCAACGATGCAGTCGCTTCATCTCAACTTTCTGCCCCGCAACAAACCTACGTGGCGTAAACGATCACCAAACCCGGATCTTCATCCATACCTCAGTCACGTAGGAGACCTCCCTCAGTCGAGCCACCACATCTATTGCAACTGGAATGCATGACCCAGTGCGGAAGGAGCACGCTCCTCGCCAAGTCTGTCGCCTCTAAAATCATCGCCTGAAGGCAGCAGCTGATTCCCATCATAAATAAGCGAAGTTCTCAATCATATCCATCAAATGTATTCAGAGTAAATCATTTATTCTTATGTTCGGACCATTTTTCAATTATTGGGGACTTTCAAGCATTGGGGCTTTATCAATGTTCAAAATTTCAAAGCTCATCACGAGTTTAACAACTATGTCAGCCTAACTACATTACATTTTAGAATCAATGCATTTCAGTTTTTGCTCCGTTTACTTTTAATGCACTTGTGGATGGGGCTGTTACATTTAGTAGCAGGTAAGTAAGGTTTTGTTTAATTAGTATCTTGCAAAGCAGATACTGAATATTCAGTCGACTGAAGCTTTACATGTCATGGACCATGTGTCGTGCTGCTGGCTTTATGGGCTTTATCAGGAGCTTAAGCTTCAATCATCACATCTTTTGCATCTACATACTTCAACCCCTTTCAAGGCTGGGCACGGCACCCTCCTCTCCAAAGCAAACATCAAGACGCTTCCAAAAGTCATACCCATTCACCCCAATGCTCATTTCAACATCATGTAGCAAATTGTATTCCACTACAGTTACAATTTAAATCATTGGTAATTAGAATACAATTACATTCAAAAAGTATTTTGATTATTGAAGAGATTACTTTGCATTTTATTGTCATTTGTTTCATTTAATATTTAGTCCTTTCAGATGGAAAACATTTATACATATAAATGATGCGATCCAAAGTGCATTTGAACAGCGGTGAAACACTTTCTTGTGATGTGTTACATTCATACGAGCAGACAGAGAAGTAAGTTTGAAGTAAGTTTGGAGCAGAAGAAATAGAAATAAACCTTGTGTAAATTGTCAGCTTTACACTAAGCTAAAATGCTATTTCTAGCCATTTTACATGCACGTTACCAGGCACGATCATATTTTTTGAATCAAGAAAATTCAAATTAGATCATAATTTCTTTTTTTCTAGTAAGACCTTTGATATTAGGGGAAAAAATCGATAATATAATTGATAATTTTTTTATTGTTTTCCTGTAAAAATATCTAAAAGTCCTTAAAACAAGATCAATTAGATTTATCTTGTTTTAGAAACAACACTGCATAAGATATTTAGGTTTTTCAGAGAATGTATTTTTAACATGTGTATTTTGTCTTACTGTACTGGCAGAATTTTTATAGTCAAAACAAGTGAAAAAAATCTGCCAGTGCTGAAGAAGTAATCCAAAGTATTTAGAATACGTTACTGACCTTGAGTAATCTAACGGATTATGTTACCAATTACATTTTACACCATGTATTCTGTAAACTGTAGTGGAATACATTTCAAAAGTAACCCTGCCTTTAGGTCACCTAGTTTTGCCATGAGCATCATTCAAGACCGCTCCATCTCTCACCTCTCTCACGCTAGCCATTTCGTCGATAACACTCTGACAACGTATCTACTGACGACTGCCAATCGGACCTCAAATCTGGTCCCCATTGCTAATCACCAGAACTGATTTTCCCTTTTCCATAACAAAACCCCGAAACCTCAGACGGCATGACCTTTTTCACGGATGTGCACCCTCTGAAGGTCTTGAGGCTACTGTATAGGAACATGATTCGCAGGGAAATGGCCAGACTAATTTTTCACTCGTGCCAGCTCCCCTTCATCCACATCTTCGAAATTCACCCCATTGTCATGCCAACATATTATGGGGTCCCCCCTGGGCACGCAAACGTATTGTTGTTTTTTGTAACACCGCATTCGTGATCACCAAAGGCAGGTCCTCCTCCAGGTTTCTTAGCCCCTACTGAGACATTTGACATGTCACAGCACCAACTGAACCCCATTCTCTCAGCTGAGCACATTCCCAGGAGTTCCATCAACTATGTCCCACCACCAGCATACTTCTCGTCCCCTGCCCACACCTTTCGAACATCTACCAGACTAAGCCCCTCACTCCTCTAAAGATTCTCTTTAGCTAAAACTCATGCAGAAAGGACGCGCCCAGTCCACGCTCATTTCACCCTTTTTTCTCAAACACTCCAAAACAGACCACGCAGGGTACGGTTGTAGCATAACGATATCTATAATCTCCAGCTCCTCCTGCCTCGACACCTCCACTGCATATATCTGAAAACTAGTTCACAATCCGCATCTGACCCCTCAAATATTGCGATCCCCTCCCCTAGTCTCGGGGCACTCATACAGAATTGGTGCAGCCACAACGGCCGCTCATCAAGGACTATCAGAACATACAATCAGATGCTCGGCTGCTGGTCTTCTTCATCCTACCAGAAATATATTCGACCCAACCCTCATATCATCACACATGCTCAACTCTCCATCAGCCATAAGTTTTCATACCTATCTGATGGCGGTCGGGGGCTCTCACTGCTCATCCACATCTTTTCCCACACTATTATCAAATTCAAGCACGTCTATTGTCCTGCAAGGACACCGCATAACCATATCCATCCTCCTCACCAGGGCTTCCACAATCCCAAGCATGGTTTTCCTTTGCATAGATACTGCACAAGCCTAGCTTGCCCTCGTCGGAGGGTTCATAATCATCATGGGATATCTTTCAACGAAGGGTATTGCACACAACATTGCCATTGTCGTCTGGCTTTATGCTACATTGTTCATCTTTCAGCAAAGATTACCATCAAACAATGTCCACCCTTGTCGGAGGGTTCATAATCAAATGTTGTTTTCTTTCAATGAAGGGTATTGCACGCAACGTTGCCATTTTCGTATGGCTTTCCGCTACATTGTTTATCTTTCGGCAAAGATATTCCAAACAACACCACCCTCGTCGGAGGGTTCATAATCAAATGTTGTTTATCTTTCAACTAAAGATCCTGCACAACAACGTCGGCCTTACCGTAGGGCCTCATATCACGTTGTTCATCTTTTCGCAAAGATTGTGCACAACCACGGGCTGTTTTCACATCTCCTTTTCTCTTCTCCAAATTGAACGCCAAACACAAGACCTGGTTCGCAACCTGACCGGATCACCTCTTTTTGGGGGTAGTATTTTTTTTTATTCATCTCCTTTTCTCCCCAATTTGGAATGCCCAAATCCCACTACTTAGTAGGTCCACGAGGTGGCACGGTTACTCACCTCAATCCGGGTGGCGGAGGACAAGTCTCAGTTGCCGCTACTTCTGAGACTGTCAATCCGTGCATCTTATCGTGTGGCTCGCTATGCATGACACAGCGGAGACTCTGCACGTGGAGGCTCATGCTATCCTCCGCGATCCAAGCACAAATTACCACGTGCCCCATTGAGAGCAAGAACCACTAATCAAGACCACGAGGAGGTTACCCCATGTGACTCTACCCTCCCTAACAACCGGGCCAATTTGGTTGCTTAGAAGACCTGGATGGAGTCACTCAGCACGCCCTGGATTCGAACTCATGACTCCAGGGGTGGTAATCAGTGTCAATGCTTGCTGAGCAACACAGGCCCTGGGGGTAGTATTTTATTTATCTCTTTTGGGGTAGCCTCCTATCTCCGGCAGGATCTGAGTACAACTTCTTCGGACCGCCAGATGGGGCTAATGCCAAAGAGAGACATTACATTCCTGTTTCATATTCATCAAATAAATGTCATCTTAAATTTTACGCAAGTCTGCATATCTTCCTGATAGAAATGTAAGCGCAGCATATTTCTAGCGGGAAGACTCGCAGCTGTACATCATCACACCATTAGCAAGGTATCTCCTAGCCAATCACATGTAAGCCATTGCTTTATAAGTCTCCTTACAATCTATCACATTGCTGTTTCAGTGTGCCAACACGGCAAACTCCAGCACCCCACCATCACCAGTTGAGTCCCGTCCTGCACGGGGGTAGGCTCCTCGCCCCTGCCTCCTATCTCTGGCAGGATCTGACGGTTCCGAATACAACATCTTCAGACCGCCAGATGGGACTTATGCCAAAGAGACATTACATTCCTGTTTCATATGCATCAAATAAATTTCATCTTAAACTTTACTCAAGTCTGCGAGTCTTTCTGATAGAAATATTTTTTCCCATTCATTTCTTTCAAAATTGAAGGACTTTTCAAAAAATCCTTCATAAATGAGTTCTAAACCATGAACCAAACCAACCAGCTCCGAGGTGAATCAGAACATTACAAACTTTTATTTGAAGCAAAAAAGTATTTGAAAATCAGATTAAAAGACTAAGGTACAATGCTGTGTACTTACAGTCTTTCACAAGGGCACAAACTACAATCTCATGAAGCACTGTGAATGACGTAATCCAATAAAAACCGATGGAAATACATAAAACTATTTATTTTAGGTTGTTGATTATAAGTATAGAAACAATATATTTTAAGTTTATTACAAAATATTCAGATATGTATAAATAAATAGTTTGAGGGTGAAGGAAGACCGACTCTAATGCTTCACTCAAAGGGTGCGTCATGAAGGTGGGCAATCTTTTCCAGGCTTTTTTGTCTGCAGTTCTCTGATTGGTGGACCTTTGGAGTTGTTCTTCAGAAATTCTGCTATTAAATGCGATTTTTAAACAATGAAGTTGAAATTACGCTGACTGGTGGATTCAACAGAAGCATTTACCATGGATTAACAACCTTGGAGCTCACGGTAGGTCACTCTGAAAAGGTTTATATGTTATTGTTAAATCAATTCATCTGTGGAAAAATTTATTGGGATTTTTACTTCCGGAACCTGACAGTTATTGTATGCTATCTCTTTTCTAAGTGATCAAACTTACGGTTTTCACACAGCAGACGATGAAAAAAATCCCATAGATTTACATTGACGGAATGTTCAAATAAATATGAGGGCCCATGAGTGACATGCAATAATCAATTGATAAATAAATAAATCAATAAATCAAATGAGCAATCAATTTTATTCATGTGGATGAATAGATAAAAGAATCAAAAAAGTTATCAAAAAATAACTAATTAATAAAAACACAGATACATAAACTAAAAAAGCAATATTCAATTTAACAGTTTATAATATACAATTTATGATAAAACATTATTATTATTATTAATATGTGGTTACGGAGTGACTGATAATTGTATTTTTAATTTGCCTATTGCTTTTCCTATGATCTATTGCCCTTTTATTGATTACCAGTTGATAATAGAGGGGGCGGGGCCTAATCTGCAGTCATCAGTCATTGCCCAGATGTTACAGAAGCTGCGATTCGTCAGTGCAAAGTTTCATACCGTTTTCACGTTAAGTTTCAAGCCTTCGAAGATGTGGTTTGTCTCGGCTTCTGAAGCAGCCAACCAACTGGAGAGTCGTTATTCTACGCTTTTCCCACGCCTCAACACGTGCTGAAAACAGTAGAATCGTGGAACACTTCTGCGTTCAGGAAAAAGGTGGACTGATTAATGCGTGTCACATATGGGCACCCATAAATAAATGGACCAACGGAATGCTCGTAAATTTAAACTCCAACTGTTAAAAATTCACATGTAAACAAACCCACAACAAGGCCTTTAATCTGCTTAAAGTTGCTGTAAGCATTTTAGCTGTCCTAACTTCCACGGGACTGAGCCCTTGATTTAGCCACGCCCCCCCTTTCCAAAACACCTCACCGATACTGTTGAAACCGACACAAAGCATGTTCCCACGGTTGTCAAACACAACAGTAGCGAAAAAACAACTGACAAATTATAAAACAGAATAAGGAAATAAGCCTCAACAATTTGCTGCAACGACAACACTACGAGAACGTGCAAAATAACTGACAGGCAGAAAGCGCCAGAGACCGTGGATCCCGGAAACATTTTTGTTTGGTTTACAAAGTCTAGAGCTGTCACAGAGAGTGGTGAGATATCTCATGACACTTATTTCAGTGATATCTTTCCGTGAGTAGGAACATTTTTTCATACCTTTCCATGAAAAATAAATAAATAGCTTACAGCACCTAGCTAAAGTTGCTCTCTCTATGTCTGTCTGTCTGTCTGTCTATCTAAAAAACTTAAAACTAGTTTAAACTTTAAATATTTCAGACAAGGCTTTGTCAAGCCATCATCAAAGTTTGTCTTGTTAAGGTGATAACAAATAAGATGGCCAAAATTATGAATCTATATTGTTTTGAGTGTTTATAATAAAACTGTAATCTAGAATTGTATATGCTTCAAGTGAAATTAAGCCTCTAAATATTTTAATGTACAGTACATAACTACTTTTGCAACCTGGCATACTGTTGAAATACTTTTAATGCTATTGTAACCTGCCATAGACAGAGTTAACTGTTTAAAACTGGAAAAATAATAAGCCCGTGTAGTACTGTATATGCTTCCATTATCTGCCTAATCTATGTCAATAATGTACATTAAAAAATTCTGATATTGACTGATACTGTTACAAACTGATGTGCACATTACATGTTTGATGAATGTTGTCCATATTGTTCATGTACCGAATACTTAAGTTATGTACTGTAAGCCTATTTGTACAAAGTTCAGGGACTGAAACACACCTCCACTAGACAGTCTCCCACCAGTCCGATGAGCAGCTTCTTGCCTTTCCTCTCCTTCACGAGAGAGGCGTTCTCTGCTCTGTGCATGGAAGTGAAGTCAAACATGGCCACGTCTGGCTGGCCCGCGTGATTGCATGCAAACTCCGGATCTGGCAGCATGTGCTCAGTGGAGAAGTCAGCGGCTTCGTAGGCGTAATGAAGCAGGGCCTCCTGGTTGACATTTGAGGGTGAAAGAAGCTGTTCTGCATCAGTGAAGTCCTGAGGAGGAACAGGGAAGTTTTTAATCAAGGCAGACAACACAGACATTTTTGAGAGATTCCCTATTTGCACTGAGCCATCTGAACTTGCGGTAAAGATAAGCTTGCATTCAGTAATACTCGTGATTATGTTTTATGTGAGAGTGATCACAATATGCTCACAGCTGTGGTCGGGTGGTTTGTCCGCAGGACTGCAGTGGGATCAAACTTTAGTTCTGACTTTAGTCTGAGCTACAATGTACAGTACAGGTTTTAGCTCTGTCTGTGGAATAAACTGGGCCTTTTCAACTGAATCTACATCCTAAAAGCACTGTTCAGCTTTTCTACAAGATAATCTTGAAGTGTATTTGAGTGTGTGCATCATACCTGCTTTATAACTCCATTCTTTAACAAGCTCGCCTTCTTGGCAGTCATGACAAAATAGTGAGTTTCATCTTTGTAGTAGACAATATTCTCTAGATCAATGCCTGTAGAAAGAGCAAAGGAAGAAATAGATGAATTCTGACAGAGGACGACAAAGATGAAATGCATGTGTGTGTACATACTATAGTTTGGGGACAAAATTGAGGAGATCATCAATTGGAGAAATGATTCATACATTTGCATTTTAAAAACTACAATACATTTTCTTTTAGGAAAAGGGTTTGTATATGTGTGTGTGTGTGTGTGTAGGTCTGTTCTCAGGTGTACCTGTCTGAGACTGGAGTTGTTGGAAGAATGTCTGGTTGTATATTCTGGCCACTCCGCTGATTTCCGGCACCTGAGCTTCTTCTTTAGAGTGACGGTTTACAAAGTTTGCGGTGATCCCGATGGCCAACTTCCCCCTTAGCTCCTTTATCTTAAAACCTAACACCACACATGTAAAAAATACATAAAAATAAAAAAAGCACTGGGGAAAAGTCTTCAATTTCAAAGTAAAGTGAAGTTACACATTACTAGTTTAAACCAAAAGTATAAAGACCCTGTGAAATCAAAACTGGTATTTTGCAGCTTTCAGTCCGTGTCAAAATAAAAGCTCTTCAAAATGTTGTGCTCCAATTTCCAGCTTCAATAGGAAATACATCGACACAGGAAAGAAAACTGTGTTCATCAAACCAAATCAAATCAAATTTACATTTTTTGTTGATATTAATGCATTCCATGTATTTAGTTAAGAGCTAAGCAACTCTGTAATGTGGAATTAATTTGTGCATCTGGATGTTTTACCATCAGGCACATATCTTCCTCCTCCAGCTGAAATAAAGACATCAAACTGAAAAGTAGCAGCTGGGTGGGGCTTAGGTGATACTTCTGCCCTCCATCCTGAGAGAAAGAGAGAGGAAGAGTAATGAATAATGAGCAAATCTTATCCATCATCGTCCTAGTTTTAGCAAGCTTTTGAGAATTTCCAACATCTTCACACTAACAACACCAATAACAACATCACCATGTGATTAAAGATCACCAACCAGAGCGGATTTGTACCTGTGTTTCCTGATGGCTCAACCAGACGTTCAAAGCTTACACCTGTGTGAACCTCAACTCCCAAAACCAGAGCGAGTTTCAGCAGAATCAACTGCAGCTGACGGATACCTGGTCAAACACAGACCTCATCATTATTATATTTCTTCGTTTAAGGGTAAAAAAAAAAACAACAACAAAAAACTAGTATGACAAGTTTTTCCTCGAACCCGTCAAGAACATAATTCATAATTCACCCCAAAATCATATGAAAAAATAATAAATTCTATTTTCAATAGGGCTGTCGATTTAACGTGTTAATTCGGTGCAATTAATTACATTAAAAAAATAAATAAACGCAATTATACTGTATATAAAGACGATCCCTACCATCGGAGCAATTCAAGCTTTAAGTACCACCTGTTTTCAGCAGGGGGCAGCAAGCGAAACTCCAGCTGTATTGGCAACGCGCAGCTGTACAGAGAACAAACAACAGCGACAGCACAAGATGAGGACATGTTCTTGTGTTCAAACATAACTGGAATGAGCGCAATTCTGAACGCACGGGTCTTGAAACTTATTTTTAACAACTTTTAAAGGGATAGTTCACCCAAAAATTAAAGTTCTCTCATCATTTACTCATCCTCATGCCATCCCAGATGTATATGACTTCCTTTCTTCAGCAGAACACATTTGAAGAAAAACAGAAAAATATCTCTGCTCAGTAGGTCCTTACAATGGAAGTGGATGGTAACACGATTTTTGATGCTCCAAAAAGCAGACAATCAGCATTAACGTCATCCATACGACTTCAGTGGTTAAATGAATGCCTTATAAAGCGATACAAAAAAATATCAATATTTAAGTACTTTTTAACTATAAATAATAGCTTCCGGTAGGCCAATGATAGGCTTTTGTTTAATAATATGGAAATAAACAATCTTCTTCTATAGTCCCTTTTTTATTGTCTTATCAATGCTTTATTTTTCTGCCCGAATAATGTATTTTAATTTTCTGAATTTTATATATATATATATATATATATTTCTATTGGTTTTGGAGTGAAATATGACCTGGACATTTCTTAAAGAGATTCACTCATATTTTGAAAAATTATACGGCTTGAATATTCTTACTGATGTGGTCAAGGGTGCCACAGCAGAATCGACCATAGAATTTCTTTGCGGCAAGGTTACGGAGGTCTCGAATGGTGTAGGGCCACAGGTGTAGAACGTTATTTCTGGTGAAAGACCTTCTTTTCTCCAGTACAACTACTTGAGCACCCAGTAGGGCCAACTCTATAGCGGTCCTCAAACCACAGGGGCCTGCACCCAACACTAAACACTGAAGGAGACAGAGAGACAGCTGTATTCATAGTGTATATTTCATAGCCCTTGTCCTTTTCACAGAGATAAACAAATTTATTGATGTAAATATCTGCCATTTATCAGGTTATTTATGGTACCTTGTTTTGGTGACATGCTTTACCCTCTTCATAGTCCGGATGGGCAGCTCTGTTGTCTATCTTCTGCCAGAGCTCTTTGGCCTTCCAGTAGTTCAGTCTGTCCTTCAGTTTGCTGTAGAAGAGCTTGTAGTCTCTAGGATCCAACTCCAGGTGGCGACAAAGCTCGCTGAAGCTCTGCTGCGCCTCTTTACACGTCTGAGCCTTAACAAAGCAGTCAAAAAGAGCATGGCTGGGATTGGCAGAGTCTGGCTTGTTAGCCATTGTGATGCAAGAGGCCTAGAGCCTGCTAGATAACCTGTAGAGATAAAGAGAGTTTACAGTGTGATTTTGAACAGAATGAGCATTATGGTTGTGGCTTCAAGATAAATAAATAGCGTACTGAGAGGTGTGCTATAACCTATGTGTCACCAGGCTTATTTTTCACCTGGCAGAAGATAAAATGGACCAAAAAAATATTAAATCAACAAATCCAATAGACTTTCATTGAATGAGGGACACAAGCCTTATCTAGGGAACAGAATATAATGGAGACTTGTGGGTTGACTGATTTGACTTGGGCCAGTAAACAATCACACAGAAAAAGCCAAGCAATGACCCAAAACATCCTAGCAAACACATCGCAACATGCTAAAAACCACTCAGGGTCTGTTCACACTGAACGTATCCTTGCACAAAAAAAAGCTAGATGCTGCGCCACAAAACACAAGTCTCTCAAGGTGATGTGTTTTTAATAGTGTTGTCAATCGATTAGACATTTTAATCAAATTAATTACATGGTATGTCGATTAATTAATAAAATGTATCGAAATTAATCGCATACATAAATATTTGCGGAGAAAGGCCCTCAAAAAACAATAATTCAATAATGATTAAATAATTGTAAATAGTTATATTTAAATAATTAAATAATATAATAATACAGAAAATTTAAATGCATTAAATTATTTAGGCACACAAGTTAAGCATTAAAAAAGACAATACAAAAAGTGGCTTCAGAATGCAACATATTGTTTATTTCCATATTCTTCTTCTTCTTCTTATTATTATTATAATTATTTATTTTTTGGGGAATCTTTCCCCTTTTTCACCCAATTTGGAATGCCCAATTCCAAGTGCGCTCTAAGTCCTCGTGGTGGCATAGTGATTTGCCTCAGTCCGGGTGGCGGAGGATGAATCCCAGTTACCTCCGTGTTTGAGACCATTAACCCGCGCATCTTATCACGTGGCTTGTTGATCGTGTTGCCATCCACCGCGGCAACCACGCTCAACTCACCACGTGCCCCACTGAGAACGAACCACATTATAGCAACCACGAGGAGGTTACCCCATGTGACTCTACCCACCCTTGCAACCGGGCCAATTTGGTTGCTTAGGATACCTGACTGGAGTCACTCAGCACACCCTGGGATTCGAACTAGCAAACTCCAGAGGTGGTAGTCAACGTCTTTTACCACTGAGCCAGGTCCCCTATTTCCATATTATTGAACATAAGCCTATCATTGTCCTACAGTTCACAGCAATCCATTTTGCAATTGAATTAGTCAATCAGTCCAAAATGTATTATAAGGTCAATGTACACCTGCGTCAGAGGGATGCTTCTGGAGCCTCTCGGTTGAGTTGCGTCATAAACATATCGTTTTTAGGTCGCTATGTCAAGAACGCACGCAACATGTTGTCATCTTGTGTTGTCTGCCCTTGTTAAGTATGGTTTGTTCTGTCTGTTTGAGATGCGTGTTGCTTACTGCCCCCTGGAGAAAACAGGTGGTACTCCATGCTTGGATTGCTTATATGGATTGAATATTCCTTACGGTCAGGGGACATGATTAATTGTGTTAATTGTTTTAACGCATACATTTTTTTAATTAACGCGTTTAATCAACAGCCCTATTTTTCAACATTTATATTTATGCATTTGGCAGATGTTTTTATCTGAAGCGACTTTTACAGTTTTTATACAGTATTAGTTTGTGTTCCCTGGGAATCGAACCCTTGACCTTGGCATTGCTAGCGCCATGCTCTAACAATTGAGCTACAGGAATAGATACTTTAACAGTTAAAGTTCTTTAAAAAAAAAAAAAAAAATTTGATTCTTAAATGCCATGATCGATCTTTCAATGAGAGAAAATCACTCGCATTTGTAACCAAATTCCGCTATGCGACTAAAAATGTAAATATTGGGCATCTAGATGGTAAATGTCGTGTAGATATTTGCCTCAGTCCGGGTGGCAGAGGATGAATCCCAGTTGCCTCCGCGTCTGAGATCGTCAACCCGCGCATCTTATCACGTGGCTTGTTGAGCACGTTGCCACGGAGACATAGCGCGTGGAGTCTTCACGCCATCCACTGTGGCAACTCACTACGCGCCCCACCGAGAACGAACCACATTATAGCAACCACGAGGAGGTTACCCCATGTGACTCTACCCTCCCTAGCAACCAGGCCAATTTGGTTGCTTAGGAGACCTGGCTGGAGTCACTCAGCACGCCCTGGGATTCGAACTAGCAAGCTGGCGAACTCCAGGGGTGGTAGCCAGCGTATTTTACCCAGCCCCCCCGATACTTAGTAAAATGTATATTTTCATAATGTACCTTTGTAAGAAGGTCCCCTGTATAATGAACAGCATTAGCTGGGAGAGAATTTTGTTTCATATGTAAGCAAAAGGGACATTATTATCAAAATATACACATATGAATTGGAAAATTTGTATCAATAGCAAATACCACTCAAATTGTACTCAAAAAAAAAAAAAAATTTTGATATTTGTGATACATTATCAAAACTATCACTGATGAATTCTTTGGAAACTCATTGGGTGAGTTTCTTCAACACGTCAGACTTTCATAAACATATCCAAAAACATGCAGGCAAAAGAGAGAGAGAGATGTTCATCAATATTTTCAAGAAAAAGAATGTATTGTACAAGCTACTTAATACACACACACACACACACACACACACGTGTTCAGGCAATAATTATAAAGCACAAGCCAACAAACGTTATTATAAAAAACAAACTAACTTCTAAACAAAAGATTCAATTTCACAGATGAGCCTTGAACAAAAGGACTATGTATGGCCTGAATGTTGAGCTTTATGGAATCAAGTTCCACAACTTTTAACAGTGAACAATGAAATAGCCTACAGACTTTAAGAACTTGCCACTGTGGTTACTCAGTTTGTGAGTTCACATACAGAAACAGTAGCTATGAGTTATTGAGTCACAGAACAAGATTTAGGTTAAAAACAGTACACTATACTATTATCCTACTATTATGAAAGAGATAACAGGTTGGTATGCCATGTGACTCACTAGGCTTAAGGGAAGATGTACAAATAAAACACGATGGAAAATGTTGTTGGTGTCTCATGTTAACAAATTTAGACTAGCAACCCACATTAAAATACTTGAAGCAAGACTATTTTGAGACAACACTCACTGTCACCTGCACTCCAACTTGTGGGTTTATAAAAAGTCAGTTTCATGATATTTTTATGCTACATTCTTTCACTTTCATTCAACTTAAATATGCAAAAAAAATTAAAAAAAATTTAATCATTATTGGAGGACAGCCAATCTCCAAACAAGCTGAACAAGTCAATCCCATTTGTAAAGTAAAAGTCTAAATTTAGTAACTTTACAACGTGTGACTGTGGTCGGGTAACACGATCCGAGTACATTCTGAGAAAATGTATAGATTTAGCATCACAGTAGAATTTCTGTGAGAAATAAGCATTCTGAATTTTAGTTCAATCTGTCTGACAAAGAATAAGACAAATATACAAAAGTCTTTGCTATCTTTGTGCAGGTTTAAATGGAAATGTCTGGTTTAAACAAATAAAAAAGTAAGAGGAATCGATAAGCTCAGCTTCCATCGAATCGGAGGTTAAGTTTTCAGGGTGCTAAGTTACTGTAAGCATTCTCCTAAAACAGAGAGCATTTTAATAGTGCATTTGGTAGTAATGACGCCCTGCAGACTTGTTACTGAAGCTACTTGAACAAAAGAAATCAGACGATGACAGACATCCCTGTGTATTAGTGATTTCCTCGTTTTATCTCATTGCTCTTCAGTAATGATGTCATGGCACACATTTAAGAAAAAGTTAAACCAAAAAATTAAAATTCTATCATCATTTTCTATAACTTTCTTTTATATACAGAACACAAAGGCAAATTTTTTATTTTTTTTTCTCCCCTTTTCTACCCAGTTTGGCATGCCCAATTCCCAGTGTGCACCACCTCGTGGTGGTGTAGTGACTCGCCTCAATCCGGGTGGCGGGAACAAATCTCAGTTGCCGCCGCATCTTAGACCGTCAATCTGCGCATCTTATCACGTGGCTTGTTGAGCGCGTTGCTGCGGAGACATAGCGCGTGTGGAGGCTTCACGCTATTCTCCGTGGCATCCACGCGCAACTCATCAAGCGCCCCACCGAGAGCGAGAACCACATTATAGCGACCACGAGGAGGTTAACCCATCGTGACTCTACCCACCCTAGCAACCAGGTCAACTGGTTGCTTAGGAAGCCTGGCTGGAGTCACTCAGCACGCCCTGGATTCGAACTTGCGACTCCAGGTGTGGTAGTCAGCGTCTTTACTTGCTGAGCTACTCAGGCCACCCCAAAGGCAAACGTTTTAATGAATACAACAGCCTGTCTTCTCAATGCAATGGCAGTGGACAGTGCCTCACTTGAAAGCTTAAAAAGGGTAACACTCAAAAAAAGGATTATTGCTGCTTGTTCATTCAACAACCCAATTCTAGAACACTTTGTCACAACTTGATTTCATTGCATTCTATACATTTAAATTTGTTTACTCAATCCATTTGAGTTGGGACTACACGAATACTTTTTGTGGTGTTGATGTAGCATTGATGAAACTGGGCAGGGAATTTCCATTTTTCCAGTATGCTTTTAATGGGACTCGTTAAAATGTTAAAATTAAGTGTTATTGTGTTTTTGTGCAAAATGAATATAAATCGTGATACTTATGTTTTGTTATGTTGAGATGTAGAAGAGCTTCTGTAATGTTGGAGTTTTGTGGGTTACCATTAAGGCCCAGATATACTTCATATGAAATCGAAAAACAAATGGGTATGATGTCATTTACAACAAAATCTGGCCAAAAAGAAGGTGTTTTTGCGTTTGTTTCGTCGTACATGTTCAGCTCGTCTGGGCGAACCATTGGTCCACATCATCGGTAGGCATGACCTGAAGCTCCACCTACTACTTTGTTTACGTTTTTCAGTCAGTATTCAACATGAACACACCGGTGTGCAGTTAGCGAGCTGGTGCAAATTTACCTACATCAGTACGATCATTCCTGTAGAGACATTTTCTAAGAACATTAGAAAATTAGTCTACAAAAGGAATCAAATCTACTCAAATACTCTCAAGTGCCCATTCACTCATGTGTCAACTGCAGCGAAAGTCATTCACACATCTGTCCAAGAAATGCCCCGATCACCGTTCTTTTATCTTCATTCTGCACATTAACACTCTTTTATAAACCTATCTTTTCAGTAATATCAGTGTCATTATAAATTACAATAACAAAGTGTAATCTGCGCATATTATGGACGCATGTAGTGTGTTAGCTCAATAGCTTCATCAATTCAGAATCTAAACAAGACAACCTAAACATTTTCTACTGCATATACTGTATATATTACTTAAAATCATCATTGAGTGGTTAAATCAGCTTTTACTGACCTCATGTGAATTCTACTCATAGAATGAGGCATAAAGTCATTGATAACACATTTTCATGTCACATTAGTTTAGGTTTTACATGTAGAGTCCTCATATTTAAATGATCCTCTAAACGCCTCCCTCAGCTGTTTAGAACTTATTTTTTACCGTTGAAAGACGAATGAAGAACTTCTCCGGGAGTATATTGGGGCCTATATGCTGAAGAGTGGATCTTAAACTAATGATGAGGACAGGTAGATGTCGCACATGAAAATGACTGCTCCCGTCATTGAGCAAATGCTGTGCTAACCATTGCATTGTTGCTAAACTACACTGTGTAGAGCTTCAAACCAGCATGTATATAGCATGCTAACATTCACTTTCACTAGTTAGTACATAAAGAAATACAAGAGATTTGAGTTACATTGACACACCTAATTATGTAGGGTTTATCCAATTCAACTAGGTTCTTTCTACACAAAGTGTTTGTGTTGAGATTACGTAGAAATGTTTAGTTAAGAAAACCACTGTCCACGATTGAATCAAGTTCAGCCAAAGAGCAATTTTTTGGCTGTATCATAAAGGTAGTCCATGCGACTCATGCGTCACATTCTTAAGGCCCAGGTATACTTAGATTTGCGCGTTGTGGAAAGGCTCGCGCCTGGTCGACCGCGTTGCATTTGTGAGTCTACTCTTCTGACCACGAGCGAATACGAACGCGTTTGACGCATGCCCACTACAACTTCTTTGTGATACTCTTTTAGTACAGTCAATAGCAGGCACATACGTCAGCGACACACACAGCTGAGGATGTGCTGATGATGCAATTTGTGTCAGACATACTGTATGCGGAGCGATCCACAACGCGGACATCCGAAGTATACTTTGGCCTTCGGTCTTTTGAAAGCATGTGCAAGAACTCAAGTTGTTTTTAGTGCTAAAGTTCTTGAGAGAGAGCCATTGTGAATGCACACCGATATTTTAAATGAAAAATGACTTACATTTTGGGTTGTTTCTCACCAAAATCGATGCCTTCGGAGGACTTGGAATATGATGCATAAGTCTACTTTTATGATCCTTTTGTGCAAAATTATTACAATAAAAAAAATTGGCTGGAACTAGTTTTAAGTATTTAGACAATTAGTAATTAGAGAAAACACTGACTGTAAAAACTATAACATGCACTGTCAAAGTGTGGTTACTTCTGTCTTCAAACTCAACTCAGCATATTCTATGAGAGCCGTTGATTTGACACGTTCCTACCTTCCTGTGTGATTACACCAAGAGTGGACGATGCAAAATAACTAGACCACAGCAAAAACCACTGTAGTCCCCAGCACATGACTTGAGGTTTTGTTTCCTTTGCCACCTTGTAATCATCCCCATATGTGCCAACAAATTGCTTCAAACAACTGTTGCAGCACTTCCTGGATCTTTAACGGTCACACAGCATGAAACACAGACAATAATCCTTCTCACAAAACTTCCTGGAAATAAACAGTCATGTCTTGTTCACATCAATATTCAACAAATGTTTTAAACAAATAATTTATCCACACTAGTCTTGCTGTTGTTTGCACATAAAAGCAGCCGATATGCGTAACAGCTGTTTGGCGTTCAACTCCACATCAAGATGTTTACAGGAACAACATATCATTCATCACAGATATCAAAAACTCTGGTCTGTCTGTTTTTAAATACAGATCTAGTGGGTGAATCTCACGAAACCTGTCAAGAACATGTCTGGGTCATATTTCACGCCAAAATCAAAGAAAAGGAATAAGAGATTTTGTTTAAAGAAACGGAAGCCTATTGAAGCGCTTGCATTGTGACATTGTTTTCGTAACAATCAAGCACATTTCCCCCCCAAATTCTATTAACTTGGACTCATAGAATCACTTTACAATAACTACATTTTTGCAAATGGATTTTTTATGTGGCTCGTTCCTGGTGAAATGAACACTAGAGGTGCCACAACAACGACTTTTATTCTATTCCTCAAACAATTCTCTCTTACGACATCAAAACACTTTTACTACAGTGCATGTCAGTTAGGCGATACATTTTAGTGTTTGCATTACATAACCATCTACATTTAATAGTTTGTTCGAGTGCAATCGAATTGTGTGGTACTGTAGTCCAGCTGATAGAGCGTTGCACTTGCACTGCAAAAGACCTGGGTATGAGTCCTGAAGAGCGTGGAAGTTCGAAACGTGAGATGTGTTAAGTTAAAAAAAAAAAAAAAAAAAAAAAAGGACATGGTTTACCTCACATTCTTCATTGAAAATGGCTGTTTTTGCATTCATATATGCTGTTTTGTAATTTTTTTCTATGTAAACTTGCGCTACATGACTATCTTTGATCGTGAGAGCGCCAGGAATCGCTACCTTTTCGCTAAGAACTGCCACTCATTGGATGTTTTTTGTTTTTGGCATCATTCAGAGTAAACTCTAGAAACTGTTGTGTGTGAAAATCCCAGGAGATCAGCAGTTACAGAAATACTCAAACCAGCCCATCTGGCACCAACAATCATCCATGCGATTATCTAATCAGCCAATGGTGTGGCAGCAGTGCAGTGCATAAAATCAAGCCGATACGGGTCAGGAGCTTCAGTTAATGTTCACATCAACCATCAGAATGGGGGAAAAATGGGACCTCAGTGATTTGGACCGTGGCATGATTGTTGGTGCCAGACGGGCTGGTTTGAGTAAGATAATCCAAATTGCGAATAATGTGGATAAAAAAAAAATAAAAAAAAACGCATTACAGTTGTTAAAAATTAAGGGGACGAGTACTTAATTGTACATTACATTCTCATATATGGATTTGGTCCTGCTAAATCAGTCCCTGTGGGCTCATTAACAGCTTGATAGTGTTTATTGATTCAGCATGGAGGGGAGCAAAACTGTTTCCTCCTGTGACTCAGATGCAAATTGCTGATCTCATCACATGAACCAAGAGATGATAAAACTAATCTAACCTGCCATTCATACACCTTTGATAAAAGATCTCTAAACCAACAGAAATCTCCACATATCTAATTTACAGCATGTAATAAACACTACTGATAAGATGCGGTTTCAGTTTCAAAATGAAAGCCATCAGAGCACAGAAGAGTGCGTTCCACACGGATTGGTGGTGATAATTCATAACACCACAAAGTGTATGCCAACAATTCATTTAGAGCAAATCTATGGCACAATCTTGAATGCAGACATTGTTGACAGCTGTACAGCTAAACAAAGACTAAAGTCCCATGATGACCTACGCAGTAATAGCCAGGTGGTTTTAAAGTTGTGGCTGATCGGTCTATTACCATTTGCACATGTACATATGCCATTCTATATTATATGTTCTATTATTTGTATGTCTGTTTATACGTCTCACTGTAATGTTCTGTGTGCACTTGTTTCTCCTGTCACCAAAAAAAATTCCTTGTGTACGTGAGCACACTTGCAATAAAGCTCATTCTGATTCTGATTAGGATAGATTCAGAAAAATATAGCAAGTACAGCAAGATAGCTAGATATTATCAACAAACTAAGACTCACAAAACTTTTATCTTCATTTTCACCTGCACGCAACTGTAAATACTGGCTTAAAAACAGTTATAAACATTGAATGTTTACCTCCCAAAGGCACAGAACTTCCCTAGCACTCACAAGGTGATCAGTCATAGATTCCGAGGGGGTAAAACTTTAGTTACCCAACACTTTGTGCACGTCATTGTCAACTTTACAAAATTCAGCAACACCCAGAGGGGCTTTATCACAGGAAACAGGCTCTGTCATGCATTAGGGGAGGAGACTGTGCTTTTAACAGTAAAAACAAAAGGAAACAATTGGACTTGCACAGCCATTTCTGCCACAAAATGTGAAAGATAGCACTTTAAGATAGCAAACATTTTGTTAAAATGTTTCTTGCTCCTTTTAAGGAACTAAACAGAACTACCGTCATGTAAGTTTAAACTTTGATTGTGGTGATACCATAGTACTGAATGATTATCTTCATATACCATGGTACAGCTGTGCTCAAAAGTTTGCATACCCTGGCAGAAACTGTGAAATTCTGGCATTGATTTTGAAAATATGACTGATCATGCAAAAAATCTGTCTTTTATTTAAGGATAGTGATCATATGATGCCATTTATAATCACATAGTTGTTTGGCTCCTTTTTAAATCATAATGATAACAGAAATCACCCAAATGGCCCTGATCAAAAGTTTACATACCCTTGAATGTTTGGTCTTGTTACAGACACACAAGGTGACACACACAGGTTTAAATGGCAATTAAAGTTTAATTTCCCACACCTGTGGCTTTTTAAATTGCAATTAGTGTCTGTGTATAAATAGTCAATGAGTTTGTTAGCGCTCATGTGGATGCACTGAGCAGGATAGATACTGAGCCATGGGGAGCAGAAAAGAACTGTCAAAAGACCTGCGTAACAAGGTAATGGAAATTTATAAAGATGGAAAAGGATATAAAAAGATATCCAAAGCCTTGAAAATGCCAGTCAGTACTGTTCAATCACTTATTAAGAAGTGGAAAATTCGGGGATCTCTTGATATCAAGCCAAGGTCAGGTAGACCAAGAAAGATTTCAGCCACAACTGCCAGAAGAATTGTTTGGGATACAAAGAAAAACCCACAGGTAACCTCAGGAGAAATACAGGCAGCTCTGGAAAAAGACAGTGTGGTTGTTTCAAGGAGCACAATACTTGTTGACCCCTCTCCAAACGTAGCGCTTAAGGTTGTGACCATAAAGCTCTATTTTGGTCTCGTCACTCCAAATTACAGTGTGACAGAAGCTGTTAGGCGTGTCAAGGTGTTGTCGGGCATATTGAAACTGGGCTTTTTTGTGGCATTGGCACAGTAAAGGCTTCTTTCTGGCAACTCGACCATGCAGCTCATTTTTGTTCAAGTATCGTCGTATTGTGCTCCTTGAAACAACCACACTGTCTTTTTCCAGAGCAGCCTGTGTTTCTCCTGAGGTTACCTGTGGGTTTTTCTTTGTATCCCAAACAATTCTTCTGGCAGTTGTGGGTGAAATCTTTCTTGGTCTACCTGACCTTGGCTTGGTATCAAGAGATCCCCGAATTTTCCACTTCTTAATAAGTGATTGAACAGTACTGACTGGCATTTTCAAGGCTTTGGATATCTTTTTACATCTTTATAAAGTTCCATTACCTTGTTACGCAGGTCTTTTGACAGTTCTTTTCTGCTCCCCATGGCTCAGTATCTAGCTTGCTCAGTGCATCCACGTGAGCGCTAACAAACATTCAAGGGTATGTAAACTTTTGATCAGGGTGATTTGGGTGATTTCTGTTATCATTATGATTT
The DNA here is from genome assembly GCF_019703515.2 of Myxocyprinus asiaticus. Lineage (NCBI taxonomy): Eukaryota > Metazoa > Chordata > Actinopteri > Cypriniformes > Catostomidae > Myxocyprinus > Myxocyprinus asiaticus. Next base: position 9,288,128 of record NC_059372.1, read on the forward strand.
AAAAAGGAGCCAAACAACTATGTGATAATAAATGGCTTCATATGATCACTATCCTTAAAAGACAGTTTTTTTTTTTTTTTTTTTTTTTTGCATGATCAGTCATATTTTCAAAAATTCACAATTTCTGCCAGGGTATGCAAACTTTTGAGCACAACTGTATATACGTGGCACTCCAAGGAATACATACAAAAAAAAAACCATGCAAATACCATTGTACTTTATGTTAGTGGAGAAGTGCGTTTACATGAATTTATGACCTAGTAAAACATTTTAGAGTCCCAAAATTCTAAAAATTTGCAATGTTTGTCAAACACACTCCTTTAACTGTTATGTCAAGGCAATACTGTGTTTTGCAAGATTTTAAATGTACGAACAAAGACATCATTGCCTGTGCAATGCTGGAAAAAACATATCATCCCAGTAACAGCTATTTCATTGCATTCATACATTGTATCCAGTGTTGGTTAAGTTACTCTAAAAAAGTAATTACATCTTCTACAGTGTAATTGGATTACTTATTACTAATTACTCTGTCTGAAAAGTATTTGCATTACTTATTACTAATTACTTTCTAAAACCCTCATCAACCTCGACCAGATGAAAAATACAAGGATAGACATGAAACTGTTCTTTTAATTCATTCATATGAATCATATAAAATAAAATAAATTATTCATGAACTGGCCAAAGAATTTAAAGGGGCAGCGTTAAATTAGAAAACATACATTTTAACATTAGACGTAAAATTTCGATTTTAAATTCACTGAATTGTTCTAGAGTCTATACAGTATTTTTTAACACAATTACATCAGAAGTAACTGTAATTAAATTACTAAAAAAAATAAGAGTGGTCCCTTACGTTACTTTTTTTTTCCCAATGAAAAAGTAATTTAATTACAGTAATTAATTACTTTGTAATGCATTATACCCAACACTGATTGCATCTTGAATTATTTTTAACCTTATTGCACGACACATCAGTATAAGTTCACAGTGGCTTTGGACATCACATTCGAGCTGTTCAACAATCACACAAGTACAACAACTGCTGTTAGTATGTTACTTTAGCAGTCATGTGTTTGCCTTGAAATCTTTGTTATTGTAGTATAACCACATAAAACATTACATTACCTTTTAAAGCAGTTCAGAATCGTTTAAACACAGCTGTGCACGGAACGTCGTTGTTTACCTCTGTGTCACTGCAGCGATTTATTTCGACTAATCAGTGGAAGTTGTGCGAGCATTTCCTAATCCTGGTGGTATGGCTCATGAATATTAATAATATTACGTGACGTTCTGATTGGGTGAAAGGCAGACAAACGTATGTGGGCGAACAAGGCGTAAGCGTGTCTCATAAATATTAATTACAGTACGTGACAGAACGTGTCAACATGACGTAATTAATATTAATAAACAGTTTTTTTAATTACTATTATTGCTGTATACAAGAACAACACTAAGATAAATGTTCATTGAAATGTAAAATAACAAAAAAGCAAACAATAAACGGGTGCCAGAGCCCACAACAACAAACAAACAAACAAACAAATAAATAAATAATCTCTCTTCCACAGTGCATTTTTACTCATTTTATTACCCACAACACCCAGTTTTCGAAATTATTTTAAAACACTGACGTTAAACTTATATATTTACAAAAACATGTCGTGTTTTGTGCTAGGTTATTTCGCACTGAAAGTGTTGTTTCTTGCACCTGCACAGCTACTTTCACTTTTGGAGACGAAATCCAAATTGTTTTCAGTTTGTACTTTTAATATGCTCAAAGTATCATATCATAAGAAACAAAAGAATATAAAAATAATTTTAGAGTGAATATAATATGGGTTTTATTTCTATTATCCCGACGTGACGCCCTTCACAAGTCAAATAATAAAAAAATAAATAAATAAAATAAAAATAATAATAATAATAATAATAATGATTTTGTAACCTTGGATTTCCAATGAATAAACCGAATATAATAATGTAGTTTACTTCAACATGACAACAGATGGCGTCAGAGGACAATAAACTGTGTGTTTTCAGTCGCCATTAAGGGCAGATTTGAGTTCAAAGTACAAAAGTACTAAAACAGTTTCTGTAATAGATGCATTACCATACTTTTAGAGTAGTTTAGGCTATTGGATAATGTTCCATTATGTTCCATTGGGTTAATAGGCAAACATAAGGGTCAATTAGACGCAATCTCCTTTTGTTTAAAGAGCCTTAACAAGCCCAGTGGGATCAAACTGCATTTTTTTAATTGTTCCAATAATGTCTTTGTATTTACCATTTTTTTTCTTTTTTTACATTCTATTATGGTACTGCTTACTTAGGTGTACACTTCACTCAAAAATGAAAGGATGTCATTGCATTAGATAAAACAATATCATCCTCTCATAATACAATAGCATTCCTAACTTTAAACAGTAAGCACTTGAGGACAAATTTGACTACAGCATTAGCTGTAAACCATTAACAAGGTCTGTAAACTAACCAGGTTAATAATCACTATTTTATCAAGGAAAATAAAATTAGGGCATACTCACAAACAAGATGAGAAAAAAATCCAAGCATTATAAACATAGTTTATTGCACTTATAAAAAAAGATAACACCTTGTCATACATTTTTTTTAAAGTACAAATCTCATTTCAGTGTTATTTCTTATTTTGAAACAGGTCACTGCAGAACTGTACAATGGGACGGGAACAAGCACCTGGAATTAAATCATATTTAACTGCGGTTAAAATATAGATAGGCAGCTCATAGAAAACAACTGCATAGTTTGAATACTCAAGAAATTAGATGGAGTTGCACTAATATTGTGGTTACTTGTAGATTTGACCATGAAAGTAAGATTTTAGTTTTAATTATTATTATTAATATTATTATTATTATATGTGGTGATTTGCTTTAATTCTTTGTTTGCCCCAGTTCTAATCGCATGTAAGCTGTCATTTCCCAGGTCATAAGCGAGGAAAAACAACATCCCATAATCCATCGCCAAATATTGTTAGTTTACTCATATTATTTTACAGTGATGCATAATGTACAGTGCAGTTTAACTCTGCTGTAATTTGACTACCTGTCAAATTCAACAGCAGATTAATTACAATTAAAAGTCGCGACGCTGATAAAAACGTTTCCTGTCAGAAATAAAGAAATCATTATTTTTGTTAAAGATGAAACTGTGAAGAAATAAAGAAATATTTTAAATAAATACACGGTGACGAAAAGACCAGATCTATGAAAGCTCATTTCAGCCACATGAAAAATAAAACTGTGCTTAGTTATTAGATTCAGTCATAATTTTGAGGTAAAGTTGTAATTTTGAGATACTAATTCATAATAACGAGATAAAGTCAATTATTAGCTTCAAAGTCATAATTATGAGATTAAAAAAAAATCAAAATGATTAGATTAGAAGTCATTTAGCAGATAAAAAAAAAAAAAAAAAATCGAAATTCTGAGAAAGTAAAATAATTACGAAATAAAAAGTAAATTATTAGATTAAAAGTCATAATTATGACCAAGTCAATTAGCAGTAAAAAAAAAAAAAAAATCGAAATTCTGAGAAAGTTAAATAATTCTGAGTTTAAAAGTTATAAATATGAGAAAAGTAAAATATTGTGAGATAAAGACAATTATTAGATTGAAAGTCTTATTTATGACGGTCATAATTATGAGACAGTAAATCATAACTGTCATTTTAAAAGTCATAATCCTGAAATAAATTCATATTATTAGATTCAAATGAATAATTACGAGATAAAAAGTAAATTATTAGATTTTTAAAAAAAAATCAAAATGATGAGATGTGACAATTCCGATTTTAAAAGTCGTAAATATGAGATAAGTAATCAGAATTATATAATAAAAATTCTAAATTATGAGTACATATTTTTTCATGTGGCGTAAATGGGCTTCCGTATTGATCGAATCAGAACACGTGATTGAACAGCGCGTTCATATAGCAACTGTGTTTAATTCAAGATTATTTACAGTTGCATTTCTTAGAAAAACAGGGTTTGAGTTGCATCTCAAAGTTGTTGTTGTTGTTTTTTTTTTTTCGCACAGGAATGACCGTCTACATATAATGCTGATCTTGAGGGGAGAAACAAAGCTCTGCTGATCATAAACCTGATGAATAAATATGAAAAGAATATTTACAGTAACCATAAGAAAGTATTTACAGTAATATTGACAGGCGTCAATGGAGATCATATCTACCAACTAAAGTACCACAATTGCATGCCATTCTAAACAACTTGTTAGGACCTGTCTTAACCAACTATTCACAGTTCCAAACCATTATTATCATATCAGTAAACTATATCCCCACATTTGAGCTGAAATCCATTCTACATAGTCTCAGCAGTGATTAATTTATTTTTGGGCATGTTTCACGGCCAAAGGTGACCGTTGTCATACTGTCTGTCAACAAGCATTCTGTAAAAGCTGACCTAAGATCAGTTATGCTAGTACAACCATCATTTAACACACGATTCTAACATGAAACAGCTTACAGATAAGGTTGATGGCTTTCTGTGGGACATTACAGTGTGTTTCTATAAAGATCTTACATTAAAGTACTAGCAATAGACTTGAGAATGTTACCCAGCTTCACTTTTCATCTCAGAGAAAGAGGCAAAGATGTTATAACGAAGTAAATTATTGGCAACTTTGACTATGTGTGTCTGATTTTGTCTCCAAAAGCCAAAACATATATAAAAGACAAAACACGTGAAATTCAAGCATTTAACGAGATTTGAGTCAGTTAGTTCAAGCATCTCTGGAACAATATTCTTGAGCGATAGTTCACCCAAAAATAAATTCTGTCATAATTTGCTCACCCTCATGTTGTTCCAACCCATATAACTTTCTTTTTTTTCCTCATACATTGAAATTTGACATCAGTGATGGCAAATGCCACAGGTTCTTGTGTGTCCTTGTAACCTATCACGATGTGCCAAGTTTGAATACACAGAAATGTGAATGAGATTTGATAGCAATGGAAGAAGGGGAAGATTTTCAATGAATAATGACTTAAATTTCAGTCTGTTCCTAACGCAAAGCTATCGCATGGCTTTAGTAGATTTGGAACATAGCGCATGCATTACAAAGCGGACTACTTTAATGGTACTTTTATGCGTTTTGTGCTTATTTAAAGCTTGATGAAGTCAAAATATGCTTTCATTTGTGTTCCACGAAAGGAAAAATAGTCATAAAGGTACGACATGAGGGTGAATAAATGACTGACTTTCCATTTTTGGGTGAACTATCCCTTTAAATTCTAGTTACAAAGCATGATCATCCTCTTTGATACAAAAAAATGACATTAATAAAAATACATTTTATACATAATAAAACAGTACAAAATAATTTTTTTCTCATTTGCATTGGCACACAAAGAAGGACCATACAGTCACCTCTGCTTGAAATGAAATAAACTATATATATCAGTAGTTGTTTTGAGTACTAGAATAGTAGAATTATTATATCAAATGAAAATGACATTATTTACGATTATCTAATTCATTACACATCCATATCAAAAGGAAGAATGGTTCATTTTGAATATTTCAGTCTGAACGTTTTTTCGCCCAATCTGCCAGAGCCAAGATGTCATGTGACCAGTGATCAGCCAATCACATTCTTTATTCCAGTTGATCCAGCTTCATACAAGAAAGAAACAGTGGGACAACAAAAATGTACTTTTTACCAGTTAAAGGCATAAATATCATGTTTGTTCAGATACAGACCCTGGATTTCTATTGGAAGACATTAATTGGAACGTATCACTACAACCACAATTGCCTCCCAACAGAGGTGCCGTCGCCCCTATTGGAGATCTGATGTTGGCTATCAAGTTTCGTCCCTTTGACGTGTCTCTTCAGACTTCACGGAATACGGTTGACTGTTCTGCATTCAGTGAACAAGGACATAGACTTATGGAGGACCCCAGTGCGAAAGGAGCTTGAGGTACTGGGGGTATAAAGGAGATGGAACGAGAGAAGTGATGGATTGAGGGGGGGAGGAGAAGAAAGAATGAGTGACAGATCTACTCAAGGGGTTTAGGAGCAGCGAGGTGGCGGTACATTGAGGTCAAGGTAAAACAGCAAAAGATCAATCGGTACTGGTTACATAGCCTCGGAAATGAAGACTCGCAATGATTATCTGCAAAAGCTGAGTTGCATGGCTGGAGATGCAATTTGTCAAAGGATGCAAGATCTTTGCGTTTTCAGTTGGATAGCAATGAAAATGGCATCCAAGTGAAAAAACATGCAACAATAATAACAGGGAGTGATGCAAGGGAGATCACTGAAAAACCCAATAAGTTGCTTTAAAACCGAGGCAGCTGTACTGAACAGAGTCTGCAATGTGGAATCACAGATGGATGCCTCCACGGATCAATATTGTTTTCGGATACATGTATAATTATTTCCAAGCCTCCAAGTGTCTATGGTTTCACACTGAGCTGGTTCTTCAAGGTTTTTTCTAGAGGTTCTCCCCTGGTTGGTATTGTGGTTCAGTCGAGGTGAAGTAGTCTTCCAGGAAACCCTGGAGGTACTCAAAGGTCGGCCTCTCTTCGGGCTCCTTACGCCAGCAGGTGAGCATGAGCTCGTGCAAGGAGTCTGGGCACTCTGCGGGACAGGGCATCCGGTAACCACGCTCCACCTGGTCTAATACCTCCCTGTTCACCATACCTGAGAAGATGAGAGAATTTAAACAGGGTAGACACAAGGTTGCAGAAAGTGGTGTTAAAAAGGCATTACACATTTTAAGCAGTTAAAGGACTTGGGCTGTTGACAGGTAGAGATAACAGAGAATGTAGTCATGTGTCCTAAAAGGAGGGGGGCTCTTTAATACGACATATGGACAGTGCAAGTTTTCAAAAATTTAAAGTAAAAAAAAAAAAAAATTATGACAAGATTTGAACAAAAAAAACAAACAAAAAAAACAATGCGATTTGTATTAACTCCTTTATATTTAGTCTGAAATACTGTACCAAAAAAAAAAAAAAAAAAGCATGAAAAAAATATGCAGAGCAGTTAATTCAGGTATCCGATAGCTGTTTGCCGAGACTGATGAAAATTTGGCATTAGTTTTATGCAGAACATTTCTTTTTGAATAATGTATACTTTTATGTCCTTTAGTTGCATCATACTTCATCAGTTTTATATGGAAAATAGTTTGTGAATAATTTGTCATTTTGTTTTTAGTTGCATCATACTTCATTGAATTTATGTGGATTTATTCGGCAACGTCCTTCTCTGAATGAAAATCTGACATTGTTTTATGCAGAAAATAGTTTACAAATAATTTGTAATTTTGTTTCCTTTAGTTGCACTGTACTTAATTGCTTTTATGTGAACAACTGCTTATGAATAATGTTATTTTGTTTCGTTTAGTTGCATCGTAATTAATTGGTTTTATGTGAACAACTGTTTACGAATAATGTTATTTTGTTTTGTTTAGTTGCATCGTACTTCATTGGTTTTATGTGAACAACTGTTTACGAATAATGTTATTTTGTTTTGTTTAGTTGCATCGTACTTCATTGGTTTTATGTGAACAACTGTTTACGAATAATGTTATTTTGTTTTGTTTAGTTGCATCGTACTAAATATATTTTATGTGAACAATTGTTTACGAATAATGTTATTTTGTTTTGTTTAGTTGCATCGTACTTAATTGCTTTTATGTGAACAACTGTTTACGAATAATGTTATTTTGTTTTGTTTAGTTGCATCGTACTTCATTGGTTTTATGTGAACAACTGTTTACGAATAATGTTATTTTGTTTTGTTTAGTTGCATCGTACTTCATTGGTTTTATGTGAACAACTGTTTACGAATAATGTTATTTTGTTTTGTTTAGTTGCATCGTACTTCATTGGTTTTATGTGAACAAATGTTTACGAATAATGTTATTTTGTTTTGTTTAGTTGCATCGTACTAAATATATTTTATGTGAACAATTGTTTACGAATAATGTTATTTTGTTTTGTTTAGTTGCATCGTACTAAATATATTTTATGTGAACAATTGTTTACGAATAATGTTATTTTGTTTTGTTTAGTTGCATCGTACTTAATTGCTTTTATGTGAACAACTGCTTACAAATAATGTTATTTTGTTTCGTTTAGTCGCATCATACTTCAATGGTTTGTGGAAAATTGTTTACAAATAATTAGTAATTTTGTTTTGTTTAGTTGCATCGTACTTCATTGGTTTTATGTGAACAACTGTTTACGAATAATGTTATTTTGTTTTGTTTAGTTGCATCGTACTTCATTGGTTTTATGTGAACAACTGTTTACGAATAATGTTATTTTGTTTTGTTTAGTTGCATCGTACTTCATATGGTTTTATGTGAACAACTGTTTACGAATAATGTTATTTTGTTTTGTTTAGTTGCATCGTACTTCATTGGTTTTATGTGAACAACTGTTTACGAATAATGTTATTTTGTTTTGTTTAGTTGCATCGTACTTCATTGGTTTTATGTGAACAACTGTTTATGAATAATGTTATTTTGTTTTGTTTAGTTGCATCGTACTAAATATATTTTATGTGAACAATTGTTTACGAATAATGTTATTTTGTTTTGTTTAGTTGCATCGTACTTCATTGGTTTTATGTGAACAACTGTTTACGAATAATGTTATTTTGTTTTGTTTAGTCGCATTGTACTTCATTGTTTTTTTGTGGAAAATTGTTTACAAATCATTTGTAATTTTATTTCCTTTAGTTGCATCGTACTTAATTGGTTTTATGTGAACAACTGTTTACAAATAATGTTATTTTGTTTTGTTTAGTTGCATCGTACTTCATTGGTTTTATGTGAACAACTGTTTACGAATAATGTTATTTTGTTTTGTTTAGCTGCATCGTACTTCATTGGTTTTATGTGAACAACTGTTTACGAATAATGTTATTTTGTTTTGTTTAGTTTAGTTGCATCGTACTAAATATATTTTATGTGAAAAATTGTTTACGAATAATTTGTAATTTTAATTTCCTTTAGTTGCATCATACTTCATTAGTTTTATATGGAAAGTTGTTTTGAATAATTTAGAATTTTGTTTTTAGTCGCATCGTACTTCATTGGTTTTATGTGGAAAATTGTTTCTGAATAATTTAGAATTTTGTTTTTAGTCGCGTCGTACTTCATTGGTTTTATGTGAAAAATTGTTTCTGAATAATTTAGAATTTTGTTTTTAGTCACGTCGTACTTCATTGGTTTTATGTGAAAAATTGTTTTACAAAAAATTTATACTTTCATGTTTTTCAAATTGCATTGAACTTGAAAATCTGGCATTGGTTTTATGTGGGAAATTGTTTGAGTATACAGTAATTTATGCTCTCGTGTGTTTAAGTTCAACATTTTAGCATTTAGAAAACTATAGTATAAACTAAAACCAGTGATTCTCTTTGGTAAGTGATTATTCCTAATAAATGACTAGAACTAGAGAGATGGGAAGCAGTATTACCTGGATAAGGCACCCTGCCTTTTGTTGTCAGCTCAGTGAGTAAGACCCCAAATGACCACACGTCAGATTTGATGGTAAAACGGCCGTACAGTGCCGCCTCTGGCGCAGTCCACTTAATTGGAAACTTTGCTCCTGTTGAAATAAAGATTAATAGAGGTATGTCATAAGGATTAAACTGATTTAATTAAGGCCAGAGTGTATAAAAGGAAACTGCATTAAGTCTTGAAAATGAACATTTTGGATCATGAAATAAAAGACAAAGTAATTGGTGTAAAGACAAAAATGAGAGAGAGAAAATTAAAGAAAGAGACTAGCAATGGCATTAGCAACGGCAAGGTCACAGGTTCGATTCCCAGGGAATGCACATACTGATAAAACGTACAGCTTGGATGCACTATAAATCACTTTGGATAAGAATGTCTGCCAAACGCATAAAATGTTCAGTAACTGTAAAAAGTCCTCAGTCCTTTATGTTCCTCACCCTGTCTGGCCGTGTACTCGTTGTCCTCTATGAGACGGGCAAGGCCAAAGTCAGCCACTTTACACACCAGGTTATCACCCACCAGGATGTTGGCAGCCCTGAGGTCCCTGTGCACATAGTTCATTCTCTCCACGTATGCCATTCCAGAGGCAATCTGAGGACAACACATACATTACAATCCTGCCGGCCTCAGTGCTGCTCTCTAAAGCAACCTCAGCATATATCTAGATTTGTACAGAAAATGTTAGCGGTGCTTGCCCATGCAAAACTCACTGCCATATGTTAGTGTTTTCCAAGTGTTTTTTAGAGTGTTGCTATGTGGTTGCTAGAGTGTTCTGGATGGTTTCTAGGTATAGTAGTTGCTTACTAGCCCAAGTCAAAAGAGCCCAGCCCCAAGCCTCTATGATGTTCTGTTCCATAGTTCGGCTCAGGTCCCTCCTTCAATGTAAATCTACAGGCTTTTTCTGCCCATTTTATTGTCCACAAGGCATATGTTAAAATCCCTAACTGTAAATATAAGCAATAAAAATGGTGATGCTTGCCTTTAAAATGCAATGTACATGCAAAACTATTCCTAACTATAAAATCTAGTTAATTGTATGCAAGTGTAATAATAAAAATATTAAAAAATATGTAGCACCTGTGAGGCCATATCCACAAGCTGAGGCAACCGCAGCATTTTCCCCATGTCACCTTTCAGGAAATCTAACAGACTTCCTGTGAACACAGAAGTCACATCATGGCATCTTCATTCACACCTTTTTATTGGCAGACCTCACAAATAAGCTGATAAGCTAGATGTTATGCTGTTTTTACACTCCTCTCTGCCAGTTCTTGTTTATCAGACATCTTTAGTAAAATGTGTGAATCTCACAAAAACACGTCTAGGTATACTGTATATCCACACATTTATATATAGAATTTTTTCCTTTGATTTTTGGGGAGAAGTATGACTTGGGCATGTTTTTAACAGGTTTCATGAGAGTCACCCAAATATAGTTCACTGAATCTCTGTACAGCAGAGTGACTTCAGCACTACTGACCTTGTCCCATGTACTCAGTGACAATGTAAATGGGATCCTCAGAGACGACAGCATAAAGCTGCACGAGCTTCTCATGACGGAGTTTCTTCATCACTTGCGCCTCCTGTAGGAAGGCCTCAGGAGACATGGTGGCAGGCTTCAAAGTCTTAATAGCCACGCGTGTCGTACCGTTCCACGTACCTGACACGTAAAAAACAAACAGTTGATATTTCATACAAAAAGAATGCTTCAAGCTGTGTAAACAAAAATGTCAGCATTTATTGCGAACTTGGAATGTCTGAAAATTCACAAGTGTGAAAGTAATTTAAGATCTAATGCGGAGGGGGGCCTGGGTAGCTCAGTGGTAAAAGACACTGGCTACCACCCCTGGAGTTTGCTAGTTCGAATCCCAGGGTGTGCTGTGTGACTCCAACCAGGTCTCCTAAGCAACCAAATTGGCACGGTTGCTAGGGAGGGTAGAGTCACATGGGGTAACCTCCTCGTGGTCGCTATAATGTGGTTTGTTCTCAGTGGGGCACGTGGTGAGTTGAGCGTATACATAAATACATCCTTTATAGGTTCTCATTACACTGTGTGAATGTGCAGCTTATAAGTATAAAATAAATACTGTATAGAAGGCAGAGACTTTTGCTTAGTGTAAATAGCAACAAAAAGCATCTTCTTTTCACTAAGTACAAATAGTGTTAGATGCTATTTGCACCCCTAATTAAATACTACCATACAGTATAGGGGCATCAACATGTTTACTGTGCTCATTTAGAGTCCCAAAGACACCCTACACCAACCCCTAACCTTCCCTGCTTTGTTGAAATACTTTATGCATTCTACATGTATTTTATACTTATAAGCCGCACATTCACACAGAGTACTGAGAACCTATAAAGGATGTCATTTGCATCATACTAGCTACTGGTATGTTTTGTTTTTAGCTAATAAATTCATTGTTATGACAAAAGCAAATGTAAAGGGGCTATAAAGCAAGAATAAGAAATCAGCCAATAAAGGCTTAATAAATATTTTATAATGCCAAACAAGTCCATAACTAGTCACTTACAAGTGTAATTATTCATCATGAATTACTGTCTAATTTCTGATCCCTAAAATAAAGTGTTAATGAAATTCGGTGGAAAAGAGCAGCTTGAGCTTTCTACTACATAACTCATTTTGTGTTCCAAAAAAAAAAAAAAAAAAATTGTTTTGAGCGACATGCGACGGGGTGATCAGATTAAAATTGTTTGACAATTTCCATTTTTTTAATGCACTTATCCCTTTAAATCTACAGTACTGTAGGCAAGTTTACAACAGTATAGTTGGGCTATTGACAAACAAGCTTAGTCTTTAATGTGAACACATATTTGTATTATCAATACTCAAGAAATGTGTTATGCTCTGATGAATTATAAAAGGGATAATTCACCCAAAATTGAAAATTCTCGAATCATTTACTCACCCCCATAACATCCCAGATGAGTATTAATTCTTCTTCTGAACACAAACAAAGATTTTTAGAAAAATATCTCAGCTCTGTAGGTCCCATACAATGCAAGTGAACGGTGGCCAGAACTCTAAAAATCCAAAAAGCACATAAAGGCAGCATAAAAGTAATCCATACTACTCTAGTGGTTTAATCCATGTCTTCAGAAGCAATATGATAAGTGTGGGTGAGAAACAGATCAATATTGAAGTCTCTTTTTAGTATAAATCTTTCACTTAGACTTACACATTCTTCTTTTGTTTTTGCTGATTGGTATTCTTTGTGCATATCGCCACCTACTGGGCAGGGAGGAGAATGTATAGTAAAAAAGGATCTAAATATTGATCTGTTTCTCAATCACACCTATCATATCCTTTCTTAACACATTGATTAAACCACTTGAGTCATATGGATTACTTTCACGCTGCCTTTATGTGCTTTTTGGACCTTCAAAGTTCTGTCCACCATTCAGTTGAATTGCATGGACCTACAGAGCTGAGATATTCTTCTAAAAATCTTCAATTGTGTTCAACAGAAGAAAGTCGTACACATCTGTGATGGCATGAGGGTGAATAAATGATGAGAGAATTTCCATTTTTGGGTGAACTATCCCTTTAACTGACAAAGCTTGAGTTTTGATTAAGGGAGTCTTACCCATCCAGACTTCCCCGAAACAGCCCTGGCCCAGTTTGACGTCCAGTCTCAGAGAGTCTCGTGGGATTTCCCAAGCATCCCGTGCGAGACCCTGAGTCTGAGGTTTCAGGACTGGACACACGTCAGTTAGACAGTGACACAGACCGTCTGCGTGTTCTGTGACAGAGACAGAGACAGAGATAAGGCATTAATGTTTGCTGTGAGATGGTTTGCAATGTTACTGCAACAGTATCCTTAAATCTGTTTTTAAAAGTCTTAAGTCTTCAAGGCCAAGTCTAAAGCTTCGTCTTTTGTATGAGTCAAAGTCAAGTCTTAAATCTTGTTTTGAAACAATTTTTGGCATAAGTGCCGCATTATAGTTTTACAGTATGAACCTTGTTGCAGGACAATTACAATGATATTTAAAAAACAAAATGTGAGCAAACATTTTGACTGGAAAAAGCAAGTGTGCATGAGAGGCTCTCTTGTGTCTAATCAGCATTTAAACGGTCACAAACTAATATTAGAACTGAAAGGATCAACATACAGTATATGCCCACATTTATGGAAATATATTAAATTCCAATATTAGCTTTATAACATTTCGAAATATCTTAAATATATTCAAAAATACGACATTTTTATATAAGTGACAAATGGTTTATGTACATCCATTATATATGTACATGGGAAAGAAGTTAAACTTAGCATGCAATTTCTTTATTTATAGTTTTACCCACCATACATGGCTACAATTTCCTATTTTGTAAAAACATTAGCTTTCATTTCAAGAAACAATAGGCTGTATCACTTCTCATTCACACACATTCAGACAAGAGCAGATGCTGTGTGAGAAAACAACTTACGTCGATAGTGGTTCACCAGCTGCTGTAACGTACTGAACTGCGTGCGTGACGTGATGTAAAATCCCCCGCTGTCCAGCTTCCTGATCTTGTAATGTTTGACATTTAGGCCTTTGACGTTGTCATAGTCCAGGACAGAAAGACAGTAGGCACCTAAAGAGAAAGAAAGAAAGATTTGAGGAATGAACTGAGAGAAGTCAATGGGTCCAGTCGACATGGAAAAAGATACTCTGGCCTAAACGTTTCAGATTTGGTTCAGAAGTTACTGCGGTGAAACCATAATCAATTTTTTATTTTCTAAGTTCCACTTATAAAGTAAGTCAAGGTTTCTTGCAACAAAAATTGTATAATTTAGTTTTTCACAACCATTTTGTACCCTCATTTTGATCCATAGAATTCAACAGGCTGCTTTTGCTACTGTACCTTTAAAACTTATACAGTATATATAAATTACCCTTTGTTTTCACTGACTAACCTCTTAAAAATAAAGGTTCTGTGTGGACCCTTTTCACAGAATGCAATGACACATTTCCACTTTATCAGCATAAATGTAGCACACTTTTTAATATACATATTTTGTAATTATTTAGTGTAAATTTGTCTTGGGTTGCCTCGGGACGTTTTGTTCGACAACATAAATTACACACAGTCATACCTCAAATGTGAATTTTGAAGCTGTATTGAATTATATATATATATATATATATATATATATATATATATATATATATATATATATATATATATATTTTTTTTTTTTTTTTTTTTTTTAAATGCACGCGGCTTTAAAATTCACATCTGAGGTATGTAATTTATGTTGTCGAACAAAACGTCCACATTTCGCCAAGTAATATTTACCACAGACCTTATTTTACTCACAAGTTCAAAAACCCCATTATAAAAACCCATAGGAAAATCCCCAGGGAACCTATTATTAGACTTCTGGGTTCGCTTACAAATTGACACACGGCTGAACAGCTCTATAAAAAGGTTCTTCAAAAATGATTATTTTAAAGGGGCCTTTTTTAATTATTTTAAAATTTTTCAAAATGGTACACTTATAATATTAGTAAAGTTTTTTTGCACAAAAAACAGTCATATATTTGTAAAACATGATAATTTTCCACCCTCATTCTGACTCTGTCAGAAACACTCGGTTTTGATGCTACTTCTCCTTTAAGACTTGACAGTTTACGCCCACTGTTCTGACTGGCTCTCTGCAGGGGCGTAGATTCCAGGGGGGTAAACCCCCCTCCCCCACCCCCAATAATCAAAACAAGCAATTACAGCCCCCAATATTTATACCATGATCAATGGAAACATATAAATGCTTTACGTTGCAACCCCCCAAAGTTCAAGCCAAATCTACGCCCTTGGCTCTCTGATCTTGACTGACCTGCTCTCTCCTTGCGATCTCACTGTTGCTGGGTGGGCTACCGTAAAGTAGGCATTGATGTGTTGTTGTGGAGGCGGTAAGATGCAAATGTCTACCACAGTGTGACATCACAGTGTGGCAGAAATAGAGAACGAGTCGTTTAGCAGCTTGGGGTGAGCTTAACTTGCAATGAACCAGGACCACTCCTTTAAGTTTCAATAAATGGTCTAGGTGATCTGGAAAGGGAGTTTTGCATTGTGATCATTAGAGAATTTGTGCATTGTAGGCTATATCAAACTATTATTTCAAAAGTACAAGGAAAATCCTGGTTTTTATATAATGAACTGCCTAAATAGAGAGCAGATATTCATTCTGTGAGGCAGCAGACAACAGAGGGCACTCCTCAAGGCTCATTTATTCATTCATTCTCTATTTCTGTCACTTGCTCCCTCGTTCCCACCACGGTCTCTCTCTGTGCTGTCTCTTTGGGGTTTGACTATCCTTCAGTGTCTCACGTAATAGATTTCTCTCTCCCTGGGCCATTTCAGTCCATCCATGTGGCCTGTAGCTCCGCCCTCCTCCTCACTGACTGTATGAACTGAGATATGGCTCAAGGTTATAGGCACGGCTTTGGGTTGACCTACTTCTTTCTTCACTCTCTTCTCATCCCTGCAAGCACTAATCTGACCTCTGTTTCCCCCTCAACCAGAGGACACATACAACCTGACCTTATGCACTCAAAGGCTTTGTTCCAAAACCAAGTGAGGTGCCTATGTAGGCAGTATTTTAAAGGCATAGTTCACCCAAAAATTAAAATTCTGTCATCATTCACTCTCATTTTATTCCACAGATATGGGTTATATTGGTTTGGAACAACATAAGGGTGAGTAAATGATGACAGAATTTTCAGTTCAGCGGCGCCACCAAACAGTAGTGCAGGAAATACTGTCTTTTAGCATTTTTGTTTAGTATTTCATTTCCAAACCCTACTTCAGACATGAAGGCTCTTTGCAAAGGCAGGCTGCATGATTCTGTTACCCTCTGAAATACCTTCTTTTGACCAAATTCGAAGTAGCATTGTGTAACGCTCCTGTTCTACCCGCTCCGTAAGGGACTCGAACCGGCGTCTCCGGCATGGGAAGCGGGTGCGCTTATAAGTAGGGTAAATGCTACAGCCTCTAGCGTCAGTCGCTAGTGCACATCTTGAGGTCAGGAGAGTGAGGTTTATACACATTGCACAGCTATTTATCAGCTGGCTCCCATTACAATTGCATGTATTGTTCACTGTGACGTCAATCTCATAACACAAGCTCAGTGAAAAAGTTAACGGATGAAGCGTCAAAAATGTCAATAAACACTCTTAACATAATACCAAAAAGTTACAAAATAAAAATAATTTCAAGGGATATTCATGGGTTCAATACATTTGTGGCATAATGTTGATGTTTTTGTTATACTTTTAAAAGAGTGGGTATTTTAACGTTTGTGGATTGACTGTGGATTGACTCTGGATCACGAGCAAGCAGAGGAAAGACAGTCTCCAGCATTTAATTATGACGATACTAATGATGATGATGATGATGATGATAATGATAATGTGTGATCTACCTACTGAATACAGTCTGAAGTTAATGAACAGTGCAAATTACAATTGCCTATACACACTAACTGCAATACATGGTAGAATTACACTTTGCAGTGTTTTTGAATCTGAGGTATATCCTGACAGATTTAGTTTAATGTTAACCAAGACATAATTTAGTGCATGTGTTCTGATTATATCTGCTTTATGAGAAATGTTCTTTTTCTATAGCAGACAGAGAACTCACCTGATTTCTTTAAAAATACTGAGTTGTTCAACATTAACAGCTCATTTTCCATTTTATTGGTAGGGTGCAGCGAACAGCTACAACAGTACTATTACTCAAAAATGTTCTGTTTGTATTCAAGGCATAACTGAAAGTTTTAGAGACTATTTTGATTTTATTTTGACTTTATTTACATATGTGCCCTTGTGGTAATCCAAAAGTAATGAAAAGTCATTTGATTACATTATTTTCATATCACTGTAATTGTATTATGTTACTGATTACATTTATTGTTAAGTAATCTGTAACAGATTACATTAAAAAAGTAACCCTCCCAGCCCTGCTCCCGACCATGTGTAAATCGTGCGTAAGACATTCGAACGTGTTGTGTTCCTTCAGACAAACTGCCATGACAACATTTTGATAGAAGTGAAATTAAATAATAAAAAATTTACTTATAATTAAACAAGTTAAATTAACCTAAAAAAATAACATAAATAATAAAAAATAAAAAAAAGGATTTTTTTTTATTTAGAAACGTTTCTTTGCTGCTTGCATACATTTTTTTAAGTATAGTTTTTTCCCAACTCTGCTTCTTTCAGCAGAAGTTCTTGACATGGGTTTGCGATTGAATTTAATAAAATAATGCCATCTAGCCATTTATTTTCATTTTATTTTTACTTTCTTTTTAGTTGCATGTGTATGCAAAATCAATATTTTACGATGTGAATGCACTAAATAAAAAAAACCTTTTATAACTGTTCGCATATATGTTAAAAGCTTCCTATTCTCATTTACTAGTGAGTCTGAAGCCTTCCTTATATGTCATTTCATGGGCGTGGATTATGATAATTGCGAATGAACGTGCACGCACGCTATATTTACGTAACGTTTGGAATTCACTAACGTACACAAGTTGTACTAACAAATCTAGGGAATACAAAGCATTTACGAATCCGGCAGAAAGTTTTCGGGAAGCTCCATTTAATGCGGAAATTACTCTCAATTCTTTCGTATATTTAGAAATTTTCATGAATTAGGCCCATTGTGCCGATATCGAAAATTTGTGTCACACACACTGTGCATGACTGTGTAAAGTATACTTTGGCCTTTAGAAAGCAGCTGCCTATATAGGCAATAGACAGCAAGGCAACTTACTAGGTTTTGGAACAGAGCCTTACTCTTTGCATATCATCTCAAATATTGGTTTTAACTTCAGATATGTAGATCGATCTCAAAAGGCTAAACAGATCCAAACGTGGAGCAGAGATCCTTACAATGTTTGGAGAGAGAGAGTAAAGATGAATGACAGAAGGAACGGTTGAGGAATATGAGCATGATGGTGTTTGACAAACATCAAGAGCAAAGGGGAGGTCAACCAAACGTGTAGTTTGTTGTAACCTGTACTCCCAAACCCTGATGTGTGGGTACACACTTCAACAACTTCACCCATCCATCAATCCATCTGTAGAGCCGAGGAGGGCGGGGCCGGGCTGGAATGATGCACGCCCGGTCCCCAATCAGCCTGATGGGGCACACGTGGGATAAAGGCGGCTGGGGACGACAGTTCGAGAGAGAGAGAATTACAGGCAGCTGTACTGTGTGTTTATGATTAAGTTGTTTATTCGGGTTGGTTAAGGTTCTCGCCTCCTCCTTTCCACTGAACCCTCTTACACTGGTGCCGAAACCCGGGAAGGAGGAGGGATTCCCGTCGCAGAGTCCTCGACACTGCCGTCCACCCAGGGGAGCGCCATTGCCATCCGACGGGGGACGGAGTAGCCCGACCACCCGGACGCGGGGAATGGCCGCCGTCGCGAGGCGAGTGGGGAAGGGAACTCCCCGACCGCCTGGAGCGAGGGAGCCGCTGCTGGGGGCGGAGGAGTGCCCTGCCGTCCCCCGGGAACGCGGAGGGGTCGAGAGAAGACCACCGTCCGCGGGGGAGGAGGGTAGCGACTCCCCGACCGCCTGGAGTGGTAGGGCCGCTGCCAGGGGCGGAGGAGTGTCCCCACGGGACGCCGGGAACGCGGAGGGGCGTTCTGTCCGCTGGGGGTCGGAGGTCTGACTCCGGTCCGCCCGGGGAGGAGCGGCTGCCGTCCGCCTGAGAGGGTGGAGGAGTGATCGAGGACCACGCGACGGCGCATCAGAGAACCGGTGAGTTTCTTTTTCTCTCTCTCTCTCTCTCTCTCTCTCTCTGTCGCTCCGTGTTGGCCTTTCCCTCGCCTATTATGTTTTGTTGTTGTTATTCTTCCCCTCCTGTCTCCTCCCAGGTCGAGGAAGGCGGGGATGACCCGCCGGCAGTCGGGGCGCAAGGCACGCCCCCACGGAGAGGAAGGGGGATGTATGTCATGCCGGGGGCAGGCTGGAATGATGCATGCCGGGTCCCCAATCAGCCTGATGGGGCGCGCGAGGGATAAAGGCGGCCGGGGACGACAGTTCGAGAGAGAGAGAATTACAGGCAGCTGTACTGTGTGTTTATGGTTGTGTGTTTTTGGTTAAGTTGTTTATTAAATTATTATTTAAGTTGTCAAGCCGGTTCTCGCCACCTCCTTTCCACTGAACCCCCTTACACCATCCATCCATAGCTGTTAGGAGTAATTACAAATTCACATTCATTCACCTTTTGTGGTCTCACTCTCTCTGACCAGAAAAGATCCTCTCCTGTTCTCCAAATTCAAGAGGTGTCGCTCAGAGTCCCTTCTCGTGATCTTTCCAAAGTACCACCTGGACAGAGACAGAGAAAGAGGTTTAAGAGATGAAACCACATGTACCAGACCATGCAGCTGGCCAATCATTACACCACACCACCATTGCTACTATATTTTCATTTGACTTATGCTGTATGAAATGCTGAAAATTGGATTCAAACTAGATGTCAACACTGCAAAACATTTTTAAGACAAGTATTTTTGTCTTGTTTTCTAGTAAAAATAGCTAAACATTCTTAAAACATGATTTATTTACTTGACAAGCAAACTGGCATAAACAAGTTTATTTTTCTTACCCCATTGGCAGATTTTTTTCTTCATATAGACAGATAAACAGGTGCTGTATGCGATTTTAATGTTCTGAAGCTTTCACGTGACTGAGCTGACAGAGCCCCCTCATTTCAAAAGATAATTTTGAGACAAAAACTGAGCAAAACAGCAGCATAGTTTTTTCCTGTGGCTGTCAAATTCAACACAAAAGCGCCCTCAACTTTATGACAAACATTATGAATCATAGCCTCAATGATCCGCTTCAAATGAGAACGAGCAAAATGATTGACAGGTGAAAAGCGTCAATGTCCGCGGACACATGTTTGTTTGCTGTTTACAGTCTAGAGCTGTCACAGAGACTGGTGAGATATCTTACTACACTTATTTAATTCATATCTTTCAGGGAGTAGGAACATTTTTTGCATACTTTTCCATGAGAAAAATCGCTTACAGCACCTTTAAAGCAGATACAAGACCTTGGTTTGTTTACATTTGAATTTTTGACATTTGACCCATTTGAACATTCCATCAATGTAAGTCCATGGGATTTTTCTGAGTTTTGGTCACCCGCTGTGCGAAAACTGTAAATGCAATCAGTTAGAGACTACGTCAGAACAGTCTGACGATATGTACCAAGTTTGGTTAAAGTGGACAATGTTTGCCTTGGTTTAGGAATTTTTAAAAAACTCTAAACCAAGTCTTTAAGCCAAAATAACAAGTAGCATTTAATGGTGGTGTTCGAATTTCATGACCTGTGAAATTTAGTCTCTGCAAGAACAGAAAGATTGTGGTTTGTTCTTTGCTGCTCATGGACAGAGCTCCTTCTGAAACTTACCTTTTCTCCAGAGTCAATCTGAGATGACTGGCAAGGCGAGGGTGGAAAAATTAGTCATTACATGTTTTCAAAGGAGTTCTTGTGTATATTTGTTTAATGCCACAGTCAAATGAGCAACAACATATGTGTGTGTGTGTGTATCAGGCAAAACTACTAGTTAATGATTGAAAATATGAACAAGACTAACAATAGTGGCCTGGGGTAAACAGTAGCATTACAGTAATGTTTTCTAGCAGTCGTTCAGGAAACTAAGGGTCTTTAGGGCATGAGGAGGGATTTTCTATCTAACTAATGAGATGATGGAGAAACTATTTCAGAAAATGAAAGAGTGAAATAAAGAAAACCATGAAGGGAAAAATGAGGAACGCGAAGGTCAGATCTGAAGGAAAGGTAGGAGAATAAATCGTTCTATTGGTCACATCACACATGCTAGGCTTAATCGAGTCATCTGATTGGACAGGAGTCTGAGAGGAGAGTTCCGAGATCACAAAGAGGGAAAGAGTGCAAAACCAGAGGAGATATGGAAAGGAGAACAACAAAGAAAAGAAAATAAAGACAAAGAGAGAGAGAAGGATTTACTCTTCAGCCTGGATGGAGTCAGACGGTGCCACGTAATTGCTGGGAATGTAGCCACTCTCTCCAGTCGTCAGCGAGCGCGCCATCCACCAGTCACCCTCCCTAAGAGAAACGCACACATAATAAGTACACACACACACACACACACACACACACATACTTTAATACTGTCTGCTGGATAAACCTTTAGCACGCCCTCACAAGACTCACATCAAACAGATTTGGTGACACTTTCAAAATAATTTTATCACCCACCCAAAACGTACACCCTGGCATTACATCTGTGCTATTATTCCTGCATTAAAATACCTGAAATGAGAAATCAAAATGTGGACCAAGCCCTTCAAAATACACTATATCCTTAATGACAAAGTATCGACGCCAAATTATGCATAAACATGAATTTAAAGGGTTAGTTCACCCAAAATTAAAAATGATGTAATTTATTCACCCTTGCGTCATTCTTTCTTCTGTTAAATACAACAATAGATGTTTTGAAGAAGGTTCGCATTGCCATTTTCCATACAATGCAAGCATATAGTAACCATGGACTGTCAAGCTCCAAAAAGTACTGTAAAAGCACCATAAAAGTAGTCCATATGACTTGTATGCAATGTTAGAATGATACATTTCTGTGAGGAACAGACCAATATTCATTGTTATTCACTGAAATCTTCACTTGAGCCCCTTGTATACCTTCATAAAAAATGTATAAATAAATAAACAAAATAAAATACATATAAAATAAAATAAATAGGGAGTAGAAATTCATTTGAATTATTTAAATGTAAAGGTTTTGCATGTGCAGAAATAATTGACACATGTACACATTTAATAACAAATAACATTTACTTTTATGTTCCTTCGAAGAAAGTCATTGAGGTTTGGAAGAGCATGAGCCAGAGAACTGTCATTGATGACCATTTTTATCTGTTGGGTGAACTACCCTTTTAACTGTTTATTACGAAATATATATATATATATATTATTGAATAATAAGTCATATGTCTGAGTGTATGTAGTTTTTGAGGCTTGATGTGGTTTAAATAATAGATTTTTAGTGTGTGCAGTGGGGTGTCAGATAGTGACTCACACCCTGAGCTAAAGCAACACGACTTTATTCAGCAAGACCCCACATGAAACTCTCCAGGCCTTTGAATAAATGCTCGCTGTCATTAAACTTAACTAAAACATAACCACCCCAGTGAAAACAATGATATATATGTATAAATATACACAAACACACAGATGGGCATATATTCATATTCATATTTCACAATACAAATATATTATTCATAAGGAGGGTACCAATTAAAATTCACGTTAATAAATTATTGATTGTACATCAGGACATGAAACAGTGATTCTTTGCTAGGTCTATGAGAAAATGAGAATGATAAAAAAAAAACAAGGTTGGGATTTAGACAACAATCTGTGTAGAAAACGATGGCTCAGGCTAAGGCTGCATCCCAATTCGCATAGGGCTCATTCTATAATTTAGGGTACATTCAATGTCCATTGATGATAATCATATATTTTCCAACCATTATCTTTAGAAATATCCCATTTTATCCATTAAGGGAAAGCATGTTATAATATCACACAAATATTTTGTGCAACCCATGTTTCATTTTTTGTGTTGTCCGTTTTTAGAGTGAGTGGGTATTAGGTTAAAAAATTTTTTATCAAAAATGTTAGTCAACATTATCTATATTTTCTTTACACTTCAGAAAAACAGTATTTTTTTAGATTGAGTTTTACATTTTAATAAAGAGTATATCTTATTTTTCTCATATCCACAAAAGTTCTGTCAACTATGTTACTAAAAAACACCCCCCTGTAACTACAAATGGTGTATCCCAAAACCATGTGACCAGCATCATTTTCCTCCGTGTGGGACATTTTGAACACATAATGGTGAGTGTCCTTTCATTTTTTTCAATATTTTAACTACAATAGCATATTGTCAGAGTATATTAACTGACTGTCAACTATGTTGGGTATACTGTTATGGTTTTAAATATTTTTATGACTTTAACTAAAATATATACTGCATTCAAATTTGAGGTTAACCTGATCAAGAAACTGACATGTGATTGGCCAGGCAAGGCCTACCATTGAAATTATGAGTCAAAATGGGGGGACTGTCAACTATATCAAACGTTACCCTCTAGGGCCAATTCTTGAGTAACATAGTTGACATAACCCTACTGTGTCCACTGATGATAATGATGATTATTTTCCATTAAAAATATACAACTGCACACTCTCTTACAAGTTTACTTTATTACCAATGTTTCAGCAACATGCTTTTGTTAAGGTACAATTTCCTCACAATGGAGAGCAGTATAAATAGAGTCAGTCATTACACTCAGGTGAAAGCAGTGACATCACAATGGGCGTTTAGTAATTAGCTAACAAGCCTGTCTCAACCAATTACAACAATTGAGAGATCAGGCTGATTTGTATGTCACAAGAAGCATTACATAAGCACATTTGAAACCATGAGATACAATTAAATCCTAAAGAGCCACCACATCATATCGTAAGAGAGCCCTATACACAAACCACATACACACACAACCATCAATTGTTTTAGAGAACTCCCAACCTTCAATTCAAGATGTGTACAAAATAGATTTCATTTCCTCATTTATAAAAAAAAACAACTCAATTCAAAATCAACATTCAAACCACGTGGCACCAAAGTTTTTAATCTGTGTATCCAAAAGGCTTCTCGATTTAGCAAGAGTTGATCCAAATCCCCACCTCTTCTTGGTAGTGATACCTTCTCAATACCAATATAACGTTATGATGCAACTGGATGAATATGTTCTGTAAAATGTACCAGAGATCCATTGCCCCTTATCAGACTAGAGTCTTGCCATTCTGCATGGATTAATGAATCCCTTGACATCACCTTTGAAAGGCCTGGAGCTCCAGACAGTATTATACTGTGCTATTCTGCATTCTATGTTCTACTAAATTTGGTTTGAGTTCTAGATTCAAACAAACACAATTCACAAGTAGAAGCAGTTACACTTTATTAGTCTACACCGGACTCTTTATATACTGTACACTAGTCTCCGACTAGCATTCCGTCAAATAAATATTAATGCCTGATATTGCACTCAGTACTGCATACTATAGAATGCATACTTGTAAAGGAAGCTGCTTATGTTACAGATCCATCACTAGGAAGGACCCTTGCATCAGGCACATTCCATTTCAAATTCAGGCTACAGTTGCTTATATAACGTAATGATGCAACTGAATGAATATGTTCTATAAAATGTGCTGCTAATGGGTAATTTATATTTTTACATCTTATAGTACTACGATGTTCTGTAAGTCATGTTTTTAATTCCCTGCTTGTTTTTCCCACATATGATTTACCGCAAGGACACATTATTAAGTAAATCGCAGTTTATTACACCGTTTATCGGAATAGATTTTCCAGTGTGAGGATGACTGAATGACGTACAAGGATATATGTGAAGTTACACTGGTTACCACAACGCACCACAACGACGGTTACCTTCTGGGATAGGTGTCAACATGCCTTGTAATTTCACAGGTGGAGAAGGGATCAAGTCAGACTTAACCAAGCAGTCTCTTAAATTACATCCTCTTTTGAACACTGTAAATGGAGGGTCCTGAAAAACACCAAGTCTCTTATCCGATTGTAAAATATGCCAATGTTGATTTATGATTTTCTTGATTTGCTCTGAACATTTAGTATATTTCATTGTAAATACAACCAAGAACTTTTTTGGCATTTCTCTTTTTTCTTGAATAGGTCTAAATGGGATTGTTTTTAAATTTGTACTTCTGCAAGTTGTAATTGTTTGGCATTATAGTCTCTGCAATAAAAACGAAGCCACTTGGATACACAGATTAAAAACTTTGGTGCCACGTGGTTTGAATGTTGATTTTGAATTGAGTTGTTTTTTTATAAATGAGGAAAGAAATCTATTTTGTACACATCTTGAATTGAAGGTTGGGAGTTCTCTAAAACAATTGATGGTGTGTGTGTATGTGGTTTGTGTATAGGGCTCTCTTATGATATGATGTGGTGGCTCTTTAGGATTTAATTGTATCTTATGGTTTTAAATGTGCTTAAGTAATGTTTCTTGTGACATACAAATCAGCCTGATATCTCAATTGTTGTAATTGGTTGAGACAGGCTTGTTAGCTAATTACTAAATGCCCATTGTGATGTCACTGCTTTCACCTGAGTGTAATGACTGAATCTATTTATACTGCTCTCCATTGTGAGGAAATTGTACCTTAAAGGCTTACTGCTGAAACATTGGTAATAAAGTAAACTTGTAAGAGGGTGTGCAGTTATATATTTCCTTTTGAAAGTTTTTGTCCTAACTTGCACCTCTAAACTTAAGGTGTGTGTTTGCTCAAGTGCCTCATTATAGCTATATTAACCATAAATAAAATAACCTTGTTTATATATATATATATATATATATATATATATATATAATTAACCATGGTTTTACTACAGTAGCCATAGTTGAATTATGGTATTAGTAGTAAAATCATAGTAACCACAAAATTATTTTATTACTATACAGTTTTCGGTTTCATATATTATTACTTTGGTTTGACTGAATATCATGGTTAAAACATGGTCACTATAATTTTACTACAAATACCAATGTTTGACTATGGTTACTGTTGTAAAACCATAGTTAATTTATTGCAAGTTAACACAAAACTATATCAGGAAAAAAAAATAAAACAATCCCTCCCTGTCTTATAATGGGCTCCTTAGTGAGCAGAACTGGATAAGGCAGTTTGATCTTGGTTTAGCCCAGTACTTGTCCTAGTTATCCTTACTATAACATTCTTGATTATACTGTGTTTACTTGCTCATTAGTTGTCAGGACATCATTTTAACCGGATTACTATATTTGTATGGACTGAGCATGTAAAGATGAAATAAGAGTTGTGTCATTATTTACTTATACGACTTTCTTTCTTTCATGGAACACAAAAGGCAGAATGTTAGAATTCAGTTTCAGTACTTTTTTTTTCTTCCTACAATGAAAGTGAATGGGGACTGAGGCTGCCAGTCACAAACATTCTGCCTGTCATTTCCTTTTGTGTTCCATGAAAGAAAGAAAGTCAAACATATGGGCTTGAAATTAAACGAGGTTATGAGTAATGACATAATTCTCATTTTGGGGGGATAAACCAATTCTTCAACCATTTCCATTCCATAGCCACATCCGCATTCAAAGCAGTTTGTAGTGTTTTACTATGACAAAATTCGGATGACTCAGAGGATGGAGTGGTGGTACCAGAGACCATTGCCCCTTATCAGACTAGAGTCTTGCCATCACCTTTGAAAGGCCTGGAGCTCCAGACAATATTATACTGTGATATTCTGCAGTCTATGTTCTACTAAATTTGGTTTGAGTTCTAGATTCAAACAAACACAATTCACTGGAGTTCGCTAGTTCGAATCCCAGGGTGTGCTGAGTGACTCCAGCCAGGTCTCTTAAGCAACCAAATTGGCCCGGTTGCTAGGGAGGGTAGAGTCACATGGGGTAACCTCCTCGTGATCGCTATAATGTGGTTCGTTCTCAGTGGGGCGCATGATGAGTTGGGCGTGGTTGCCACGGTGGATGTCATGAAGCCTCCACACACGCTATGTCTCTGTGGCAACGCGCTCAACAAGCCACGTGATAAGATGCACATGTTGATGGTCTCAGACGTGGCGGCAACTGGGATTTGTCCTGCGCCACCCGGACTGAGGCGAATCACTACGCAACCACGAGGACTTAAAAGCACATTGGGAATTGGGCATTCCAAATTGGGAGAAAAAAAAACAAAAAAACAAACACAATTCACAAGTACACAAGCAGTTACACTTTATATACTGTACACTAGTCTCCGACTAGCATTCCGTCAAATAAATGTTAACGCCTGATATTGCACTCAGTACCACATACTATAGAATGCATACTTGGTAAAGGAAGCTGCTTATGTTACAGATCCATCACTAGGAAGGACCCTTGCATCAGGCACATTCCATTTCAAATTCAGGCTACAGTTGCATGGCGTTTCTTATATTTACATCATTTATGCTAATAAAAATACTTGAGACCACTTGAAGATATAGAAAAATCATAATCGTGTATTTGTTGGCTTAAAAAAAAAAAAAATAGTAGTCTGTCGGCTGTTTTAAGAGAAAGAATATGGAACTTAATCTCTAGACCAGACACAGGTGAGTTTTCTGGATGATAAATTATGATTGTCAACTGATGTCTGAAAATGAACATGAATGATTATTCTCTAGCTTGATTTTAGCTACACTATATGATTTCAGTTGTAAAACAGTGGTCTATTACTGATGATTGAGGTTAAGACATTTCAAGTGATATATGGTTAGTCCCGATTAATTAAATTGTACAAGACAGTGAAATGTACAGTACAGGAACACTGAATAAATGAAAAGAAACAAGCCTCTAATTCATTGGTGTCCTTATAAACGTTAAATTATAAAAGGTGTAATGCATTAAAAAGCAATATGTATTACTTTATGTACATTGTGTTTTGTTGTATGTATATTGTGTACAATGTGTGTATTATGTAAAATGGATATTGTGTATTAGTGTACATATTGTTCAGTGAGTGTTTTGTATTCTGTAAATCTTATATATTATCTTGTAACTATGAGATGCAATGTTGGTGGAACTGCATTAATAAAGTGATTTGATTTCCATAACAATTTTAAATAAAGTTAAATTCATTCAAACTTTAAAATCAATCATTTTTAAGCAGTGTTAGAAAAAAATGATATCAACAAAAACATTCTTTGGATTGAACACCCATGCAATGCAATACCATTGAAGGTCTACAACCTGTGAAAACAAGCTCCATGCTTGATTAAGATTTTCATAATCTGTTTTAATCATTCAGAATAAAACAAAAAACAAAAAAGGTGCAGCGCATGCACTAACAATGGGGTAGTCATGATGACGGCATTCATCCATGCTGCTCCTGAAAGCTAATAGTGACAAAATAGTCGTGGGGGAAAAAATACAAATACAGATAAGGTACAAAAACCAAGCGCCTAAATATATCTAAACTAAACACTAAATAATTATGAAGCTGCTAACAGATTCTCACACTTTTATGTGCAAAACCTGAACCAGAGCCCCAGGTTAACTCTACTTCCAGGTCAAAGAGCTGTCACTCAAAATCTCACAAGCCAATGAGAACTCCTCTTTGTTAGCCCCGCCCACACAAAAGTATTGTGCCAGAACTGCGAATGAAAACTCAGGGACCATAAATGAAAACTTTGGAATTGTGATTGTAACGCGAGAAGCGCATTCGTAATTTCTGATCAGTGAACGCAAGCAGAGAATTTCGTTAACAAAGTATGCAGTTTATTTGAAGACTGGGTGTCAATTTTGTCTTTGATTTATTTTTATTTTTTTCAGTTTGCTTTCATTCATTCTCAGTTTATATTTTTATTAGTTTCTTGAAAAGTTACGTTCAAAACAATTGGCACACAAGTAATCCCATATAAAACTACCAAAATGATATTTAAGGCAGATTTATGATAATTTTACTGTCACTAGTAACCGTGCTGAAAAGATCACATGAATATCTGCAAAAACGTATAATTCTTAAAATTATTTTAAAAGAATTACTGCACATATGGCAGAATAGACAAAAGAACCCTTAATTATGTGTGTTACTTGAAGTGTAGCATTTAATCAGTGTCTGTAATGTCATGCAATTTGTCCGTAACACAGTTGACAAACTCGCTAGGGAACACATCATTTCCCTTATAATATCAAAAAGGTGTTTAATGCTTTAGCTTTGCAACTAGTAGATATGTGACATTGAAGAAATATATTAACTTAAACCAATAGTTGTTTATTGAGAAAGCACTTTGTTTTTGTACTTTTTTGTTAGCATGAAATGTACCCCCAACTATAGAATGAGCCATAGGTCTACTTAGCACAAAATTAATTACTTTGTGCTTGGCAAAGCACAAACTGTACAGTACGGTACAGTACAGTACTATGACTGTTGTAAGTCAGTTTGCCAGACATACTACCATGTCATACAGTTGCATATTGCAAAGTACTGTCTTTTGACGCTTATTGTTTGAATTTGCAGGTTAGTGTTAGCATCTAAGTTTACCATCTTAAAATTCATGAGTTTTCACGTTAGCATCTAGCTAAATTCGCTATATTAAAATTCAGTTGAGTATGCACGTTAACGTTAGCATCTAACTAAATTTGCTATTTCAAAATTCATTTGTCTGAGTTTCCACGTTAGTGCTAGCTTCTAACTACAAACGGCATTAAAATCCAGCTGTTTAAGTTTGCACATCAGTGTTAGTAATAGCTAAATTTGCCATTAAAATTCAGTTGTCTGAATTTCCATGTTAGCATTAGAATCTAACTAAATTAGCCATTAAAATTCAGTTGTTTGAATTTGCACGTTCGTGCAAGTACCTAACTAAATTTGTTACCTTAAAATTCAGTTGTCTGAGTTTGCATGTTAGCATTGGCATCTAACTAAATTCGGCACTTTAAAATTCAGTTGAGTTTGCACGTTCGCGCAAGCATCTAACTAAATTCGCCATTAAATTTCAGTTATTTGAGTTTACACAAGCATCTAACTAAATTTGATACCTTAAAATTCACTTGTCTGAGTTTGCACATTAGCGTTGACATCTCACAAAATTCGCCATCTTAAAACTCTGTTGTTTGAGTTTGCACGTTCACGCAAGCATCTAATTAAATTTGTTACCTAAAATTTAGTTGTCTGAGTTTGCACATTATCGTCTAACTAAATTCACCATTAAAATTCAGTTGTCTGAGTTACCACGTTAGCATCTAAGTTTGCCATTAAAATTTAGTTGAGTTTGTACGTTAGTGTTAGCGTCTAACTAAATTCGCCATTAAAATTCATTTGTTTGAGTTTGTACGTTAGTGTTAGCATCTAACTACATTCGCCATTAAAATTCATTTGTTTGAGTTTGTACGTTAGTGTTAGCATCTAACTAAATTCGCCATTAAAATTCAGTTGTTTGAGTTTGTACGTTAGTGTTAGCATCTAACTAAATTCACCATTAAAATTCAGTTGTCTGAGTTACCACGTTAGCATTTAACTAAATTTGCCATTAAAATTCAGTTGTTTAAGTTTGTATGTTAGTGTTAGCATCTAACTAAATTCGCCATTAAAATTCAGTTGTCCGAGTTACCACGTAGGCATCGAAATGCATTTTCAAATGTATTTATTTAAAATTTTCATTCGCACAAGCATCTGACTAGATTGGCCATTATAATTCAGTTGTCTTAGTTACCACATTATCATCTAACTAAATTCACCATTAAAATTCAGTTGTCCGAGTTACCATGTTAGCATCTAAATTAATTTGCCCTTAAAATTCAGTTCTTTGAGTTTGCACATTTGCGTAAGCATCTAACTAAAATTGTTACCCTAAAATTCACTTGTCTGAGTTTGCACAGTAGAGCTGCCATTTAACTAAATTCGGCATCTTAAAATTCAGTTGTTTGAGTTTGCACGTTAGCATTGACATCTAAATAAATTCGGCATCTTAAAATTCAGTTCTTTGAGTTTGCACGTTCACGCAAGCATCTAACCAAATTTATTACCTAAAATTGATTTGTCGGAGTTTGCACATTATCATTAACTAAATTCAGCATCTTAAAATTCAGTTGTTTTAGTTTGCACTTTAGCATTAGCATAAGCAACTACATTTGTTGCCTCTAAGGAATAATTCACCCAAAAATGAAATGAAATTTACTCATGCCATCCCAGATGTTTGTTTCCTTTTTTTATTTTTTTTTTTTACTTTTCTTTACCATGAATTTCCACTTTCACTTTCAAAATGTGAAAGAATGTGAAAGTGAAGGTTTATAGTAAAAAAAATGCACCTACATATTAATCTGTTTCTCAACCCACACCTATCATATCGCTTCTGAAGATATGGATTTAACCACTTGAGTCTTATGGATTACTTTTATGTAGCTTTTATGTGATTTTTGGAGCTTCAAAGTTCTGGTCATCATTCACTTGCATTATATGGACCTACAGAGCTGAGATATTCTTCAAAAAGCTTAGTTTATATTCTGCAAAAGAAAGTCACACACATCTGGAATGGCACGATGGTGAGTTAATGATGAGAGAATTTTCATTTTTCGGTGAACTAACCCTTTAAAAGTCAGTTTTTTGAGTTTGCATCTTAGCATTGGCATCAAATTTGCTATTTTAAAATTCAGTTTAGTTTGCATGTTAGTGTTAGCATCTAATTTAATTCACTATCTTAAAATTCAGTACTACTTTTTAGATCTAACAATTAAAAAATTGCCATGGCAGCTTCAATAAAATATTGTGATACCTTTGGCATACTATTTTCAAACTATCATTTGGGTCACACTAATTGTAATCTCACATTCAGTACTATATAGTACAAATAGCATGGACATTGGGATGTAGCCTAAACAATGTAAAACAGTGATCTCTAATACACCAAAGAACCAACAACAAAGTCAATATGAAGGACACGTATAAAATGGAAGTGAGAGATGTTTTAAAGGCATGTGACACTATTTCTGGACCACTTCCAGTCTGTAGAAAGCCAAACAAATCTCAGGTGGACAAGTGAATATGGTGAAATGGCACACTCATACAAGAACACAAAAAATTGATATTAAAAGTTGAAAGGAAAGAGCTGCTTTACCAACCTTGGGTTCAACTTTCTCCTACATAAAGAATGAGAGCATGTAGAAGGAAACAGAGGAGATTTGAAGAGATTTTTAGATTAAAAGCACACAGCAGAAGCTACAGACATGCCCACATGCTCAAAGCCTTTTATAAACAGTTCTCAGGTCATTCACAGCATTGGCACATTGAAAACATGCTGTTTATCGAACTCCACTGTGTTCATTACTGTCAAGTAGTTAAAAAAAAAAAAAAAAGGGAAAATAATTACTATAATGTGGATCTGATTATCTCTAAATGTCTCTGTGGTGATGGGGGCGTGGTCAAGCGACGTCTGTGGAGAGCGAGGCCGGGAGAGAAAGAGCGGTAAGGATTGACACCTGTGGAAAATCACCTCTAACAGCTGTTTTGTGTTGCAGTGAGAGCTGGAGAGGGCTAAAAGGGCAGTCCAAACCGCCGAAGGGGAGAGAGAAAGACGCACGCAGCAGTGATAGTGTGTGCATTTACTGATATTGTTCTGAAAAGCAAACCCTTCCGTGTCACTGAAAAGTATAAAATAAAAGTCTTATGTTGGATGTTTACCTGGCTCCGGCTTCCTCCTTAACAAAGAAAGCTAGAAAGTCGCAGTCTCTAAATGTATACTGGCGCATGATTTCGAAGGCCGTGTTAAGCTTGGTAATTAGTTAAAAAGCTGATTATTATTAAGGGCTTCTAGGACGAGGTTATGAATAGTGGGCCGTGTAACAGTGCAGTGCATTTTTCATGAAAACATGTTCAGGTTACATTTCGCCCCAAAATCAAAAGAAACAAATTTGACATTTTATTTTGCATAAAGAAAATTGAGCCTATTTTTAGGACCATTAAGATGTTTTCCACTGTGAAACAATTGGTTTCACTCATTATTTTTGCAATTCTGTTTGGTAAAATTTCTTCCTTACCATAATGCAGAAAGGATGCTTTACAATTTTTAGGTAACTCCCATCTTTAACGTAATACAATTTTTTTTTTTTAATAAATTAAAATCACCATAAAAGCAGTCCAAAAATGACTACTATGATGTATATATAATGTGTAATAATATATAATTTTTTTCCGCATTACAGTAATGACAATAAGTATTTTTTATATTGCGTTTTGTATTACAGTATGTGTTGGTCACATGCTTATATTTCTTTTGTTCTTTTAATTTTTTCCCAATCTCTCGTTCTCTCTAGTTCTTTTATTATTCTTCCTTTCGTTTTCTTTCATTCTTTTTTCTTTCTTTAGTTAGTTCTTTCATTCTCTTTCTTCCTTTTTCTCTCTTGTTCTTTCTCTATTTAATTCTTTTTTCTTTCGTTATTGCTTTCTTTTTTCTTTTCTTTATTTCTTTCATTCATTCTTTGTCTTTCATTCTCTTTCTTTTTCTTTCTTGTTCTTTTATTTGTTTGTTCGTTCATTCATTCGTTTGTTCATTCTCTTTCATTCATTCCTTTTCATTATGTTTCTCTGTGTTGTTCTTTTGTTCTCTTTCCTTTTCATTCTTTCTTCCTCTTTCTCTTTTGTTCTCTTTTATTCATTCTTTTTTCTTTCTTTCATTCTTGCTCTTTCTTTTGTTCTATTCTTTAGTTCTTTTTCTCCATTTATTTTTCTTTCTTTCTTTCTTGTTCTTTTATTTTTTATCCATTCTCTTGTTCATTCATTTGTTCATTCTCTTTCATTCATTCCCTTACATTCTTTTTTCTGTCTTGTTCTTCTGTTCTCTTTCCTTTATATTTGTATATTCTGTTCTCTTTCTTTGTATGCTTGGTTTTCTCATTCTTTCTTTCTCTTTATCTATACAATCTGGGCATGCTCTTTATAGATTTCAGGAGATTCCTCCATAGGCCTATACATTACACTGCATACAAATAAACAAATCCCCAGATCCGCTTTGTACTGAAACCAGAGGATATTACTGAGAGTGTTTTTTTTATCTTAACAGTAGCACTGTATACTGGAAAAAGGAAGTGAACAGCAAGTGTAGAGAGAAAGGAAAATGCTCCCTTTGGTCCAGGAAAGGAAGTGAAGGTTAAGACAAGCAGCTGAGCTTTTTTTGTGCACAGTAAGACCAAAAAAGGAATCAAGAGGACAAAAAGCTGTCATCTCACACAAATACAGTGCCTTCAGAGGTAGCCAGTTCCTATGGTTACCAACAGGAAGAGGGGGGCTGTGTGTGCTTTGGGGGGTACAGCAGCCAGCACAGCCGGAGCCCAGACAGATGAGACATGAGACATGCCACTTTGGGTGTGTCTATTGCCCTCCAGAGCCCTGTTTTCGTTTAGCGCGAGTGGGTGTTTGTGTTTCCCCTTACGTGTTATTGACAATCTGAAGTCGTTCTCCTTTCCTGAATGACAAATCGGAGGTGGTGCGTGACTCGTAGTCATACAAAGCCACGAATGTGGTCACGCCGACTATGGAAAAAAAAAGAAAAAGAGATATAGATGATTATTTTTATATATTCAATTTAACATTTCTTGCTTTTCATTCATGTATGATAAACATTTCATATACAGCTTATTTTTGTAATTCAATAAGTTGGTAATGCAAGGTGTTAAGTTGCGGTCACATATACCTTTGCACGGTGAAATTACACGGGCGAAGGAGGAGTGGGCAGATGTGAAGCATGTTTGAAACCAGCAAAAAACTAATTGCCAAGCAGCTTCTTTTTAATGGTGCAGTTTATACTCTGGGAGAATGAAGTTAAAAATAAACTCATTGCTAAAATGATATCCTTGTCCATTGTGAATATTTAGTGTAGCTGTGTACGAAGAAACGGCCACACAGAGGTCACTGCCAAACCAAGCTACTTCCTTTTGGTCAATGTGGCGAATATGCCAAAGTTCACCAAACTTGTACTCCATGTGAAAATTCTTCCCTTCCAGAAGTCTACCACGCAAAATTCGGTCTTTCGGCCGCGGAATTTTGCCATGTGAAGGTAAATGTGACTGCGCCTTTACAGAAATACAGTCTCATAGAGTCAGGCTTTTTGACTCATCATGAAGTCTGGTCCAAACTGCAGCTTATTCTGGCCAGGAACTGCCATCTTAGACAAGAAGGGACCAGATAACTATGGCTGGGTAACAGTATGCATTTTCCATTAATCACGATCTTCATTTGAACGATCCCGATACTGATTCTTACAATCCCAATATTGATTTTTAATTCTATGAGCAACTCTCTACAATGCAAGTAAACCACTCGCATATGCAACCAAATTTTGTGCTATGCTAAAGATGTCTGTGATTAACCACTGGCAGGAAAATGTTCAGATTTCACTCGCCA
The DNA here is from genome assembly GCF_019703515.2 of Myxocyprinus asiaticus. Lineage (NCBI taxonomy): Eukaryota > Metazoa > Chordata > Actinopteri > Cypriniformes > Catostomidae > Myxocyprinus > Myxocyprinus asiaticus. Next base: position 9,323,720 of record NC_059372.1, read on the forward strand.
CTGATTGAGTAGTATTGCGAGTACAGCAGAATAGTGGAGATTTTAACTGAACTACAGCCATATAAAACGGAACTGAATCTGATTCGAAATCAAATCTCATTTGCGAAAACGTATTGCATTGAAAGTTTCGCAAAACAAAGGTTGGCATCTAGACAAGACCAAGGAGCTGTATGAGCTACAGGTAATATTACCCAACCACAGGTTGTATTTTTCGTATTTTATGTTACATTTAAGGGGCGGGTAAATCTGAATTCAGTGATGTCACAAAGAAAAAGTGGTGTTAAAGAAAGTTGTAGCTCATTCAAATAATGCCTCAGCTGTCCCCATGAATGTTTGTATGGACACTGCAGATTAAGTTGTTGGAAAATGTTCTTAAATTTTGCAGTCAGAATTTCTGCCCATCCAATACTTTTTAGTAGGAAATAGATATTTTTAGCTGCCTTGTACCTACGTAATTACGATTTTGCAACCCTGCGGAATGATATAAATTTGTGCATCTGGACTTTGGAAATTGCATCTGATTTGAAACTGCCGTTGCCAACATATGCAGTATGCATCAGACAAGTGAAGCAGCCAACCATAGTTTTTTTTTTATGTAAAATTAAAGGGCAGGTAAAAAAAAATAAAAAATATATATATATGTTAGATATAGTGTTGAGTGTAATCCAATAACAAAGTAATTAGTTACTGTAATCAAATTACTTTTTTAGTTAAAAAAACTTGTGTAATGCATTACATTATAAATTCTTGTAATCAGATTACAGTTACTTACTTTCAATTGATTTAATTACTTTTAAGTTCATTATAGGGTTATGCTTATTTCTACTTATTTATGTAGAATACATAAATTATGGCCTAGTAACGAGTCACTGTGAAGATGAAATGTGAGGTGCTGAGTGTATGACTTGTGTGTAACAATGAACAAGGATGAAATATAGACATTATTTTTAAATTGTTGAGGGGAAAATTGTTTTAGAAGTAACAAGTAATCAGTAATGTGATTACTTTTCAATTAAGTAATTAGTAAAAATAATTAGTCATTTGTAGTGGATTACTATTTGTAAGTAACTAACCAAACACTGATTAGATACCATAATAGTCAGGAGCGCAACAAAGTTATACTGTTGCTCATTCAAACATTGGTGCAGCAGTAGCCGTAAATGGTTGCACAGAAAATACCGAATAAATTCTTGGAAAATTATCATAGATTTCACTGTCATAATTTACGTCCATCCAAATGTATTAAGTACCAATTATTAAATGGACAAATTTCAGCAAATACCACAAATTGTTTTTGCAGGAACTGGAGACTTATAGAAGCTTTATACTGTCTTTTGTGGCCCTGCAGAACGATATAAACTTGTGAATTTTGACTTTCAGAAATTGTGTAAAGCCACCCAATCCAATTTGAGCTTTCCGTTTTGGAAAATCCCTCGCCAACGCATCCCGTATACAGGATTGGGGAGTAACGGAATACATGTAACGGGATTACGTATTTAAAATACAAAATATAAGTAACTGTATTCCACTACAGTTACAATTTAAATTCAAAAAGTATTTTGATTACTGAAGAGATTACTTTGCATTTTATTGTCATTTGTTTCATTTAATATTTAGTCCTTTCAGATGGAAGACATTTATACATATAAATGATGCGATCCAAAGTGCATTTGAACAGTGGTGAAACACTTTCTTATGATGTGTTACATTCATACGAGCAGACAGAGAAGTAAGTTTGAAGTAAGTTTGGAGCAGAAGAAATAGAAATAAACCTTGTGTAAACTGTCAGCTTTACGCTAAGCTAAAATGTTATTTCTAGCCATTTTTCATGCATGTTACCAGGCACGATCATATTTTTTTTAACAAGAAAATTCACATTGGATCATAATTTCTTTTTTTCTAGTAAGACCTTTGATATTAGAGCAAAAATCGTATTCTTGATAATTATTTTTGTATTGTTTTCCTGTAAAAATATCTATAAGATCAATTTGATTTATCTTGTTTTAAAAACAACACTGCATAAGATATTTAGGTTTTTCAGTGAATGTATTTTTAACGTGTATTTTGTCTTACTGTACTGGCAGAGTTTTTATAGTCAAAACAAGTGAAAAAATCTACCAGTGCTGAAGAAGTAATCCAAAGTATTTAGATTACATTACTGACCTTGAGTAATCTAACAGAATACGTTACAAATGACATTTTACAGCATGTATTCTGTAATCTGTAGTGGAATACATTTCAACAGTAACACTCCCAACCCTGCTCGTATGCATCAGACAGTCCATTAACGGTCAGTAGGTGTTCTGTCTGAGGAAGAGCCCTAAAATAGTCTAACTCACGAATCTCATGGCCATACACTCAGATTTCAGTGCTTATTTCCTCAAAAAGTCTGACTGTTGAAGTTACCAAAAGCAGAACCATGCAGACGCAACAATCCCTGATTAGACTGTGGTGTATTACCCGCTAGCGGGCCTCTGTGAGGTGAGGTGATGCTGTTATTTGTGGAGGTAACACCTCCGAACAGCGCCTGCTCTGCATTGATGACGTTCGGCTGGGTTCCACGTCTGGTGCCGTCCACCGGCGGGCTTCGGTTGGGTGTAAATGATGATTGGTTGGGACTGTGGTGGTGTCCTCCGGTGCCGTCATCTAGACTACGGGAGCGCTGGCCTAGGTCTTTGGGTTTACTTTTGGTCCCGCCCATGGCTAAGGCCTGGAGAACAAAGAGACATTTATTAAAGTTGACTGCTTTTATACCACTTTATCATTTGCTGACGCTTCTATCAAAAGCCTTAATTTTCTTAGAGTACTGGATGTGGCGTTCGACTTTTGCTTTTATTCCATTTAACATATATTTTACATAAAAATAAACTGAATGCAATTTGTAACACTAAAACACTTCAAACTAATACTTCACCCCATCTGATTCCAGCGTAGTCTTTAGAGACTAGCCTGTTTAAATGATTTATGCATGAATTTCATTAATTATTCACAAACCAAGTATGCATGCAATATTCTGTTATTCCTTAAATAACACAAATAAACAATGATACATGTTGCATTAAAATGTCTTTATCCAGTAAGATATTTTAAACCACAAATCATTGACTGTACAAAAGGAAATGTCCAGATCATATTTCACCACGAATTCAAAGATATAAAAAGAAGAAATTATACTGAATAATGATACTGTTCATTTTCATAAAATGAAGATATTTTAGGACCATTAAGATTTTTTGCATTGTGACAATATTTTCATAACAATTAAGCACTCCCTCCCAAATTCCCATTACTGTAATGCAAAAATGTAATTCTCATTACTAATTACAAATACAGTAATGAAAATCATTCTGCTAGGACATTATATATATATAAACAGTTCTGCTCAAAAGTTTGCATACCCTGGCAGAAATTGTGAAATTTTGGCATTGATTTTGAAAATATGACTGATCATGCAAAACAAGTGTCTTTTATTTAAGGATAGTGATCATATGAAGCCATTTATTATCACATAGTTTTTTGGCAACTTTTTAAATCATAATGATAACAGAAATCACCCAAATGGCCCTGATCAAAATTTTACATACCCATATATGTTTGGCCTTGTTACAGACACACAAGGTGACACACACAGTTTTAAATGGCAATTAAAGGTTAATTTCCCACACCTGTGGCTTTTTAAATTGCAATTAGTATCTGTGTATAAATAGTCAATGAGTTTGTTAGCTCTCACGTGGATGCACTGAGCAGACTAGATACTGAGCCATGGGGAGCAGAAAAGAACTGTCAAAAGACCAGTGTAACAAGGTAATGGAACTTTATAAAGATGGAAAAGGATATAAAAAGATATCCAAAGTCTTGAAAATGCCAGTCAGTACTGTTCAATCACTTATTAAGAAGTGGAAAATTCTGTGATCTCTTGATACCAAGCCAAGGTCAGGTAGACCAAGAAAGATTTCAGCCACAACTGCCAGAAGAATTGTTCAGGATACAAAGAAAAACCCACAGGTAACCTCAGGAGAAATACAGGCTGCTCTGGAAAAAGACAGTGTGGTTGTTTCAAGGAGCACAATACGACGATACTTGAACAAAAATGAGTTGCATGGTCAAGTTGCCACAAAAAAGCCTTTGCTGTGCTAATGCCACAAAAAAGCCCGGTTATAATATGGCCGACAACACCTTGACACGCCTCACAGCTTCTGTCACACTGTAATTTGGAGTGACGAGACCAAAATAGAGCTTTATGGTAATAAGTGCTATGTTTGGAGAGGGGTCAACAAGGCCTATAGTGAAAAGAATACCATCCCCATTGTGAAGCATGGTGGTGGCTCACTGATGTTTTGCGGGTGTGTGAGCTCTAAAGGCACGGGGAATCTTGTGAATGTGAAGGCAGCATGTTATTAGAAAATACTGGCAGACAATTTGCATTCTTCTGCACGAAAGCTGCGCATGGGACGCTCTTGGACTTTACAGCACAACAATGACCCTAAGCACAAGGCCAAGTTGACCCTCCAGTGGTTACAGCAGAAAAAGGTGAAGGTTCTGGAGTGGCCATCACAGTCTCCTGACCTTAATATCATCGAGCCACTCTGGGGAGATCTCAAACATGCGGTTCATGCAAGATGACCAAAGACTTTGCATGACCTGGAGGCATTTTGCCAAGACGAATGGGCAGCTATACCACCAGCAAGAATTTGGGGCCTCATAGACAACTATTACAAAAGACTGCACGCTGTCATTGATGCTAAAGGGGGCAATACACAGTATTAAGAACTAAGGGTATGCAGACTTTTGAACAGGGGTCATTTAATTTTTTTCTTTGTTGCCATGTTTTGTTTTATGATTGTGCCATTCTGTTATAACCTACAGTTGAATATGAATCCCATAAGAAATAAAAGAAATGTGTTTTGCCTGCTCACTCATGTTTTCTATAAAAATGGTACATATATTACCAATTCTCCAAAGGTATGCAAACTTTTGAGCACAACTGTGTGTGTGTGTATATATATATATATATATATATATATATATATATATATATATATATATATATATATATATATATATATATACACACACACACACATACCATTAGGCTAATGAAAATTATTATGCTTATTTGTGTAAATGCTAAATGTAACAAAATTGCATCTGCTAAATGACTAAATGTAAATTGTCACAATGCAAAAAATAAAAAACTTTCTGCAGAACAAACAAAAATATTTTTAGAAGAATATTTCAGCTTTGGTCCAAACAATAAAAGCAGCTTAAAAAGTAATCCATACGACTTCAGTGTTTAAATATACGTCTCCAGAAGCAATATGATAGGTGTGGGTGAGAAACACATTTTTATTATAAATCTCCACTTTCACTTTCTTCTTTTGTTTTTGGTGATTCGCATTCTTTGTGAATATCACCATCTAATGGGCAGGGAGGAGAATTTATAGTAAAAAAAGGACTGAAATATTGATTTGTTTCTCACCCACACCTATCATATCACTTCAGAAGATATAGATTTAAACACTGGAGTCTTATGGATTACTTTTATGCTGCCTTTAAGTGCTTTTTGGAGCTTCAAAGTTCTGGCCACCATTCACTTGCATTGTATGGACCTACAGAGCTAAGATATTCTTCTATCATTTTTGTTTGTGTTCAGCAGATTAATTAAAGTCATACACATCAGAGATGGCATGAGGGTGAGGAAATGATGAGAGAATTTTCATTTTTGGGTGAACTATCCCTTTAAGTAATTTTAACCCTCATATTAGAATTCAGATCACTTTCACAAATAAAAGGTCATAGATTCATAAAAGAAAGTGAAAACTAAATACAACTTGAAACGTGCACAGCATTTTATACAGATACAACCCAAGTAAAATGTTACGGAAAACAAGTGGCCGCAGTTTGTGTGACCCACAGTAGCTTTAGGTGGCAGTTTGACCTTACTTCAGCTGAGTACAGGAACCCTCAGCTGTTTCCTCTCACATACAGTACCACTGACAGCTGCTGTAATGAGATCCTCCCAACACCCCCAGCACACAAACACACACACACACACACACACACATTCCTTCACATGTCATATTCTCTGTCTGCCAACACACACACACACACACACACACACACACACACACACACACACACACACACACACACACAGGCAGACAGATAGTGCTGGGAAAGCTTCTTCCCAAGCAACAAGCTACTCATAATTTAAAGTAGTTAAATTACAGTGAAGCTACTTATGTAGTTACCTAAACTACAAGCAAATAAAAGTGACTTTTGTGAAGTGACTCAGTGAACCAATGAATCAGTGAATCATGTTTTACTGGACAATTTACATAAACCAAATAAATAAATAAATAAATAGATAGTGTCCCCAATGCTATATATGTGGATATCCTTGGAGAGCACGTTTGATTAACGCCTTAACAACGTCGCAATGCAGTTATAAATTAATTTGGCTGTAAAGATGAATTAACAATACATAAAAGAAAACAAAAGAAAGAAAAAACTATACATTTTGTCAAAAAGCAATGTAGTAATGTGTCATGTTACACTACTATTGGAAAAAGTAGCTCGTTACTGGAAAAGCCAGCGTGATTTTATGAAAATTACTTGATTGAGGTGACATTTTTGCAAAATTATATTATGTAGTTCTGTTGGTTTTCTCCCAAACAGATGACATTTTTAAGGTTAATGCACTATCAAGCATTAATCTTAAAAAAACAAAACATAGCTCCCTACCCTAAACTTTAGGGTAGGCCATTTTACTCATGATTTGTGAAAAAAAGATAAATAAAAGTCATTGTTTGTTGTAACGCTTCTAGAGTTTATTTCACCAAGAAACTACTGTGATGTCCAACGAGCCATTTAAAAATTATTTTGCAAAAATGTATCTAAATGTAGGTAACTATGTAGCTAAACAGCTGAACCACTGTCATGCTAAAGAAAATAAAATTGCTTGATGAGTGCAATTTTCTTTCCTATCTTGACTTATTTGCTATTGATATAGTTTGGGTGGACAAATGAAAGGACTGGTCCTTTTTTTAAACAGCCAATTGCCTTTAGTTTACGTTACAGCTGAGAACCACTATTTTCTACTTGCTAGCTGGTTACAGGTGGTATAAGAGGGAGGAACACTGTCATTGTAGACATTCTCATTCTAGATTGGACAAAAATCGGTATAGTACAAGAGAAGGTCATCAAATTCTTTGTTCCGTTTTCCTCAACGAAAACAACTACATTTTAAATGTGTATATATGCTAAAAGTTAACTTTGCCAATGCTAAGGAGTAAACTAGCACATAGATGACCTCAAAGCTAATAGATAAGGTGTAGAAGACCTTAGTAGCATCATGAATATTAGTTCTCCTCCCCAACATAGCAGATAGGGACACTCCCATCCACCAACAAAATCCTCACACTCCAAACACAATACCTTACAGTCCTTTCACCCTTTAGCACAAGCCCCCACTTGCCTACTGGATGGTAAATTCTCCAAGACGAAACTCTCTTTTCTAAGAAACCCCAGTGGACTGGCAGCTCGCAGTTGCTCCGTCCCTTAGAGGAGCTGTTACAGGCGCAGCGGAGTGGAACTAATCTCAGTCGAGCAGTGTAAATGCAAGGTCAGATTGCGGCCAAGGGCCCTGGAGCCCTGCAGAAGCAGTTCCGTCGCAAATAATCTTTCACTAGGGATCCGTGCGCTTCAGGTTCACTGCCAGTGCCAACCACCTTACAGTCACAAGACTAGAGTAATGAGGATAAAGCAGAGCTGTGCACTCTATACCATTTAAAGACCTGACATATCTGCTGCAATGACCCTGAAATGATACTTATAAGATAAGATTATTTTTTTCTTGCCTGTTCACATAAATTGTAATGCATTAAATGACACAAAGTATGCAAAAACAAAACAAAAACACAAAAACAAAAACAAACAAAAATACAAAACCAAACCACAAATCAAAACAAAACACAAAAACACAAAAACAAACCAAATGACAAAAAAAAACAAAAGGCCAAAACAAAACACAAAATGTAAAACCAAACAAAAACACAAAACAAAAACCACAATAAAATAAAACACAAAACAAAAACCACAATAAAATAAAACACAAAACCAAATGAAAAAACCCCCAAACACAATGACAAATCAAACAAAACAACCAATAACACAAAACCAAACCACAAATCAAAACAAACACAAAACAAAAACAAAATGACATAAAACAAACAAAACACAAGCCCAAAACAAAACACAAAATGTAAAACCAAAGAAAAAAAACATCCAAAAAAAAAAACACACAATAAAACAAAATACAAAACCAAACAAACAAAAAACAAATGAAACCAAACACAACACAAATACAAAAAACAAACAAAAACACAAAGCCAAAAAAAAAAAAAAAAAAAAACAATAACACAAAATAAAAACAAAAAAACACAATAAAATAAAATAACACACAAAACCAAACAAAATGACAAAACAACCAAAAACACAAAACCAAACCAAATGACAATTAAAAAAACAAAACAAAAAAACACAATACCAAATGAAAAAAATAAAAAAAATAAAAAAGACCAAAACAAAACATAAAACCAAAACACAAACCGAACCACAAATCAAAACATCAAATCAAACGAAACCAAGATGCACCATGGAATAACAACTGACCGTCGCAGTACAATATTTCATGTTTAGGACTCGTTCATAGAGATGCATTTTTTATTTTAAAATCTTGTGCTTGAATAGGCCTTTTTTATCTGACTGCTTCACTTTACATATATCCAGTCAACAGTCTGTTTTAACTCTCTTATAAACTAATTAATCCTGCAAAATTCTTTCAATGATTAGTGGTTTGAAAACAACTTTATTTATTTTTATTTTTTTTACTCAAAACAAACTAACAAAAAATTTACAAGAGAAACAACGACTAATTATCACACCCTCAACCATATGCTTCAAACTTCATACATTTATAATTCATGGATGCTACTGTCCGTTTAAGTCTACGATGCATGTGCGCATATATCAAGGGAAACAAGCATCCTGCAATAACAAGCATGTCTTGTTAGCACAATTAATGCAATAACTGTAAGTAGCACAGTGAATTTACCAACACTGTTGTCCTTGTTTGACTATACCTAATCACAATGAGGTGAATTAGGGTGGCCTCTGGGTAATCAAAGACCAACTCATGCCTGACTAATGTCTAGCCACAACAAAAACTGTCATTAAATGCAAGCAGATCTGATTTGCCCCACAAGGTGTGAATGTTTGGTCCTGATTGCAGGGGTCTCTATGCCGACAACCGCAGTCCTGTCTGGAAATGCCCTTATTAAGGTTGCCTGGAATGTGATGAGCAATCATTGGAAAAAAGGGTGTAACGGGATTCTGACATTATGTAAAGCGTCAATGCTTGATGGTTAACAAAAAACGATTGGACACAGGAAGCTCATTCATTCAATTTGCACTGTGTTGTGTCAGCAGCTTCTGTTAGAGGGAGTTGAGGGCTAATGTCATTAGGAAATCATTTGTAGTTGAAAGGGTTATTTTAATAGTAAAACATCAAACAAATTCCACATTTGACAGTACACCATGACAGAATGGTAGTTATGACAAGATTCTGCATATTTATCGCCTACCAGGTGCAAACTGTAAGTTTGATTGCGTAGAAAACGATTTGCTCCACCACAATCCACTTGATTTACTTCCGTAGCACAGATGGTATGGGACAAATGACACACCAAAGTTGAATTCTTAGTATACAAAATGTATTACACTTAAGTATGACCAATAGTAATAGTGATGCATACCTTAGCAAGCACTACTAATTTAAAAATGCAACAACAGAATTTTAGATAAACTGACCCACATATTTGAAAGACAAGTAGAAAGAGTGAACTTATGTTATTTTCTGCTAGAGATTGCTTAAGTCTCAAACGTATCTCAACCTCGTAAATCTGAGATTAGACTGGGGAATCATCCAATTTAATCCAAAACACAAATTAGGGTTTGAGTTCTCTCCCACTGCACTCGCTCAGGATATTAGATTTCTGTTGCACACCAATTAAAGGACTGGATAAAATGAACATGAGCTTGCCTGCGACTAACAAATCCACATCTCAATTAAATTAAGTAAAGGTACAGAATGGGATTTTGGCACTTTATAATGAACATGAATAATAAGCATGCTGTCTAAGGATGACATCGCAATTTTTCGTTCTCAATTGCTTTGCTTTATTTCCAGATTTCCCACAGTTGCTGCATTGTTTGTTTGCTTGCTTGCTTAACTTTCTATCACGACCTGCCACGGCATTGTGCTGCAGTAGGGGGTTTCCCTCTTATGTCATACTCTGGGATTCCTCCAGTGCATATGCACTTTTCTAAAACCTATAAGAAGTGAATTTTAACGAGGTCAATCTTCGGATCTATAAGCACTGTATTGATTTAATGAAATATCTGAATGTAGTGTTGTCACGGTAACCAAAATTTCAATAGTCGGTACAGATACCAGTGAAATTTCACGGTTCTCGATACCAGTTTCGATACCACACCATAAATATGCTAATATGACAATGTGCTATCGAACACACCCGTTTAGCCTATTTAAAAAGTTAAATTTCAATGTAAATAATAAATTAAAAGAAATACATGTTTCCTTCGTGTTTCTCAATCAAGGATGCATTGCTTAAGTGTTTTTAAATAGCACCCTACTGAAATCTATTTTCTTTACCAAATCATGTTTTCTTTTTTTTATTATTATTTTTTTTTCCAGAACTCCATGTTTTAGTTTCATTTAATTTCATCATCAAAATTGTGTCTATTCAATTCATTCTTAAAACTTTTAACAAGTGAAAACAGAACTTTTCAACATGTCATTGCACTTTTATTCAACAGACATCTTGTTTGTGATATATTGCTTAATTATTATTATTATCATCATTACAGTGAATATTAAATTTTACTATACAGTTGTATTATATTTCTGTCACAATTTCTTACATTTCAGGGCTCGATCATATATTTTGAAATGTGCTTTTATTATGATGTGCATTTATTGACAGAAGCTTCACTTTCCAGAAAAACAGTTTGCCACACGGAAACTGTTTCTCAATGTGCATTCTTTTGTGTTCTTACATTCGTGGACTCGTTCTACGTCATCATCCACTACCGAAATTCGACTCCAATCCTCAAAAATGCAAGTACAGAGAACACAGGAAATTACCCGGATGTGTCCTTGAAATTGAGGATGCATCAGATGGTGACTTGTGGGCAAGAACTCAGTACTACAGTGGCAGACGAAGGATCATTTTGTTTTTTTTTCCTCAAGAGTTTCCTGCTGTAGGGGGCCTGGGTAGCTCAGCAAGTACTGACGCTGACTACCACCCCTGGAGTCGCGAGTTCGAATCCAGGGCGTGCTGAGTGACTCCAGACTGGTCTCCTAATCAAACAAATTGGCCCAGTTGCTAGGGAGGGTAGAGTCACATGGGGTAACCTCCTCGTGGTCGTGATTAGTGGTTCACGGGGTGCGTGGTAAATTGTGCGTGGATCGTGGAGAGTAGCATGGGCCTCAACCTGCTGGGAGGGCCCGCGGTGTCATGCACAGCGAGCCACGTGATAACGTGCAACTGAGACTTGTCCTCCGCCACCCAGATTGAGGTAAGTAACCGCGCCACCACGAGGACCTATTAAGTAGTGGGAACTGGGCATTCCAAATTGGGAGAAAAGGGGATAAAATAAAATGCAATAAAAAATAAAGAGTTTCCCGCTGTAAGCTCATGAAGACCTGATGGCTCCTGAGAGTTGTTATCCTCCGTCAACATTTGTTGTTTTTTTTGGGGCATCATTTTAATACAGCAATAAACATGGAGAAAACGAGGGTTTATAGACTTTATTATTTTAATGCGTCACTAGTCCTGCAAAAACTCACTGGTGTGATGATATTAATGCGGTCACTGGTGTGATAATACCAGTAGTTCTCTCACTGGATTCAAATGTGCTGTGACAGTTAATTGCGCAACAGGAAGATCGCAGAACATCTCAGAGCTCGCAATAGATGCGAACTACGTTCTCCTGTCCTTCCAAGTTCATTTTTCCAAGGTAGCTTAGCAACACCTGGAGACTTTTAAGTCACATCTGACATCTCATCTCTTTACACTGGCCTTGGAGTCTGAACAAATGAAATGTAGGACACAGTTTTGGAGTGTTTGTATTTTGTGTTTTAGATTACTGGTGTTTGTGTATGTGGTAGTTTTTTTAATGTTATGTTTTAAATTTTATTACTGGGAAGCACTTTGGTAAGCTGTTGTTTTAAATGCCCTCCGGCTGGCGCTACAGAGCACTGAGCACCAGAACAGCCAGGCACAGGAACAGTTTTTTCCTTCAGGCCATCCACCTCATGAACAGTTAAAACTAGTGGTCGACCGATATGGTTTTTTTTTAAATGGCCAATGCCGATGTCCAGAGAGCAGGGTGGCCGATAGGCCAATACAATGCCAATAAATCACACAATACAATATAGTCAATAACAAAAAGAAAATTGCTAAAAAAAATTGTAAACTCTTATTTAGCACTATATTTACTCAGTTTCACACAAAACTAAGAAATAATATTGTACTTTAAAAAGGTAGATAGCAGTTTCTTCAGATTTCTGTTTAGTCATCAAATTGTAGTAATTTATTTGCACATGAAGAAATTGTTAATATATTAGGAAGAAGGAAATAACAGTATACACAGTAGTTCAGCAACCATGGATGGCATGTCCTCGTTAGCAATCGCATTTACTCCAAAAATACAGAATCAAACCAACAGCACATACAGTGCATAGTGAATAAGACATTTACTTATAGCACACGTGAAGCACTTTTACCTTGGGCTGCATCCGAAAACATAGGCAGCTGACTTGCTACCTTGCTGCCTAATCAGTTAATGGCTTAACTGACAGCTGTTTTGAATGAATGAAACCCTTATGGAAACTGATCTCCAAACAGTTTGAAAAGTATGAAGGTAAAATAGTGCCTAAATGATTTGGAAGTGCAGTATAAGATTTGTAAAAGCATAAATGAAGTTACAAGCGTGATAGAAAAATTTGCATGCACAGAGTAAGATTTGTGAAAGCGTAAATCAAATTGCAAGCGTAAAAATAAATGGCTTGCGCACAGAAGGTTTTGTAAAGGTGTAAATCAAGTTGCAAAAAAAAAAAATATATATATATTAGCAGTACTTTAATGCTTTCTTACATGTAATTCATGTGTTGTGAATTTGCAATTTTATATTAACACAAAGTAAATGTGGTCTAAATTCTTATGAATTCGCGCTTACATATTTGGTACTATTTTTTTCCCCCGCCTAAACATGGCCAAAAACATTGCAAACCTACAATTAGTGGTATGCAAGCAAAGAAAGGGTTTAAAGAACAGCAAAACAGATTTACCACGTAGAATTGGTCTGTATGTGTAAAATAAACTACTGCAAATGTGTAAATGACTTTTCATCATATACGATCATAAACAGTTTAAGCAAAAAATTATTGACATCACTTTTTGCCACCGGAGGCTCAAAAACTATATATGCAATGTACGCAATGCATAGGGGCACCACACAATAGTCCCATTCCTCCTGGTCCTGTTCAGTCTCAATTGTCATATCAATTAAAATGACACAAGGTTCAAAAATGTACAAAATAAAATAAAAATAAAAACTAAGCAAAAACAATCACTAAGACTGAAACAAAACCTAAAAACACTCAAGCCGTAACCGCCCCTCATCTATGAGAAGGAAAAGCCTCATGTCACAAGTGGAAACGGGGTGAGGGGCCGTGTGTGTGCTGTTACCTAACAGCTGAAAAGATTTCTTCAGATAGGATGAACCTGAGACCCCCCCCCCCCCACCACCACCCCCACCAAAGCCAGTGACACACAGCCATCGTCTCATTCTTGCAGTCAGTGGATTGATTCTTGAGTGGTGTGAGAGACAGTGGAGTACAGTGAGCGGTGGGGGTCAGTGTGTTGGGGTGGAGGGTCGATATTCCCCCTCCGGACTCGTCTGAGCGTGGAAGAGCAGCTGGGTCTCTGAGCCAAGCCATTTAAACTAAGGGATAGCTGATACACGCACACACACACTTTACATATACAAGACTGGTGACAGATTCAAGCATTCAAAGGAAGCAAACATGCCTGAACACATACACACACTTTATTAGTGACATCTTAGTGACATTAGTGTTTGCATAAAGGTCATATTCCATAAATATAGTATATTTAAAATATGCCAGCTATTTTTGTTCTGGTTAGTGGGGTTTGGTAAAGCAAGCATCACTAATACTATTGCTCATACTTAAGGTATGGGATTTTACAAGACGATGCTTTTACTTTTGCTTTGAGATCAGACTTCTGATCTTCTTTTTACATTCATTTTTACCCTGTACTCATTGTTTCCTGGTCATATGAAAATAAAAATAGCTTAAGAGAGCTCAGCTGGGCTCCTTCAGGCACATAAAACAAAAGCATTCATTGTTCTTAACCCAACAAGCCTAAAAATCAAGGGTGTTGATACTGCAACTATTCACTGTGGTAATACCTCTTTTTAAAGCCCCGTTTGACACAAATGGAACAAACTAGAACTAAAACCATCTCGAAGTTACAAGTATTAAAGGGATAATTCACCCAAAAATGAAAATTCTCGCATCATTTACTCACCCTCATGCAATCTCAGATGTGTGTGACTTACTTTCTTTTACTGAACACAAAGATTTTTAGAAAAATATCTCAGCTCTGTTGGTCCATACAATGCAAGTGAATGGTGGCCAGAACTTTGAAGGTCCAAAAACACATAAAGGTAGCATAAGTCAGTCTGACCAGGATGGGAGACCAGCTAAGACCAGTAAACCATCTTAGGTTGGTTTAATCTGTTTTTGGAACAGGTGTGAACGTTCTCGCCTGGACCTCCTGACTATATAAGGCCAGTCAAATCAGTTTTTCATCTGAGAGGTGCACCAAACCCCTCTAAAGCCAGAAAACCAGACCAGCCTGATCAGGTTGGGAGACCAGCTAAAACCAGCTTAGGCTGGTTTAATGTGTTTTCAGCTGCAAGTACCCAAAACCCCTCTATACCAGCAAATATTTAGTCTCCTACACTGGACAGGCTGGTTTTAGACCTTAAAACAAGCTTAGGCTTGTTTAATCTGTTTTTCATCTGAAAAGTGCCCAAAACCTCCCTAAAACCAGCAACCAGACCAGCCTGACCAGGTTGAGAGACCAGCTAAATCCAGCAAACCATCTTAGGTCGGTTTAATCTGTTTTTGGAGCAGGTGTGAATGTTCTCGCCTGGACCTCCTGAGTCTGCGGAAAACACCTGCAGACAGCAAGTGAGAGAGGGTGAGTCCGGCCCGTGATGAAAGGCTTCGGATTTGCTTAATTATGCAGGAGGAAAGCCAAAGAACTACGAATCCAACATGATTCATTGGAGCTTCAGAAAAACTCGAATTACTACTCAGCTCTTTTGTTGGCCTGACTTGTTCATAAGATGTTTTTCTCTTTTCTTATACTGGACTAAGTTATTGTTCTTGAATTCGACTTTAATCTGTCTGCTAGGTTTGTGAATTGTCATGTAACAGGATGCATGATAATACTTGTTCAATATTTGCCACTTTATTGGCTTACCCTACATTAATACAGATAAAAATAAAGAAAAATTATTAAATTTGAATTCAAATTGCTAACTGATTTAAAAAAGCCATAGCCATACTGCAGTTGTAGCATTTGAGCATGCATCATTAACAGTACTAGTAGTAAAAGTCCTGCTTGCGTCAAGGCCCAATCCCATCCGCTAATTGTCCAGTAAAGGCAAATAAAGTCTAATGAATAGCAATAAAAAAAATAAAAATAAAGAATATAAACATTCAGCCTTTGGAAAATAATTAGTAACTAAAGCTATGTCCACATTAATCCGGATACATTTGAAAAGGTGTTTTCATTTTCGAAACGCTGTCTGTCTACACTGGCATTTTAAACAGATTTCCAAACGTTTCTCACCCACACTGAAACGTATGAAAACTCTTAAATCCCCTTACTGCACATTCGAAAAATCAGTGTTCCATGTAAGGTTTGAAATGCAGTTGTCCTTGTGTTCTGTCGTCGGACAACAATTGAGTAAACTTTGCGTCGTCTTTGAAGGAATGCAATGTGAAGGTTGAACAAAGTAACATTTATCTTTAACAATGCTATCAAAGTAGGGGGCCTGGGTAGCTCAGCGAGTATTGACGCTGACTACCACCCCTGGAGTCACGAGTTCGAATCCAGGGAGTGCTGTGTGACTCCAGCCAGGTCTCCTAAGCAACCAAATTGGCCCGGTTGCTAGGGAGGGTAGAGTCACATGGGTTAACCTCCTCGTGGTCGCTATAATGTGGTTCTCGCTCTCAGTGGGACGCGTGGTGAGTTGTGCATGGATGCCGCAGTGAATAGCGTGAAGCCTCAACACGTGTTATGTCTCCGCGGTAACGTGCTCAACAAGCCACGTGATGAAACGGTCTCAGGCGCGGAGGCAACTGAGATTCGTCCTCCGCTACCCGGATTGAGGCAAGTCACTATGCCACCACGAGGACTTAGAACGCACTGGGAATTGGGCATACCAAATTGGGGAGAAGAAAAAACAAAAAAAAACAACAACAATGCTAATAAAGTTGATATCAGGTACAACAACGCTGCTACAACATGGGGCACCATCTTGATTTTTTGGGGTTGAATGGATCACATGACTGCGTCACAGGACAACAAATATGTCAAATATGTTGTTTTCAGATATCTCCGTTTCCCCTACCCACACTACAATGCGAAGACAGCATTTTCAAATGTATCCACTTGCGAGAGCGTTTTCGAAAAGCTCAGTTTTCGCTGGACAAAAAAAAAAAAAACGTTGTCTCGGTGTGGACGGAAGGCTAAAACATAGACAAAAAGATGTGTTTTCAAACAAAAACTTATTAGTGTGGATGTGGCATAAAGTCTCGATTCACAATGCTGTCATTTTACATGTGACATTTAACGCAAGCACACTTTCATCTTCCTTATCTCTGTCGGGCCAACAGGTGCCAGACAGCCAAAGATAACCATCATGTTATTCCTGCATTTGCATGGTCGACATCAAAAGTTTCATTAACAGTGGATAAGCTCCTTTGGTACAATTTGTACAGCAGCGTCTAAGCCAGAGAAAACATGGATAAGAGTGTTTAATTCACTTGCTGAGAAAAGCTGAACTGGAACAGCACCTGAAACCACACTGGGGCAGAACATGAGGCCACAGAAATGGCACGAGAAAAATAAATAAATAAAAGATTGAGTAAAACAAAAAAAAGTTGGGCAGCGTTTACCGCCCAAGAGCAATGTCGTATGATCAACCTTTTTATATACTGTGCCTATAGGGGATGTGTATTGCAATTCAAAACTGTGATATACTGATCTTTGCTATACTTTGAGGTGGAGTACGTAAAGAACATCAAAGAACAGATAATGTATTTGAAGGACATAAGAAGAAACAAAAGGATCTCAGGTGAGTTTTGCAATTAAGATAAATAATCCCATAGATTTATAATACATTTAAAGAGGGACCCGAGCCATATCTAGTGACCAGAATTCAGTGATAATACCATTACAATTCCATTACAAATATAACAAAAGGGTTTTCTTAAAGGAATGTTCCTGGTTCAATACAAGTTGAGCTCAATCGACAGCAATAGTGGCATTATGTTGACCACAAAAAATAAAATAGACTTGTCCCATTCACTTCCATTGTAAGTGCCTCACTCAGGGTTCCCACTCTTTTCAAGGCACAATTTTCCAGGACAATTCCAGGACGTTTTTTGTGCCCAACAAGTGTAATATTTAAGCAAAAGTACATGCGTCTGTTTCTCACCATTCCAGATAAGCAGTTTGCTATATGGCCCAGTGTGATTATTAATCCCTGTAAAACTATCTAATTAAATAAGTACATAATCTATATGTGCTGCGCACTTCAGAGTGCTCTACTCTCTGACATCTCACACACACACAAGAGCTCGCATGATGATTATGATGAGGTGTTTTCAGTGTATGAGCAACTGGCTTCATGCTTTCATTTTGAAGCACGCATCACTTGCAGATTATATATTTATTAAATTAAATCACATACTTTGCAGTTTAATTAATCACACATATAGTAATACATATAGACATATAGTAATTTTACTTTGATTAATTGTGCATTCAAACATTCATTTTTGTTCAAATAAGTCATATTCCATGACAGTCTGCATTTTATAGCTAATGCCATTTTTATTACTAGATTCTGTGATTCTGTTCGTGTTTTCCGCATACTAAATGTGCTAACCGCAGTATAAGCAGACTGCGATTATTGAATTATTGTAAATGAATGTGAATGAGGTGTAAAGGCCAAATCACCATGCTACCAACTCAGGGTGTGAATTAGAAAAAAAACTAAATCAGTAGTCCGACCGTCATCGTTGTCTAAAGTTTATAACTCAAATGTTTATGTGGTTAACACAACAGCAATGTTGGAACGAAAAATTATATTTTGTACTAAATCAATACTTAAACTATTTTGTCAGAGAAAAGTAGAGATGACAGCAGATGAGCAGAGAAAGTATACTGTATGACAGGGATTCGTTCATGATAGTTAACCGTTGACGTTGTTTAACAGTGCGCAGCCGATGGCAGTGACAATACGATACAAATGTGTGTATTTAAATGCTATTCCAAGTCCTGATCATTACCTTGTTTTTGTGCATGTAAAACCTCGTTAGCAACACAGTCCAACAGTTCTATTATACTAAAACATTTTCCAGGACAAATCATTATTTTCCAGGACATTTCGGCATTTTTCTAATTTACCATGGCTTTTCAATGACTGGAAAACTGCACTGAAAAATTCCAGGTTTTCCAGGACGCGTGGGAATCCTGGACTCACTGTAACATAAATTTTTGCTTTTTTAAAGAAAAGGAGTAGAAATTATTTTCTGTGGTAATCAACATTATGCCACAAATGCTATGTTCTAACATCAAAACAATTTTACTATAGTGCATGACATGAAAGGCGATAGATTTTTAACATCTGCATTACATAAGCAACTACATTTACAAGCTTGTTCAAGCGCAAATCAAATAGCGCAATAGCTCAACTGATAGAGTGCTGCACTTGCGATGGAAAGGACCAGGGTATGAGTTCTGAAGAGCATGGGATCGAACTAAGAGTGGTGGAAAAGGCAGATAACTGATTAATAGGCCGATAGTTTTAAAAATCGATTGATAGGATGTTACGACATTTTCTTAGTCGGCACAGTCATAGAGACCAGAGACCAAAATTTATAAAATCCCAGATGTAGTTTATTTTTCAATGAAAAATCCCAAGACTGGGTGCATAACGTGGGACTTTAAACACTAAACAAGCCTGAAACACACTGGGGACTCTTATTTTGAAATGACAGAGACTTGGCTCCGATACAATGCTTCATATTTTATATTTACCAAATTAAGCTTTTTATAGCCTATACATTATTATTCACAATATATGAAGTTGGAGACACAATGTATGAGCTAACGAGGGATGTTTCCATATAGTCGCATTTTTCTTTGCAAGCCCTTGCTTCAATATAAAAAACGTAATTATCAGAGGAACACGGAGAAGTAAAAAAAAACTATCTGCAACTATTGGCATAGATTTTTGTCGATAACTGATAGTTCCAAAAAGCAGCTATCGACACTGATTAATCTGTAAAACTGATATATCGGTCTACCTCTAGTATTGTTGATTTAAAGCTCAATTGAGCATTAACCTTTAAAACCTCATCTGTTTGGGAGACAGTTTTCTCACTTGTAGAGACACCAGACATTTCACCTCGGAACTGCTGAGATACGTGCAAGGACCCACCTAATATCATTGTTTTTGCAAAAAAAAAAAAAAAAAACTTAATTTTCATGAGATCTGAGTTTTAAACTTACTGTACAATCTCATTCAAGACTGTGCAATACCAATATGTAATTTTCATGGCTTGTTTAATACTTTTTAACTCTGCTGACTATTCAACAAGCCTTATGCATGTGGACATAAATTTATGGAGTGTTCGGGACATTTTATATTAATACGCTGACTGTAATTACTTAAAGGGAAGTTGAAAAGACTTGCCCCATGTTACCACATACCAATCATGCTCTAATCCTAACGCTTGTTCTGGACTGAGATTATCAACATTTATTCGGTAATCACTATGCCATGATAACAATCCATCTGTGGCTCAACTCCAACTTGGACACAAATTCCAAGACAGGACTGCAGGAATTACAAGACTACAAGTCTGAATCAGTAACTTGTGGCCTGATATATGCATGAAAGCCACATATACACTCACCGGCCACTTAATTAGGTACACCTGTACATCTACATATTCATGCGATTATCTAATCAGCCAATCGTGTGGCAGCAGTGTAATGTATAAAATCATGCAGATATGGGTCAGGAGCTTCAATTAATGTTCACATCAACCATCAGAATGGGAAAAAAATGTAATCTCAGTGATTTAGACCGTGGCATGACTGTTGGCGCAAGACGGGCTGGGTATTTCTGTAACTGCTGATCTCCTGGGATTTTCACACATAACAGTCACTAGACTGTATATAGAATGGTGTGAAAAACAAAAAACATCCAGCGATCAGCTGTTCTGTGGACAAAAAAGCCTTGTTGATGAGAGAGGTCAACGGAGAATGGCCAGACTGGTTCGAGCTGACAGAAATGCTACGGTAACTCAGATAACCACTCTGTACAATTGTAGTGAGCAGAATAGCATCTCAGAATGCACATCATAATGTCAAAACTTGAGGCGGATGGACTACAACAGCAGAAGACCACATTGGGTTCCACTTATGTCAGCCAAAACAGAAAACTGAGGCTGCAGTGGACCTACCATTTGTGTACCTCAGCAGAAATCCAGATTTGTCAGATCAGGTGATGTTTTTCCAATCGTCTAGTGTCCAGTTTTGGTGAGCCTGTGCACATTGCAGCCTTAGTTTCCTGTTCTAAGCTGACAGTAGTGGTCCCTGGAGGGGTCTTCTGCTTCTGTAGCCCATCCACCTCAATGTTCGACATGTTGTATGTTCAGAAATGCTTTTCTGCATAGAATTGTTGTAACGTGTGGTTATTTGGGTTACTGTCACCTTCCTGTCAGCTTGGACCAGTCTGGCCATTCTTCTCTGACCTCTGTCATTAACAAGCCGTTTTCGCCCACAGAACTATATAAAGTGTATATTGCACACATCCTTGTGTCGCTGCATTCCAAAAAGACTACAATTCATAAGGCAATGCAAGTACAATACGTGTCAGCATTGCTTTACAGAATGCCTGAGTTCAATATAAGTGAAACTTAATTAACAGCAATTGTGGCATAATGTTGATTATATATATATATATATAAATGTGGTTATAGTAAGTAAAGGGGCCAGTCCATAAACATTATGTTACACACAGTTTCAAAAGAATAGCTACAAGATGTAAACATTACACGTTAACATGATTTCATTGTGATAGAATCACTTACTAACCTTATTTGTGTAACGTTATACACAATTCAGGTTTTTACAAATGACAGGCTTTCGTCATGGCAATGAAGTAAAAAAAAAAAACTACATATAACTTTACACAGATAAGGTTAGTAAGCAATTAAATCACACTAAAATCATTTTAACATGTATAATGTTTACATCTTGCGGCTATACTGTCGAAACAGTGTGTGTTTAAATGTTTATGGACTTAGCCCCATTTACGTAGTGGACATAGTCATCCACTGTTATGGTACGGAAATGGTTTGAATAGAATCTTGCAGAAGTTAGCTAAACTGATGTGTTTATTGCAAACTACCTAAATAATAACACATCTGGTCACTCTAAAGCCCCCTCGAGTATGGAGGTTTGTTATTGCCAAAGTTATGCAAGAATATGTTACTCATGTACAACAAGACAGTGCGCATGTACAGAGCCCCCAGGGGTTTTCAAACCGCAGAAAACTTCAGAGAAAAAGTGAAAAAGCACATTATATAGGGATGCACAATTAATCGTATTTTAACTGCGAACACGGCTTCTGCCTCTCACAACAGTCTGTAATATTAGAGAGCTAGCAAACAGAAATTTGCACTCATAATTCAACACTTTTTTTTAAATTATAGGCTGTGTCAATGGATGACAGACCAAATCTCAAGCGCCAAAGCCCTTCTTTTACTCAACTGACCAATCATGCTCTCTTTAGAAGTTCGCCACTGACCAATCAGTTTCATTTTTGAGCAAGCGCTGAAATACAGAGCCGCAGTAGTTTGAGTATCGTATGTGCGCCGCTTTGATTACACAAGGCTCGCATCAGAAAAGTGGAAAATGCTGCATTCGGAGACTGTATACGGAGGTAGGATGAAAATCTGGTGTCTTTCAACTGTTCTGAGACCCATTTCCATAAAAGTTCCATTCATTCAACAGCGCTGTCGATTAAAACCCATTAAGATTAGGCAGCAAGTAAGCTGAATAAACTTCGTATGCAGCATGGTGTTACAGCAGTTCTGTGCTCGATCGACATGAACTTTCATCTCGTGCTCTCATTATGTATTATGCACAGCAGATCAGAACAGCTCTGCTCTGAGATCGGTTCAGTTCATGTGCGCTGTTAATGTGTGCTGACCGTGTAAAAAAAACGCTCCAGGTTTACTTCAGTTGCATAATTTCAAGTATGTTTGGCCATTAAAAGTACTTAAAAAATCTAAAGTACACTCATGGCACCACGGTTTTGTGGACCGAGGAGGAGATGGGAGCATTTTACCATGTTATGAAGGAGAACCAGAGCCAGTCAAAGCTGTTGTCAACACACACACACACACACTTTCTTCAGTTTTTTTTTCCTCGTCAAAATAATGGCTTGAGACCGGATAGCATTTCCTCCTGCAAAATTATTACAGAAATATATTACTATTGTTTATTGCAACAATAATAATAAAAATAATAATAATGACAATAATAATAATACATAATTTTTTTAAGAACTTTTGTGTGAACGCCCTACAGAGTAACTCTTATATTGGAAGTAAAGCATCGGCAAAACATGACTTAATTTTGATCAAATCATTTACTAGTTTGTAGTTTTTACACCTTGTCCAACATGACAGCTGCTGTTTATTGTAATTTTATTTTTTATTTTAGAACTGATATCAGAGCAGTGGCAACAGTATTTTTTTGTCCAAATCGTGCAGCCCTGTAATGAAAAAAAAAAAAAAAAAAAATCTCAAAAGGGCAGAAAAATCATGATTAATAATCGTGATTAAAATTAAGCAAACAAAATCATGATTTTCAATTTAACCATTAACATGCAGCCCTAACGTTATATTGACCTGATAGCAGTCTGAGGGGTCCCTGGCAAGAGGATTATCATATTTGTGGGTCCTTGGCATCAAAACGTTTGAAAACACCTGCGGGACAGGATGGGAATTTTTTTTTTTTTTCTGAAAAAGCTCTACATTCCCTCTACCATATTTTAACCTTGATATTCATAGTAAAACCATTGTAATAATATAGGAAAATGAAAAAATCATAATTTTGTGGTTATTATGGTTTAACTACAGTATTTGTAGTAGAACCATAGTAACCACAAGAATTACCATGGTTAATCTATAGTAAAACCATGGTTACTACATGGATAAAGTAGGCTATACTGTTTTAAAACCATGGTTTCCTACCATGGTAACCATGGTTACTACAATATTAGTATAGAATAATTATTTTGGACAAAAACTATGCTTAGTACAGTCTACAATATTACTATTGTAAAACCATAGTTAAACTGTGGTATTAGTATAGTAAAACCATAACCACAAAATTGTGATTCTTATTATCATAGTTTTTATTTTCCATTTTTATCACTATGGTTTCACAACGAATATCACAGTTAAAGTATGGTTACGCATGTGTAAAAGAATGTGTAATATCTTTAATATCTCTCTCTCTCTTTCAGAATAAGACAGGTTTGGTGAGCAAAGTGAGAACTATTCTTCACTAAAGTCATGTTTACTCACTAACAAAGAAAGAGACTGCAAGAGGATATGGCTCAGGCTCCATGTTTACATACCTTCTCACCCCTATCTTCATGAGCGTTTTACCATTACTTACAGTTCAATAAATCATTAAACAGGCTTTACAATGCTGCGCGTGCATTCTTTACGCAAACATGATAACATTTCCCTCCAAAATCCGAGATGAGAATGTTATTCGGATGGCCCTGAACATTGTCAGAAATTAACTTTTTCCTGCGATTAACTTTCATGGCCATTTTTATCACTTTCTGTGACATTTTTGTCCCGAGCGCCGGTTAAAGAGACAAATCAGCCCAAAATGTTTCATCATTTACTCACTCCCATGTTGCTCCGAAACCATACAAACTTCTGTAGAACAAAAAGGGACGTGCCACCATTCACGTTCATTGTAAGGTCAAAAGATGCAATTATAATAAATGGTGATTGAGGTTTTAAGTCCCTAACATTCGGCCAAACATCATCTTTTAAGCCCCATGAAAGACAAAGTCATGAGGGTACATAAATGATGATAGAATTGTCATTTATGGGTGAATTATCCCTTTAGTTTTTGCCCCTGGTTCTGAACATTGTCAAATGTGCACGTAAACAAAGAAGCCACATAAACTAATTTTAATTTCATTCTAAGAGCTGTGAAGGTAAACAAGCCCCACGCACTGTCGGGATCTGACTCCCTGAGCTCGCCCGGTCAACGAGAAACACAGAGGCGGGAGGCGCTCAAGTCAATATTTACTTCATCTGAGGGGAGCGGGTCGAGGGTTGCCAAGGAAGTGATTATTCGAATTCCTGTGTTGTCTGTGGAGATGAATAGGGAGGAGAGGGTCTGATCTTGGAAAGAGGTGGAAGGATCACTGCAAACAACAAGATGTTCAACTAAAAATTTAGATCAGTTGGGCAGCTTTTCAACAAGTGATAAAATTGGATCAATATTAATGCTTCCTTGAGCAACCACAATAGAAATCAAGTGATTGCTGCTGCACACCTTTGGCTTGTCCACAGCTAGTGGGTTTTTGTTATGTCTGTGTGAAAATAAATAATCTAAAATTTGTAGGCCAATCAAAGCTGTGGTCTAACAGTTAGTACATATGCTAGCTGTGGTGCTCATTTGGGAAGCACAGGTTGAATTCCATCATCCCTCTGCTTCCATTATCAATATAAATGGCAAAGAAAATGTGAGCAGCGACAGTGAGAGCCCATACAAAACCCTGCAGCCACAATGTTGGCATTGGCCTCATCAAAATTGCACGGTAGTTCAACAGATATCGCGTTGCACTTGCAATGCAAAGGACAGGGGTACGAGTCCTATAGAAGAGCATGCGAGTCAGCACGTGAGCCGAAAGTGTCATAAAATCAACACAAAATGAAGTGGTTTCTTCAGCAATTGTGTTTTTCATGTCACATTTGCTGTTATGACACTAAAGGTTAGGTTTAGGTTTAACCCGATGGCGGGGCCATAGCACTGTAAAAACACATTTCTAAGGTTTAGCTGTAACAACTAGCTTTTTTCAGTTGACAACTAAAATTGCATGCCAACTTAACTTGTTAAGTTTTGATTTTATTAACTTGTACTTAAGTTGCATTAACAATCATATGTGCCATATCAACTCAAAAGCAAAGATCTGCCATATCCCAGCATGCATTGCAGCATGAATAAATAATGAAGTTACTGTTGTAGGCTTTTTTCTTTCTTTTATTTTTTTGCGATTTGTGGACTTAATTTGTGCTGTTTTTGTCATTGCTGTTAGTTAATAGTTGTGTGGTGATGTTAATAGCTTATATTTTATTTAATGGTGTTTGTTGAGTTCCACTATTACTGAGCTTTGTATTGAAAACTATGTGCCTCCCGTTCAAACTATTGGATGTCCAGCCTTTGCTGGTGTTCTTTAATCAGAACTTAAACATCAATACTTTAGGCGCTGCAATGCATCCTGAGTGTCACAATATTAAAGTTATTTGAACAAAACCTGTTAAATTCAGATAACTAAATATAAACAGTTTTGTCAATGGATTATTTAGTTGTCTCAACAAAACTTCTTAAGTTGAAAGAAACTGATATTTTTTGTTAATGTAACTTGACTGAGTCAAAGCAAAAAGACAACTAGCTTAAGTTAAGTTGAGTTAACACTTTTTTTTTTTTTTTTTTTTTTTTACAGTGTAAGGGCCCTATATCACGAACTAAATTTATGCTTAAAACGTCCCCGGATAAATAAGCAGGCATATGGGGTATCATTTGACAGCTTAGAACCTTTTCATAGAACACCATCAGTTTTGCATTTATGCTACATAAAAAACAAACTAAGGGCTGAAAATATCTGCATCACAAATAAGCGCCACCAAGAGGTGATGTGGTAGAAATATTAATATGAATATAAAAGTATTTCACATAGCACTTAAATGGACAAGCCATATATAAAATGAAAGCTCTCATTCTCAGGAATGTGACTGAAGATTATTTAGTTTAAAAGATTTTCAAGTTAAAATATGATTTCTGTAAGACATCAAATACAAACGTCTCTTATGTGCCATTCACTGCTGCTGTAAACCCCAAAGTAGCCAAAAACTATCTGCTCTTACCCTAGGCAGTTTTCTAAAAAAATTAGCCATTTTTTATTTGTCTGTGAGCTTGCTTGGGTGAATAATCCAGTGTTATATCTTAGATGTCCAGAACAAAATATGAAGTCCAACAGGACTAGTATGCTAAACAAATCATTGGAAAAAAAAATGTATCGACTATTGTCAGGGTTGGGGAGTAACTGAATACATGTAACGGGATTACGTATTTAAAATACAAAATATAAGTAACTGTATTCCACTACAGTTACAATTGAAATCATTGGTAATTAGAATACAGCTACATTCAAAAAGTATTTTGATTACTGAAGAGATTACTTTGTATTTTATTGTCATTTGTTTCATTTAATATTTAGTCCTTTCAGATGGAAAACATAGACGATGCAATCTGAGGAGCTTTCGAACAGCAGTGAAACACTTTCTTAAGATGTGTTACATTCATACAAGTTCATACTGTTGTGAGTGAAAAGGTGGATATGACGTCACTGAGGAATTTTCCCTTGGGAGCTTAATAGAGGAGCTACATCACGTTTCTACAGCTTAACAAGAAAACAGTTAGAAATGCTCTGACAGATGAAACATAAATACAACAAATACACGATTACACGCCTTGTCAGTGTTTTTTATGAAGTTAGGGTATTTTTTGCAAGAAATGCTAACCAATGTAGCCTTTAACATCATATAGAAAGCTACAACCAATATATCTATGAGAAAATGCACGTTGGAGCATAACTTTTTTTCTCTAGTAAGACCTTTGATATTAGAGCAAAGATGTACTTCAAAAATTGTTTTTCTGTAAAAATATCAAAAAATTCCTTAAAGCAAGATACATTTAAGTGAATTTTCTTACTTTATTTAATTGTATATAGTCAAAACAAGTGAAAATTTGCCAGTACTGAAGAAGTAATCCAAAGTATTTAGATTACATTACTGACTTTGAGTAATCTAATGGAATACGTTACAAATTACATTTTACAGCATGTATTCTGTAATGGAATACTTTTTAAAAGTAACCCTCCCAACCCTGACTATTGGTGATCTTGGCTTTCTAATGACACCTAGATTGAGCTTCTAGTCCACTCAGAGGCCAAGATATTCGATGAAACAAGGGGAGTCTTTTTTTATGTGTCAGGTTTTCTGAAAAATTTGACCAATTTTTTGCAATTAGTTGCCAGTATGTGTAAATGGTGAGCTTTTAAATTTGAGTATAAAAAAATTGCAGATGGCAGCCCAAAAATGCACATGAGTTTAGGGTAGGGAGGTCAGTTTTGTTGATTAAAAACTTGTTAGAGCATTACCCTAAAAAACTTTTTGTTTGGGAAAGCATTTAACTCACTTTAAGCACCACACAGTGGACATTTCACCCCAGAACTACCACTTTATATGAAAGGAACCACGCAATGTCATTTTACAAAAGAATTACAGTTCAGTCCAGGAATTTTCATGAGATCAGACTGGAATGCACATTCTAATAAACATACTGTCTTGATTAAAATGTAAAGACGCCACACGATTTGAGGTATAATTCAAGTAAGTAGGACAAACACTGCGCGATGACTTGCATGCTTAAATGGGATGACTTACAGTTATATGGGTTCCAGGTTTGTTCAAATCCCTAACCCTAATCATAGTTGCCTTAGCAATACCACTCATGGAAAAAAAGCTTATGAATTTTGCTAAAAACCTATTATCATTCCTTATTCAGTTGTAAACGCACATGGAATCATTTAAGGCTGAATGGATGATATCTGGGCCACTTACTGTGCAGAGAGAAAGCTTTTCTCTGGAGCATCACTGCGATCAGGCAAGTGTGGCAGATCAAGCGTATGGCTTGTATTTTACATGCTGAAGCCAGCTCTGGCCCACTGCACCAACAGCATGTATTAATACATTTGCAAGTAAATGAATCCGAGTTTCAGTCGTTCGTTTCCTTACTGCATTACATACGAGCGTGTTCTGCCCCTTTCCCATACCAAAGTAGTGATATAAGTCTCAACAGAGCTCAATAGAAAAACAATGTATTTTAAAGGAATAGTTCACCCAAAAATAAAAATTCTGTTTACCAAATGTTACCCCAAACCAATATGGAGCCGTTCAGACTGAACACGTTCTTGTGCTAAAAAATCTAGGGATAGAACAGAACGCAAAAAACTCAAGTTGCGCTTTTTAAAGTTTACATTATTTTCAACTTGACACAGCGTCGGAAAAAATGCGAATAAAGACGGCCACTTTTTTACGTTTACATAGAAAAATGGGAAAAATTAAATTTTTTTGTTATTTTTTTTTTTCCTTTGGAAACACAAAAATAGAAATTCTGAAAAATGACTTTTTTTGGAGGGACTATTTCATTTACAATAACTTGATGTTGTGATGTTATTCAACCGCATTCAACCAGGTATACAGTTGAATAACACGTCTGCTGTACTTTTTAATGCTAAAAGCCACAAAACAAAGCATGTCCCTGAACAAATTAAGGGTTAAAGAGGAAAACACTGCATGGGGGCAAATCCAATAATCCTGGAAAAAACCTTGGGTTAATTCCTAGAATACCCACCGACTATAATCTACGTTACCACTGACAGGGCCATTAGATATAAATCACTGCATTACCAGCTATATAAATGTTTTACAACACAGACTGATGTGGACTTTATTTTGTGAGAAATCACCAAAGAGCAAGATCATAATTCAATGCAATATATAGACTTGTACATTTTCTAAAGAAAATGTGACTGGTGACCTACCATGATATGGCATAATAGGTCATGCATTTAAAATTGGAGTTTAGCACAAGTAGTAAAGCTGAACTTACGCAGGGCAAACAACTACAGCTGTAAAACCTCCAAACTAGGACCCTTGCGGTCAAATTGGAAATGAGCTAACCACTGATTCAAAACTACCAAACATGTCATTATTACTGGGTCATATTAAAATGTAGTGGAATTTATGCAGAAAGTCAGAGTAAAAATAAAGCCTGCTTCATGACAAAGAAATGTTCTTGGCCATGGCGAGCTCACAACGAGGTGTTAGCATGCGCGTATAGTGTAAACATATCACATTCTCTAAAGTCTGGGACAAAGTTATCTTGAGGAGAACTAACATCTCTAACCTGAAGATAAATCTGAGGTTTCCTGGGGCGAATCTCAAGAAAAAATGTCAAGAAATGTAGTGCAAAAAATCTCATTCTAATTAAACAATAAATAAATAATAATAATAATGTGTATATATAATTAAATTAGTATTTTACAGTAAAATAACTGTACAATAGCTAAGTATACATCATGCATCATTTAAATCCTTCAACTTAATTAATGCTGATTTAAATAATATGTCTAGACCCCCCTTCCCTGGGTCAAACAAAGAGATAGTTCCGCCCCCAAGTCACACCATTGGTTGAGTAATGTTGTTGGGGTGTGTCTAACAAACCATTTTTATAGCTCAACAGAAACACAGTGTTTACAGTTTTCGAAAAAATTTACCTATGGCTGACTTACTAATAGTTTCAGCATATTGAGGATACTGGTATATGAGAAAGTATTTTAACAAATAAAAAGTTATTTACTTCAGCTTTAACTGTCATGAAAAAATGTGACAATCCGAACAATCTTACCTGTCATTTAAATAAGCTACATTTTTTATGCCAGTATAATTTCTTCTTTTTTATGATTTTGGGTGAAATATGATCCTTTAAGGCTGTGATAAGTCAACCTGTGAGTCCTTAAGACCAATAAATATGAAAGGGCATTGAATTAACATTTCGCCATCTCATAATTAATAAACTGGGTTATTGAGTTTGAATTCAGCACTCTTTAACCTACAGCAACGCTAGCGAGTCACTCTTTTATGGTCTCATGCTGTCATCTGTAAACAATCATACTAGCACTCTTCTTTCCTGCATCTAAATATGGTCATAGTGTGTGCAAAGACCAGACATCTGTGGCCATGAGTATTACAGAGAAACTGTGGTTGGGGGAAGTGTGCAATAGAGATACTGTGAGAGAGTGGAAGAGATAGAGGGTTCCTTTGGGAGTTTATCTTTCCCTTAAAGATTTCCCAAAAGAAAAGCAAGAAAGATGAATCCAATCAGTTTACACTTGATGTTTAGTGTGCTAAGGGCTGGGCGATATATATTGGACATTAGGATTTTATATAGAATCTATTGAATATTGTGATGATTTGAATGTGTTTTTTATTTGCCCATTCATTTACACTAGTTTCTCAATTTTTCCTTGTATAAGAGTGTTAAGGCAAGTCCTTATTTCTGGTGGAGGAAAATGCCCTTCTAGTGTGGATGAGAGTCGTAAACATAGCAAAATTGATGCGTTTTCAAATGAAAACTAATAAAAGTGGAATGCATCCGTTTTTGTTTTAAAGCTCTATTTTCGGTTTCCTTAAGACTTTGTTTTCCAAAGTATGCCGTTATGGA
The DNA here is from genome assembly GCF_019703515.2 of Myxocyprinus asiaticus. Classification (NCBI taxonomy): domain Eukaryota; kingdom Metazoa; phylum Chordata; class Actinopteri; order Cypriniformes; family Catostomidae; genus Myxocyprinus; species Myxocyprinus asiaticus. Next base: position 9,354,817 of record NC_059372.1, read on the forward strand.
CATCGTTTTCAAAAGTCCCCATTTTTGGTGAAGGAAAATGCCATTCTAGTATTGATGAGAGGCGTAAACAGAGAGAAACTGATGTGTCATTAAATGAAAACCAATGAAAGTAGAAGGCATCCATTTTCATTTGAAAGCTCCATTTTCGGTTTCCTAAAGTCTTCGTTTTCCGATGTATGCCGTTATGGAGAGCGTTTTTGAAAGTCCCCATTTTTAGTGGAGGAAAATGCCATTCTAGTGTGGATGAGAGGTGTAAAAGTAGCAAAACTGATGCGTTTTCAAATGAAAAGGTCTTAAAATTAGAACACATCCTTTTTCGTTTAAAAGCTCTCGGTTTCCTAACGTCTTTGTTTTCCAAAGTATGCAGTAATGAGGATCGTTTTCGAAAGTCTCTGTTTTTCGGTGGAGGAAAGACGTAAAACATAGTAAAATTGGTGTTAAAAATAATCAAGCCATGCTTTCCATACCGTTTCATACTCATTAAGGCAACGTCCACACTAATACGTTTTCATTTGAAACCGATTTTGCTACATTTACGACTCACCTCCACATTGGAATAGTAGCAAAATCAATGCGTTTTCAAACAAAAACTTATTAGTGTGGACGTTGCCTTAGTATAGACCCGGATGGAATTTTTTGAGATACCTTTCAGCCCTAGAGTGCGGACAGAGCTCTACAGCCAATGCTACTTTCACGAATACATTTCTTCACTGTATCATCCTTTCTTGCATTTTCTCTCTTTTAACTGCGGTGAAACCTTTTCCCACGGAGGCGTAGAGTGAGAGATAACACAGCCGAAGAGAAAGAGCCGATTAAACACAGTGCATCACAGTTATCCAGCGGCACATTATGAGAGATAAGCGTTACATCTAAGTCTAAATCCTTCTAAGGAAGAGGACTCTTTGATGTGCAACTCTTAGACCCTCTTTGCATTCCTCTGTGCAGGCAATTTCATCATAAAGGGAATATTTGGCAGATGTCAGCACTGACTTAAACCCAGCACAGGTCAATAACTTCTGACTTGGGTGCTAAATTCCTGCACCTCAAAGCTCCTATTTTGCTGTGTTGTTAAAAGGGAAATGGTTGAAGAAACAGGTCATTTCGACTAATTACTAAGCCCATAGAATCTGTGGAATTCTGCTGATTTAAAGGAACAGTTCACGCAAAAATACAACTCATTGATTATTTACCCTCATGTCATCCCAAACTCATATACAAGTAGTCCATATGTCTCGTCTGCTACATACCAAGTCGTCCGAAGACACACGGCACCTTTGTATGAGAAACAAACTGAAATTTAACTCATTATTCACAAATAAAAGTAGTCATATGAACCACTATTTAGTCATTTTTTAAGCTTGACAAACAAGGTGAATATGAACTGTCTCTGTATGGCAACAACTTTTGTAAAAAAATCTTCCACGAGAAAAAAAACAAACAGCATATGGGTTTGGAACAACATGAAGGTGAGTAAAAGATGGGGGAATAAAATAAAATAAACATACAAAAGGGTGAGAAATATTTAGAATTTTGTGAACAATCTTCATTTAAGATCTGCGTAAATATGCATGTTTCTGCACACATATCCCATGCAGGCCTAGTAATTACTAACCGTTGCACACTTCAGTACACTGTTCTTATAAAGGGAGTTGGTTTGCAGTCTATGTAAGTCTATGTTCACCATATTGGTAAATCACTCATCCCTGCTGTAGTTTTGGAATGCAGGCTGCGTGAAAAGACGGGTCTTGACATCTCTACGTCTCTTACACACCCAGGGCAGGAGTAATTTACATTCAAGCGAGGAAACACAGATGAGCCCATAGGGCACACATTCCATTTTTGCAGTATACTTGTTATTGCTCTTCCCTCAAAGCAGAAATTTCTTTGCAAACGGTTCCCAGGAAAAGCGCTTCTTGTTTTATGAAAAGAGTCAAGATGTCATCAAATGTCTCGAAGCAGTGACTCTGTTGTATCATCTGCCAACTTAAATGTGCACTCAGTATTTTTTTGCTGCTAAACTTTTAATCAGAAAGAAATAATAATAGTATGTTGGGAAAATATGTTTAAAATGATGTGAAATTAAGACTCTCGTCATATCAGTCTTAAAGAAAAAGCGACTTTATTCTACATATGGTGCTGGATGCACATTCAGGAGCACCACCATGCTGAGATCACCAGCTGAATATTACTTATAATTGGATGCTTTCACTCGTGGAATAAATTAATTATGGCTGACTGGCAGGTATGGAGAGGAACGGAATACATGTAACTGGATTACATCTTTAAAATACAAAATATTAGTAACTGTATTCAACTACAGTTACAATTTAACTAGTTGGTAATCAGAACACTGTTACATTAAAAAAGTATTTTGATTTCTGAAGAGATTACTTTGCAATTTACTGTCACTTGTTACATTTAATATTTAGTCTCTTCAGTTGATAAAATGATGTGATCCGAGGAGCGTTTGAACACCGGTGAAACACTTTCTTATAATGCGTTACATTCATACAAGTAGACAGGGGATGCTTTCACACTGTTATGAGTGAAAAAGGTGATATGACGTCATCGAGGTACTTTCCATTTGGGAGCTTAATAAAGAGAATCCACATATGATCAGAAAAATGTCATTGTGTACACACTGTGGTATTTAGGTTGGAGCAGCAAAAAGTGTTAACCTTGTGTAAATTAGCATGTGAACATTTAGCTTTTTGCTATGCTAAAATGCTATTTCTACGCCTTTTACATGCAACCGTTATCAGGTGCGATTATATTTTTACAGTGAAGAATATCCACAATCATATTTTTTTTTTCTCTAGTAAGACCTTTGATATAATGGGAAATATGTACTGTAAAAATCTTATTATATGTATTATATAATACTTATGTATTTTTTTTTTTTTCTGTAAAAATATCTAAAAATCCTTAAAACAAGACACATTTACTTAACCTTGTTAGATATTTAGGCTTTTTTTAGAGAATGTATTTTTCATACAAGTTTATCTTGTCTTACTGTACAGGCAGATTTTATGTCACTTTTTATTAACTTAATTATTGTCAAAACAGGTGAAATAATCTGCCAGTGCTGAAGTAGTAATCCAAAGTATATATATTACATTACTGACATTGAGTAATCTAATGGAATACATTACAAATGACGTTTTACTTCATGTATTATGTAATCTGTAGTGGAATACATATTTCAAAGTAACCCTACCAACCATGCTGACTGCAAATAGAAATGATATTAGTAACAAAAAACTTCTGTTTTTGCGTGATGCTGCATCTACGCCACTAGTTGTCAGCACAACAAACACAGTATTTACAGAGTGCACCTTTAATAAACCGAAACAGTGAAAGCCCATTTTTTCAGAGGCCTTGGTTTCAGAAAAAAAAATAAAAAAAATAATTATATTCGATTTATCCAATTGCTTTTCAAAAACACCTAACAGAAAGAGTTCTGAGCTATGAACTAAACCAACCGGCTCAGAGATTAATCACAATATTTAATAATTAATTCATTAACTAAATTTGTAGAGCCGAGGAGGGCGGGGCCGGGCTGGAATGACGCACGCCCGGTCCCCAATCAGCCTGATGGGGCACGCGAGGGATAAAGGCGGCCGGGGACGACAGTTCGAGAGAGAGAGAATGACAGGCAGCTGTACTGTGTGTTTCTAGTTGTGTGTTTTTGTTTAAGTTGTTTATGAAATTATTATTTAAATTCTCAAGCCGTTTCTCGCCGCCTCCTTTCCACTGAACCCCCTTACAAAATTATAAAAAAAAAAAAAACAATGGGTAAATTTTCCACAGTTCTTGCTTGTCACAAATCCCCTTTCCATTTAACAGTGACTTCTCCGATTGTTGAATTTCACCTCAGGATTATGGGTGTAGTACTTCATCAGGAATTAGGCAATCAAACACAATGTTTTTTAAATGAAGTTGAAGTTTAAATCACTTATGGCTGATATTCTTGAAAGGTATTTGTGTTCGCTAAAAATAATTTGATATTAAATGGGATTTTTACTATTAGAACCCGAATGTTATAGTCTATAATCAATCTTGGATCATTTGCCATCTATATCGGCTTCTTCAAGTCTTCACTGAAATTGATGCCATGATCATATTCTGAAAACAAGTCAGGGCATCATCCAGCACTACAGTGAAGACTAAGATTCAGCTGATTACTGATCACTAGCAAAATAGACCAGCTTCCACATTCTGTCACCTCTGAACTTCCTCTGGACATGAAGAGAGGAAATGGACTGATTGATTCAGTAATGGAACAGAGGAGATGTGCGCTAAAACAATGATCAAACACATTGCTCATGAATATTAATGATGCCCGTCAGAAGGCTAAAAGTCAGAATTGCAAAAAAAAAAAAAAAAAAAAAAAAAAAAAAGAGATTGTTTTCAAACAGGTTTTCCGAACACTCTCCCCGTCTTCCATTGGTCAAACAAAAAAATGTTGGCTAAGCCAATGTTGCTGTGTTGAACAGGGTTGGATGCTCAAACAAACAGAGCAATGTTTTTGTAAATGGATTATTTATAGTTGACTCGTTAAACTGGAATTAGATCAAGTATTTTAACACTGAAATTGAACACTTAATTGAAGATAAATCAATGCTTTTCCTTTTTCAACAAGAGAAACCAACATTCAAATGACCCAAAGATGACTTGTGATTTATCCAGACATGCACAGCCATTAACAGCTTGTAACAGCTTCCCACCCTCCACATTTCCATAACAGACTTCAGGCAAGCGACCAAACAGCCAAGTGATTTCCATTGCTGCTCACACTACTGTTTTAATATTAAAATGGCACTGCCAGTCAACACCAGGGAAGAAATTCCTTTGAAATGGAGCTTTGTCAGCGTACACACATTTAAAGGGGATTTCCACAGAATGTCACTCGGAAAGGTTTGGGATTTTTCTTGTCTTTCGAATAGGAATCTAAAATGCCACAACACATTTTCCTTAAAGCTGAAGTGTGTAATTTTTGCGCCACTAGCATCACCGAACAGAATTGCAAAAATAATCATTGTTTTCAAACAGGTTTCCCCGAACAATCCCCTTGTTTACGATTGGTTTGAATAAACAGATAGTCCTGGCTTACTTATATTTATCTCTGGATATTAAAATGGGATTAGAGAAAGTATTTTAACATGAAAAAAAAAAAAACACACTGTACCTTTAAAGATTAAATCTACTCTTTAATATTAATGCACAAATGAATATTAATAAAACTGTGAACTGAGTGAACCCAGCACTAGCATCTTCCCTTGTGTTTTATAATGCAATTCTCCAAAGAAAGTGAAATCCTCAAAAGCTACATTTCTCTTTCTCTCTCTCTCGGCTGTTTAGACGCACTTGAGACTCGCACTATTTCCCACGCTTCAAGATATGGGCATATGTACGCAAGATCTTTGATACACGACAACAGCTCAATTTAAGAAACCATGACATAAAGAAAGGTGACAGTGAGGTGAAATTGGTAGAATCTTAATGTGGGAACATGGCTTGTTACAGGCTGTTTTAATGAATATTAGGGGCCATTTACAACCAACGTGTTTTTCTATTAGTCTGTGCTTTTTTCCAATGATTTTCAATGTAAACATGTACAAGACAAACTTCTTTGCCCGTTGTACCACATATAAAAATATTTAGTGTCTCGTGCAGGAACGTAACATTTTTTAAATAGCCTGTCAAGTTACAAAGAACTTCAACTTTTAAAAACACATCTGGAGACACCTACGTTCTGTCTTTTCTAGCTTTATTTAGTGCAACAATGCATTCAATCTGAACAGCCCCTTAGTTATTATGTCATGGTATGAAGTTAAAATATCAAAAAGATCAAACCCATTTAATTATAAACTGTGGCAGCGTTTCCCAAGATTAAAAAAATCGATTACTTTAGAATAAGATTTAGAAAAAGATTTATTTTAGTCGAAATGTGCCAAGTGAAGTTAAAATTATTTGACCAAGAAGATTAAATACATTTGGGATAATATATACTGTGAAATGGGTCTTTCAGTGGCTAATACAATGCTTATATCTAGTTAGCAGGGAAACAAATATATTATGCAAATATATGCATCAATGTTTCTAACAGAATTCAGCTCTTGTAGCAGGGGAATTAATAATAATAATACATATAGCCGCAAGTGGCAATTATCATGGTACATGTGGAGAATACCAAATTAATAATAATCAAATTTGAAACAACAGATCCTGTGGACAGTTGTTTTGGTGACAAATTTCAACTGCTTTGATCACAGTTGCACAAATAGGATTTTCTTAAGTTATAGCGCCACCTATCACCGGAAATTGATGAAATTTTGCATGTGACCTCATACTGCTCTGTTGTCCTTGTGTACCAATTTAAGTTTGAATGTTGCGCTCACAAGATGCAGGCCAGTTAGTCATAATGGGCCACATCGAAAAGCATAAAAGCCTAAATCGTCCAAATGACTTAACAAATCAAAGTTCCTTTGATTAAGTTTTTTCAGGAGGATCTGTAGATGATGTATACTAAATATCATGTGATTTAGACAAACGGCGCAGGACGAGGTCGAAAAAGTACCTTTAAGACATAATTCAAAATGGCCGATGGGCAATATGGCCGACGGGGGTAAAATTGGTATCCATGCACTCGGTATGTCCTAAGGAGTACAAGGACCCCAGTCTCATGATAATAGACCAAATTTCTTAAAATTTCTAAGCAAAAATAAATGTTATTAAAAATAAATGCACTGAGGATTCGGTAGCTGCTGCAAAGCAGTGCAGAAAACACTGATATGCATTACATAATTTCAATGTGAAATGCATAATCCGAGTCATTAGTGTTCCCTTTGTCTTCATTTGCCAGACAAGCAGATAGTCTCGCACCAAACTCATGCCATTGGTTAAGCCAATGTTGTCGTGTCAGGTTGGTCGGGCTGCTTAGATAAACAGAGTAATATTTTGTTAGCAACACAGTAGCACCACACTTTTCTGAGAAAATCAACCTACAAATAGCTTGTCTTTGTGTATTAAATGGGATATGAGAAAGCATTTCAACATCAAAGGAATAATATGAATCACCTTTAATGATAGCACATGAGACACACAAAACTGATGAACACATTTTACTTACACAATATTTACTCAACTTACTAATGGCCAAATATTGATACAAAAAATGCCTAAAAACATGGACTGACAAAATCCAGTTACAGAATACAACTGTTGAAAGATACTGATTTTAATGTACAGTTAAGGACTCTAAACCACATATGAGAACCTACTTGAGGACATGAATAATAGACATAATTTACATCAGTGCCTAGAGATTTAACTGAAGAAAACAACCAAAATCCATCAAGCTTCCAATACACAAGCTTTTAGCTCTTATTTGGATCAGCACACAAAGCCTGTTCCACTACCCACATCAATGACAGATGAGCTGAGGAGCACTTCATAATCACATAGGCCATGTCATGTTAAAATCCCATCTATCCTTCTTTTCCTGTCAAAAAATGGAAGGTGAGAACAGAGGGAGGATTGAAAAGAGATGTGAAGCATCTGTGGCCTCCCTCGCCTCGGGTTGACAGGAAGTGGCACTGAACTCCGTGTGGACACAGTAGCGCTGTGTTCTTCTGAATGGACCACCATCATGTCCTCCATTCAAATGACATCAGATGTGCCCATAGATGGATCAACTGTGGTCAGTGTTCTACAGGGGTCATCCACTTCAAACTCTTCCCGTGACCAAAAACGGGTCTTGGACTATCTAGTGACCACAATTAAAAATGGCAAGCTACTCAATTGAAAATGACTTGCACAATTGTATAAAAAATAAAATAAATGACAGGTCAATGGCTGTGCCGATCAACTATTTAGCCCTTTTTGGTGAATCGCACCTGCAAAATCCTAAAACTTTATTTCCAGGTTTGATTTATATTTTGAATAGACTCAGATGTTTGAACCCCACGATGTGGGTTTATGTTTTCTAATTGTTTAATGTAATTTTGAGTGTGACCATGGTGGAGGGGTTACCAGTATGCTGGGTTGGAAATCTCAAGGATTAATCACGTTGCTTTCCTTATTACATCACGTGTTGTTATGAAAGCAAAAAGAAACAAATGAAACACGGAATGTAGTCTGTCCAGCCTGACCGAAGCAAAGCGGGTGCGTTTACTCGCACGATTAACCGAAAGTGAAGTGCTGCTGGCTCATAATGCGTGAATGGCTTGCACGCGCTGCGCAAGTCTGTTGGGTAAACTGCAGTCTCATCACATTTTAACTTTTGCTTTGCCTCCCATTCAGCTCATGAAAACATGCTGCGTGACCATGAGGAAGGATTACATCAAGATGTAGATTAGAATGCAGGTGCGGAAGTTCATATTAATAAAATAGTCTACTTCTCTCTCGCCCTTGCTGGCGTGCCAGTGATTACCCCTCCACGTGCCAATGCTGGCATGCGTGCCATAGGTTGCTAACCCCAGGGCTATAAAAAGCTTAATTTGGTAAATAATTCAATATAGAGGAGTTAACATACCCAAGTCTCCATCATTTCAAAATAATTTTGGTTGAAAAAAAATCCCTGCATCTGGGATTGTATTAATTTTGGACTCTTGTAGCCTCTATGTCTGGACCAGTCATACAAAGGAAATTCTACGAAATGTAGAAAATAAAAAAATAAAAATAAAAATATTGGCCGATTAATCAGTTATCGGCCTTTTCCACCACCTTAGTTATCGGTATCGGCAAAATCCACTTTCGGTCACCCTCTAATCGGTATGATATCCATTATTGCTACATGATTAACTGAATTAAAATAGAAATTGCAATATGGCCTTTCATGGTCACTAAACCTTAAAAAGGCTGCGTTTTAAAATATAGTCTGCATTCAGCGCTTCAGTCAGGGCTTTAGTCAACAGAAGTACAAAATAAAATTTCTTCAATATCAATCATCTTATCATATTTACTTATTTGTTCTGTTTTTTTTTTATTTTTTTTATTTTTTTTTATCTTTTTATCTTCAATTTATCTTTCATTGTAGCTCTCTTTACAAATTTGGCCTGTGATCAACAGATCCAATCCATGTTCAATGGAAATTATTTATTGTTAGAACAGTAAAAAAGCCTTTTGTACCTTTTTGTAAATTTTTTAAGCATAATTCCTAAGTAAAACATTTATCTGATGACAAAATTAGACAAGTGGCAAAATATCGGTATCATTATCTGTATCGGCCACTAATTTTTCATTAAAATCTGTATCGACCAAAATTTTCATATCAGTGCATCCCTATTAGAGGTCAACCTATAGCGAATTTTGGGGATACCGATAACTAAGCTGGTGGAAAAGGCCGATAACCGATTAATCGGCCTATAATAAAAAAAATTGTTTTTATAGAATAATAATAAAAATAGTCTTAGTCTTTCCTTACTATGAAGGGCACAGACATTGAGGCTCAAAGAGTACAAAATGAATAAATCCCAAAAGCAGTTTATTGTGTAACACAAAATAATATACCAGATAAAAAAGGTGATGCATGATGGTGCATAATGCGTGATTTTTAACTATAAACAAGCTCAATTTACACCAAGGACTCCTATTTTGAAATGACAGAGATTTACACTGGCAACCAAAAGTTTGGAATAATGTACATATTTTGCTGTTTTGGAAGGAAATTGGTACTTTAATTCACCAAAGTGGCATTCAACTGATCACAAAGTATAGTCAGGACATTACTGATGTAAAAAACAGCACCATCACTACTTGAAAAAAGTCATTTTTGATCAAATCTAGACACGCCCCATTTTCAGCAGCCATCACTCCAACACCTTATCCTTGAGTAATCGTGCTAAATTGATCATTTGGTACTAGAAAATCACTTGCTATTATATCAAACACAGTTGAAAGCTATTTGGTTCATTAAATGAAGCTTAACATTGTCTTTGTGTTTGTTTTTGAGTTGCCACAGTATGCAATAGACTGGCATGTCTTAAGATCAATTTTAGGTCAAAAATGGCAAAAAAGAAACAGCTTTCTGTAGAAACGCATCAGTCAATCATTGTTTTGAGGAATGAAGGCTATACAATGCTTGAAATTGCCAAAAAAACTGAAGATTTCATACAAAGGTGTACACTACAGTCTTCAAAGACAAAGGACAACTGGCTCTAACAAGAACAGAAAGAGATGTGGAAGGCCAGATGTACAACTAAATAAGAGGATAAGTACATCAGAGTCTCTAGTTTGAGAAATAGATAGCTTCATTGAATTCTGCCTGCTCAAACGTGTGTGTGTTTGTGTGTGTGTGTGAGTGAGAGTTGGTTTTTGTGGTTTATGAGGAAATTTCTTTAGGTTACATACTAGTAATTACGAGGATATTATGTTATAAATGTGGTTTATGAGGACACCCCTAGTGTTCCTGTAATTCAAACGGCTTTAAAAACATACTAAGCAATGTTTTTTTTGAAAATGTAAAAATGCCAAAAGGTTTCTATCTGGGTTTAGTTTAGGGTTAGGGTTGGGGGATAGAATATATAGTTTGTACAGTAGGGTTGCTCTGATACCAAAATTCTGGCTTCGGTACGATACCAGCCCTGGTACCTCAGTATCGATACTAACTCGATACTTGGGCAATGAATAAATAAAAAAAATTTACTTGACTAAAAGAACTACATAAAATCTTATAGATAGAAATTATGCCTTTTCCCTTAAATTTTTCTGGATTCCATGTAAAATGTTTTAATTAAATGTTACTGTCAAATTGCATTTAATCAAATACATACTGTACAGCTTTAATCAAATGAAAATATAATCATTTTTAACAACAACAAAAAAATATTGCATTTTTGGTATAAAACAAAAAAGATGCAAAACAGAGCTTGGTTATATTAAGTACACTTGCTTTTGTGATATTGCTTACAGATAATAATAATACTAATAACATTTTAATATTATTGTTATTATGAGTATTATTGCGACTACTTTGAATACTACACTTTTATACAGTAGTAATATTTTTCTGTCGTAATGTCTTCAATTTCATGAATCCAGTTGAATAGAGCTCACATTTCAGCAGGACTATTATTTTGAAAGACCCTTGAAGTTCTTCCTGTTTTTGAAGGGTTCATTATATATCAAGCTTCCCGTGACTCACAAGCTGAAATCTCCGAACTGAAATGGTGAAAAAGGTCATTTGAGAGTTCACAGCCGTTTATACAATAAACACACTGCTCTGCGACTCTGCAGATGGATACTATTGGACACACTGCATGAAAATCAAGCATTAGTAGTGTATTTTGCATTTGTGTGTATGTGTGTTTGTGTGCGCCCCTGTGTGCCTGAGCAGATCCTCTCATTCATCCTGTGGCGCGCATGTTCATTAAATGACATCTTTCTAAATGACTGTTTAATGATCTCATTTGGCCATATCGAGACTTTTTTATTATTACTGTCAAATGGTCTTTGATTTGATCTCAAAACTCTCACATTACATTTTGCTAATAGCAGCATACTTTAATATGGTACCGAAATTAACAACAAAATGATATCGTACCATTTAACATTTTCTGGTATCGCGATATTTCGTTAGTACCAGTATACCGCGCAACCCTATTGTACAGAATAAAAATCATTATGTCTATGGAAAGTCCTCGTAATGATAGGAGTACAAACGTGTGTGTGTGTGTGTGTGTGTGTGTGTGTGTGTCAGATTGCTGTCATCAGCTGGAAAACAACAGATGACCAAAAGATGGCTATGGAGCTCCACTTATTGATGCCCTGGTTCTCTCTGTGTGTGCGTTCTGCATTGTGAGTGTGTTATCATCTCAACCGTTCATTTCTGAGTGTGTATGTTTAGCATTGTGGCTAATTTATTTGTTTTATTTAACAAATGTAAAAATAAAAAAAGCATTGTGTTATTATCTTACCAGTTCATTCTTGTGTGTGTATGTTTTGCACTGAGGATGTTTTAGAGTCTCACCCTGTAATTTCTGTCTGTTTTTTTTTTTTTTTTCTGCATTGTGGCTGATTTATTGATTGTATTTGACAGATCAAAAAAAAGTTTTGCTGTTTTTTTGGCCTTTCCCATTAATTTTCAATGGTTGGTCAATTTTGACCGTGAATACCAAAGGTGTCACTTTTTTTTTTTTTTTTACAACCACTTAGACTTATCGAATCAAGCCCAATTTGTGTTTTGTTGTTGTTTTTTATGTTCAGATGGCAAATGGAGGAACAGTCATTAAGTTTTGAACTGCTCAGATAAAGGGAAAAAAATAATTTAATTTAAAAAAAATACTTTGGTCAAAAATGACTACCAAAAAAAAAAAAAAAAAATGCTGTATGGTTCAAAAAATAGACTTTCTTAGAGGCTTAAAAATTAAGAAAATCTTTAGCACTTCGACATACTGAGAAAATTACTGAGTGCACCTTTAAGAGAAAATTAAAATGTTCCTTTGTCTTTAGCATGACCACTGATTTGAAAAAAATCTAACTGTGTGTCTCAAGTTATATAGTACAATTTTTGTCCAAGTTTCAATCTTAAATAGTTCTCTGTTGTCCTCTGGTTCCTCGGCACGAATCTTCCTCTCACGATCGCTCGTTCACATAACAGCATTTTAAAAGATGAAGCCACTTTTTATTGCATGCCATTTCTCAAAGCCAGTCCACGGAAACAAGCATGTCATTAATAGCGGAGCCCAAAGCACAGTGTGAGTGTCCCACTGCCGGGGGGACAAAGGCCTCACTACGCCAGCATGCTATGAATTAACAGGAATTTTGCCTGAAAGAGCTGCTTTCCCAATGATCTCATCTGAAGCCAACTTAAACTTCCACGGATTCACTGAGAGGCATTCACAGCATTCCGAAAGGCATTAGGACCACTTCACGGGCCCTGTGCTCCCTCTCTGAGAGAGCTCAATGCTGCTATGAGCACATCTAATTAAGAGCATTGGTTCTTTCTCATGAAAGCACCCATAAGGACCGTCAATAGCCACGGGTAATGCAACGGAACAACAGGCAAGCACAACTGAAGACTGGATGCATTAGCTAATTGCTCTAAATCACTATAGGATAAACATCTAGCAGGATTCAAGCACAACCCCAACAGATTTAAGGAATACCTTTAAGTTACTATGCATTCATTCATTACAAACACACCAGAAACAGACAAAGAAGTTCAATTGTGAAGTACTGTATACATCCTGGAAGAGTGTAATTTCACTACTCATCACAAATAATGCGTATGAAAGGCTGACATTTGAAGACAGCTATGAAAGAATTCTTTATTGGCGAATCACTAACACTATTGCTCATACTTGGGGTAAGGAATTTGAACAAACCCCTAATCCTAAGTACTGAACTTTGGTGCGTAACTTGTCTAGTTTGTGGTACGGACATGAATGATACCCCAAATCATGTGGTTTGTTAAGGAGAGGTGCGGTATTACTTTTCTAAGCAATCAGAAATACGATTTTATCACCTGGTGGATGATAAAATTGGCATAAAATTCCCCCTAGCCTTACACTGAAGGAGGGACCCCACTGGAAAATGCCATGGTCATATTTAACCCCAAATCTTGATGAAAAAAATTAAACATTAAATTATAACAATGGCCTACATTTATGACCATTAAGATTTTTTGCATTGTGACATTAATTTTCAGCACATTTTACCTCCCAACTCTCATTACTTTTGCGTTTGTTTGCTTGTTTTTACGCCATCTCAGATTCTGTGGCTATTTTTATGGCGAGATCCAGGTTAAAAAATAAAAAAACATAAAAACAGGTAAAAGAACTTAAAACTTATACAAGATTTAAGATCAAATTCTCATCACTGTAACATGTTTTACTTGTACTATTATTTTCAATGGGAATTCTGTAAACATTCTTAAAGGAATATTCCATGTTAAATACAAGTTAAGCTCAATCGACAACATTTGTGGCATAATATTGATTACCACAAAAATTTATTTGGACTTGCCCCTCCTTTTCTTTAATAAAAAAGCAACAATCTGGGTTACAGTAAGGCACTTACAATGGAAGTAAATGGGGCCAATCCGTAAACATTAAAATACTCACTATTTTAAAAGTATTGCCACAAAATGTAAACAATGGCTGTGTCAGGTTTGGAAGGCTGCATGCTAGGTAGGACGTGTCCTTTGAAGGCTGCAGTATACCGAGTGTCCTCCTTTAAACAAGCCTCATTTAAACGAGACAGCCTTCGTGGGACAAACGGAAACGGAACGTAACATGGCTGCTATGACAGCACGATTCTCTTTAACAAGTGCGAGCGCTTCGAGTGAGAAGGGAACAAAGACCCTTTAGAAGGAAATGAATGAGGCACATTTTAGGAGAGTTATGATGTAAAGGGAAAATAAAATAGATTTTACAGGTGTACTTTTAGTCTAATACTTCATTTTAATTATATATTAATATAAATTTACATATTATATACTCTGCACCCATCTATTGAGGTACTTCAACTTGGGAATTAACATTCCTTGCGTTTGAACATCATATTTACGGGCAAATTGGCGTCATTTTTTTTAGACATTTCCGTTGAAGCAAAGAATTGTGGGTTATGATGTGCCTGCGAAGGATACACCTCATGCAAACTCCGAATTCCCGTGAAAGAAGGTCGCATTCGAAGGCTGCATTTGAAGTGTCCTACTCGCTTTTATGAAACGAGACAGCCTCGATGACGTATGCGGCCGACAAATGCAATGTCCGGAGGACGCATCCTTCCAAACGAGACACAGCCAACATGCGTTTTAACATGATTTTAGTGTGATAAAATCACTTGCTTACTTTTTCTGTGTAAAGTTCAAGCCATTTTTACAGCTTCGTTGCCATGACAATGTTTTGTCAACAAACCCTAAAATGTTTTTAACAACTTTATAGCTCAAACAATACACAAGTTTTAACAGAAGAATTAATGTAAGTGCTTTTATAAAATAAGCTTCACATTTCTGCATTTAAACTCTACAAAAATTGGCCCCATTCACTTCCATTGTAAGTTCCTCACCAAAATTTTTGCTTCTATTTTTTTTTATAAAAAGAGACCATTCTAAATACATTTTTGTTGTAATCAATATTATGCCACAAATGTTGTCGATTTAGCTTAACTTGTATGGAACCCGGAATATTCTTTTAAAAATAAAATGCTTCTAAATCTATTTTCTTCGTATTTTCTTAGTATTACGAATATTTTTGTTTTTTTATTCACGAAACAACTTCTTTAGAATGTTCATATCTTTTTTCTTAAACGTCAACTTATATTTAATCGTAACACCCCATCTACACCGGAAACAACTCTAGGGTCCAGGGGCCAGGTTCACGAAACATTCATAAGAATACAATTCTTCTGAACCACTATTTTCTTCTTATTTCTTTAAGAATAATTTTATGAAAAGTTAGAAAGTTAAAGTTATTAATATTTTGTATTCACAAAACAACTTAAGAATGTTCTTAACTGTTTTCTTACGTTTATAGCTAGATACCTTCATACGATTTCTTAACATTTATATTAACACCCTATCTAAACTGGACACAACCAATCTCGCATCCATTGTAGACAGTATCATTAATTAATTATTGGAGCAATTTGCTTTTGACGTGACACACCGAGCCGCTTGTAAGAGCTTTTGTAATGTTTTTGTAAGAAGATTTTCGTGAATCCGGCCTTAGAATATAATTGATGCCACGTCCACACTCATCTGCTTTATTTTGAAAATGCATTAATTTTACTGTGTTTTAGTGATGGGTCGTTCATGAAAGATTTGTTCATTTAATGAATCTTTTATGTGACTCAGAAAAACGAGTAGTCGCAGAGAGTGATTCGTTCATTTTGTGTTGGCCACGCATGCACATTGCGCAACCTCCATTCGTTTGTTACATGAAAACAGCATATGCACTGTACAGAAAACAGAAATGATTCATTCACCTTTCAACTCTTTTGGTCCGAGTCGTTCGTTCTTTTGTCATGTGACAGCCGTATACGCTACGCATTGCTCAAACAGGAAACAGAAATTATTAGTTCACCTCTCGAGTCATCTGATCTGATCTGATCCGAGTCGTTCATTCATTTGTCACGTGACAGCCGTATACACTATGCAGTGCAAAAAGAACGAATGACTCGGACAAGAAGATTCCAGAGGTGAACTAATCTTTCTGATTCTCATAATTTGTCCTAGGCTGCATTATCATTTTTTCCTTATTGGGACTATAATCAAAGTTTGCGTAAGTAGACGTGTTGGGGGGGATTTGGCTATTTTATTTTTTATTTTTCCCCTTTTTTTTTTTTTCACCCAATTTGGAATGCCCAATTCCCAGTGCGCTTTTAAGTCCTCGTGGTCTCGTAGTGATTCGCCTCAATCCGGGTGGCGGAGGATGGATCCCAGTTGCCTCCGCATCTGAGACCATCAACCCGCGCATATTATCACGTGGCTTGTTGAGCGCATTGTCACGGAGACATAGCGCGTATGGAGGCTTCACGCCATCCACCGCGCTCAACTCACCACGCGCCCCACTGAGAACGAACCACATTATAGCGACCACGAGGAGGTTACCCCATGTGACTCTACCCTCCCTAGCAACCGGGCCAATTTGGTTGCTTAGGAGACCTGGTTGGAGTCACTCAGCACGCCCTGGGATTTGAACTAGCAAACTAGCGAACTCAAGGGGTGGTAGCCAGCATCTTTTACCACTGAGCTACCCAGGCCAAATGAACAAAATGACTTGAATAAAGATTAATTCATTTTGCTGAACGAGACTCAAAGATCCAAGTCAGTAAAATGATCCAATCTTCCCATCACTACTGCGTTTACGCCTCACTAGAGCGCCGTTTTTCTCCACCGAAAACGCACGCCATAAGCACGTACTTTTGAAAATGAAGGTTTCAAACCTAAACAAATTTGTGTGAACGTGGCCTTAGACTTTGCAGGTGGGATCTTTTGTCTTTGGCCCGTAAACAACTTCCTAGCAACCATGCAGTACACCCTAGCAACCACCCAGAACACCTGATTAACTGCACAGCAATGCCCTGGCAACCATCCACAACACCCTAGCAACATGGCGGCGAATTTTGCGCAGGTAAGCTCCTAAAAATCTAGTTAGTATGTAGGCACCAAGTACACAGGCTTCCTGATACTTTAACATTCCTTGGAATTTTCTCACGCCACTAAAACACAGGAACAAGCTTGAAGAAATACTCAAACCTGTGGTTGTGTATATAAACACTTACATCAATGATACACACTGATATTAATGAAAAAACACAACTGCGTAGTGAATACTCAACTAAACCCTAAGATTAAAATTCACAATGAGACACTTTAGCAAGGACTCGACTGTCAGAGAGCCCATGATAACCAGGATGCACAATGACAGAATTGGAACTGGAGTCCTTGAGTATTAAAGTTTACAGAGAGGACAAAGAATGTATAACAGATAGATAAACAAAAATTAGCCTGGCTGGTTTATGAGCCACAATGGGCCTAACTTTGCAAAGTATTCCACTGTTGTCGTGGTCTACTTCTCCTGTAAGGGATACTGTAGTTCAACCAAAAATAGTCCAAGATTTTTGGATGAACGATCCCTTTAAATACAAACTACCAATGCTCACGACTTTCAAGCATTTAAGACAAGTGGGAACATGTACACATAATATGAGAGATAATCAGGTCGTGCATGATACTACATGCAGATGGGCGTGTGTGGTCGATGGGACCGAAGACTCACAACCAGTCCTGGGTTGATTTGGTTAGTACAAACCACACGATCACGCTCACTTACCTAAGTGAATTTTTCCATGATGAAATGAGGAGGCTTGGTGCAAGGACAGCAAGTGTGGGCGAAGTCTTTCTACCAAGATGTGAAGTTGTAAACCAACAAATTATAGCTGAGTTCTATGCTCAAACTCTCCTGATATGATTTTCTATGACTGCAAACCTATGATTTACAGTACAGCACTGCCTCCACATTGAATTTAGATACACTTCTCTATATTCTCTATCTTTAAAGGTAAAGGGTTTGCTGTTCCTGGCTGATTTCCACCAAAAAAGTGTAAACACCGTGGCTCTGTGGAGCTTTCCAACATGATCACGTTAAGTCGGCATGTAGTTTCCGAAAGTTCTGGTACTCTAGGATTGGCAACGTTTTGGATTCCGTCATTCATCCTGAAAACATCGCAGTGAGTTATTTTTTAGATTAACACACAATCTCACAATCCATTTAAACCAGCGTTTAGATGAGAAAACAAACATACAAAAAACATAAACACAACCAGCAAATACTATACACGCACTAACAGGTCATGCATTCATTTTATTAACGTGAAATCTGAACAGAGTAGCCTATCATGCGTTCTATTTCAAAACAGCGGCCATTCAATCACACGCCCATCAATATAGGCTACGATATAAAATAGCGCGTTAATACTCACCCACAAATACTCAAAACCTCAAATGTGGCGTGAGTAAAATCCCTTCGTTTGCTGGCGGTTCTTGAATGACCTCTGCTTTATTGTTTTGGTCTATGAATGAAAATGGCTCAGCTTTCCATCGTCAATAATGTTGACCGGCTCTGATACGCGGAATGAAACGGAGATCGTGAGCGCAATCGGCGCGCGCTCATGACGGGGATAGCCTGGGAACGCGCACAGCTGCGCGAGTCGTCATTCTAAAGGGGCCGTTCACACCGAACACGTTCTTACGTCAGTCCTTGTGCGATGTTTTTCAATTGGTTTCTTATGCACACGTGAGCTCTGGACTTTGACCTCGCGCAGGAGCGTTTTTTAGACGCAGTGTCAAGTTAAAAAGAACGTTCCTGCGTTCGTGGCGCTGCGTCTAATTGTTTTGTTTTGTTTTTTAGAGCAAGGACACGTTCGGTGTGAACGGCCCCTAACAATATTACTTCGGTAACAATGTAATGTAGCGATCAGGAATATTCTGGGATGTCTAAACAGCAGTAGCCGAGCGTATTGTGTCCTGAGATACTGCATGCGGCCGAATGGCGATTGAACCCCCTTGACACCCTAACGAGATGTGCAACCTGGAGACGCAGCAGAGGTCGGGGAGGGCAGGTGATTTGACGTGACAGTATCTTAACTACGATACTTGACTAGCGGAGACAAGTCTGCAAGAATAGAAGAGAGCCTGTGATGAGATTCATCATCATCATCATTACTCTGACTGGCGAGAATTTAAGGTAACTGGGCCACGGACGTCATTGAGAGGTGACTCAGTTAAAGGAATATTCCAGGTTCAGTACAAGTTAAGCTCAATCGACAGCATTTGTTGCATAATGTTGATAACCACAAAAATTAACTTTGACAAAATTTAAAATCTGGGTAACAGTGAGGCACTTACAATGGAAGTGAATGGGGCCAATTTTTGAAAGGGTGTAAAGGCAGAAATGTGAAGCTTATCATTTTAAAAAACGTTTACGTGAACTCTTCTGTTAAAACTTGTGAATTATTTGAGCTGTTAAGTTGTTTAAACTGTCGTTTTGATAGACGTTTAAGGGTTTACGCCGTCGTGGAAACAAAATTGTAAAATTGGATATAACTTTGCACAGAAAAGGTTAGTTCGCATGTATATTGTGTACATCTTGTGGCTATACTTTTGAAACAGAGTGTATTTTAACGTTTACACATTGGCCCCCATTCACTTCCATTGTAAGTCCCTTTCTGTAACCTTGATTTTTGTTTTTTGTTTTTTTTTTTAAAGAAGAGGGACAAGTCGAATATTCCTTTAAAATACTCAAAAGTATAGCCACAAGACGTAATTATTATAGGCTACTGTTTATTTTAGTGTAAAAATGGCTTAATAACCTTTTCTGTGTAAAGTTATATCCAATGTTACAACTTTGTTGCTGTAACGATGTAACGCCGTAAACTCTGAAATCATGCAAAAATTATGATTTAAACAACTTTACAGCTCAAGTAACACATGAGTTTTAACAGAAGAATTAATGTAAGTGCTTTGATAAAAATATAAGCTTCACAATTTTGCTTTTAAAACCTCCAAAAATTGGCCCCATTCACTTCCATTGTAAGTGCCGCACTGTAAAATAGATTTTTGCCTCTCTTTTTTAAGAAAAATATAGATTTTTCGTGGTAATCAGTATTATGCCACAAATGCTGTCGATTGAGCTTAACTTGTATTGAACCCCCGGAATATTCCCTTAAAAAAAAGAAGAAGAAGAAGAAGAAGAAGAAAATAAAGCAGTTAAGATGATCAGATTGCATTGCATTTTTCTAACATTTAAAAGTGACCTTTGGGGTGTGCAAGTAGAAATATATTAAAATATTCATTCTAATTTGTAGCTTAGTAAAGTATTTTATAAATAAATGTTTATTGATGGGCCTTTTCTTTTTCGTGGCAAAATGTAAAATTGTAATCACAAATTTTTTTATTTTTTTTTGCAATGGTACCTGTTCATATACAGTGGGCCCTATATAAAAATTATTTTTATTGTAATTTTTTTATTGTTTTATCTTTTCACCTTGCTTTGTTTTGTCTGCGAGTCTTGTTTTCAAAGAAATCTAGCCAAAATGTGACAGGTTTATGTTTAACACAAGAAAAACTATTTGCTAATAAACATAAACCTGTTTTCCCTTTAAATTTAGTTCATTTGTCTTACACCATTGGCATAATTTTTCTTGTTTAAAGCATAAACCTGTCACATTTTGGCTAGATTTCTCTGAAAACAAGACTCAAGAAACTATATATATATATATATATATATATATATATTTTTTTTTTTTTTTTTTTATTTATTTATTTTTTTTTTTGCAGTGTAATAAGTGAATGTAGCCTGCCATTTGCTCCGGATAAAAGGCTAGTTTTCAACAACTATAGTAACAACTATAACTCTAGTAATTATGTACGAAAGCTTTGAAAGTATCTTCATAAAGAAGGGGTATCCTGACATATGATGCACATTCCTCATTAAATATTTGGGTCTATTGAACTAGGAACAGTGGATTCCCCTTATACTGCAACAGTGCTTCTCTTCAGCTTGCCATTTTCTGTGACCCATCATCTTATGATAAGTCTCATCAGGTTTCCAGGGCACATCAACACAGACATACACATACCAAAGACTATACCTTGAGGCCAATTCCTGTTTTCCTCCTACTAAACTGCAAACCTTCTTCCATCTTCACATTATATGTTTGTTTTAGTGTAAATTCGGGCCCATCCCTTCTGTAGTTACAAATTTGGCATTGGTGCCCCCTCGTGGGAGAAGAGGCTTATAGTTTATCTAGGAACTTGTGTCATGACTTTTATTCCAGACAGAGATTAGTGTTAAAGAACATTATCTTAAATCATCAATCAACAATGTATTCAATGCTGATTAGTTGTGAGAAAGAAGGACATCACAAAAAAGTCTGGACCAAGTCAAATCAAATAAGATTTATTATGTTATGTGTGATTTTTTTTTTATTATTATCATTATTATTTAAAAATAAAATACAAATAAAAATGTGTGACAACACACTTGTGATTGCATGACCTAAATAGGGAAATGCTGATATATGTTCATGACAGATGTTTTCTTAGCAATTAGGATGACCTGATATACAGAATTATATGGAGTGATACCAGTAGATATAGATTTGAATTTTAAATTTCAGCACATACCAGCAACACAAAAATGAATACTAAACTTGGGTTATATGTGAGTGTGTGATGTGATTTTTGTGTGTTATTAATAAATATACACAAATGGAAGATACTCATGCAGTACTAGAGTACTGAAAATACATGTTCAGATTCAACAAAGTGGACGTGAAACGAATGAAAACAATATGTAAAACAAGTCATCTTCTCAGAGCTAATTTCCTGTTGAAGAAGCATTCTAAGCAGTTATCTGAACAGAAAAAAATAGCTGAGCTTGATGAATTAATTCAGGTTCTCAGTAATGGAGATGTATCTTCCAGCAGAGCTGCTCTTAGATACATTTTCAAGTGAACCCAAAGACCTTGATTAGCTAGGTCAGATTTGGTCAGATATGTTTTATAAGATTTGGAAGTAAACTCTGCTATCACAAGCCCTTTTGACAATTAATCATGTGCAGGAAATTAATTATAGATTTCTACAAGCCAATTTGACTACTTAAAATGCAAATTCTTGAAATCAGCAGTGGAATAACTGCTAGTGAAAATGCTAATTTTGTATATCAGTAATTATGGATTTCATTAGAATTTATTTCAGCTAGTAAAAGCCATACATTTTGATATCTGTAACTGCAATTCACTAGTAAACATTTACAATCATCTGTCATTCCTGTTCAAAACGCAATTACAGATATCTATAATAAAAGTATAAAAGTTGAAATTCCAATTTCACATAGCGATGTAGTGATATACACAATTTTCACAGCAATGTACTCCTTACTAGTAAAAATGATCATTTTTGATACCAATAACTGCATTGTTGCTAGTCCAACTCAATTAAATATCAACAATTTAATTACAACTAGTAAAAATGTTCAGGAATTTCAGATGTCTGGAAATGGATTTCAGATGAGGAATTAAATATATCTTAAGGCTTTCTTACTACAGTTGTTACAATCCCATTAAACATATCTGAAATTAACATTGCCACTAGTGAAAACCGAGTCAAAATTAGCATTTTTACTAGTTTTAACTGAAGTACTGATTTCAGGAATGTACATCTGTACAAGTAACAATGTAACTATTGATGTCTAAAAATGTATATTTTTACTAGTAAGAAGTATGTCGCTGACGTTATGTATTTGGAGTTTTTTTACTAGTAAGAAATGTATTACACATCTTTAATTACGTTAAATTTTTTTAACAGGAGTGAATTATAGACCATTGTGAAACTCTACTAGTGAAAATGCAGTTACAGATATCTTTAATTATGTTTTTAACTAGTTGAAATTCCATTTTTGAATAATGACGCCATTTTCCAGTAACAAGAATTGACATTTTAGTAGATAGGTAAAGTTTTTCAAGACAAACTTTGATGTTGGCTCTAAAAAGATAGATAGATAGTCAAGTAGACCTTCATAAAGATAGATCGATGGATAGATTTTGTATTGTAACTCAAAGCCATGATATGGCAGGCCTTGGGTGGGTTTGTTTACATTTGAATTTTTTGACAGCTGGAGTTTCAATTAACGAGCATTCCGTCGGCCTGTTTAAAAATTCTGTCAATGTAAGTCTATGGAATGTTTCGAAAATAGTTATTCCGTTTGAAAAGATATAACAACATGAGTCAGAACAGTCTGAAGGTCTGCGACAAGTTTAGTGGATGTAGCTTGTAAGCTATAGAAGGAGTTACAATTGATAATTTTGGTCTTATTTTGGAAATTTGGAAAAACCCTATAAATTCTGTAGAATGACAGTATGTCGGCTTCGTCAAGCCAACATAATTGCTGAAATCAAGCCCCCTCCCCATTATTTATACCATGATCAATGGAAACATAGGTAAATGCTTCACACTGCAACCCTCAGTGTTCAAGACAAATCTTCGCTCTTGATATCAAGAATAAGCATTTTAACTAGTGAAAACTGAATTGTAGATAACTGTCATTTATATCCAGCACATGAATAAATGAAGGGCCTGCGATACTCTGCTGGGAGGTAGATCACCAGGAGTGAAATTGAGCACTAAAAATCTTTTAAATGGACTGTTGACGGACAATATGTAAACAAACATTCAAGAGATCAAAACAGCTGCTTATTATTCCATGTCCATTTGCGTTCTCTGTGGATTTGGATCATAGTTTTGTGAACAACACACTGTTACTTTATTATTCCTCTCGGTTTCTGTGGTCGGACGAGACACTAGGGAAGAGCACGTCACTCTCCAACGACAGATTGCTGCCGAGACCCGCAATGCGGCTGCGCAGTAGAAAGTGAGTTCTCCGCTGCAGCAGTCGCTGCTGCTCCTGTTTGAGCTCCACGTAGGACCGTGAGAACGTGTGGAAGATAGAGGTGACGGGGAACGCCATGAGTAAAATCCCGCTGAGGATGCTGCTGAGCGCGACCATCTGTCCGGGGATGCTGCGCGGCACCATGTCGCCATAACCGACAGTTGTCATGGTGATAACAGCCCACCAATACGTTGCAGGTATGCTACTGAACTCTTGCGTGGCCGCAGCCTCGTTCTCAATCAGGTAGAGCAGCGGTGAGAAAAGCGCTATAGCAACGCAAAGGAAGAGAAGTAGCAAGCCGAACTCGCGCGTACACCTGCGCGCGGTCAAACCAAGTGTCTGGAGTCCGAGAGAATGCCGCGCGAGGCGCATCACGTACAGGATGCGCAGCGCACGCAGCACGCGCAGCACGAGGCCCACTTTGTCCAGGTAACTGCTTCCCGAGCCCAGACGTTTCTCCCCTGTGGAGGTGCTGTCCACCACTAGTGTGATGTAGTAGGGCAGGATGGCAATGACATCGATCAGGTTGAGGGGTTGCCGAAGGAAGGCCAGTTTGCTGCGGTCTTGGATGAAGCGCAGCGTGAACTCCAGCGAGAACCAGGCCACACACACCGTCTCAACTATGAAGATGTTGTAGCACATCTGAGAGCATTTTCCCTGAAATTGAGAAATTAAAAAATAAGTAAGTTGGGACTATGTACAGTTTTGTGAAGAGATACTTACCTAAAATGAAAATTCTGTCATCATTTTACTCACCCTCATGTCGTTCAAAACCTGTATGACTTAAATGAATACTACGGGTTCAATACAAGTTAAAGGGATAGTTCACCCAAAAATAAAAATTAAGTAATTGTTTACTCACTCCTGTGTTGAACCCCATATGACTTACTTTCTTTCCTTAACTTTGTTGTGAATTTTCTTTTTGCTCAGTGATGTCATACAGTGGCAGTTTATGGTGACCACCTCTTCAAGCTTCAAAAGGATGCAAAAGTATAATTCAGAAGTCTAATAAATTATTCCATGAGACTCATGCCTTGTTCTGAAGGAATACAATAAGGTTTGGTGAGAAAAAATTTGAAATCTTAAGTATTATTAGGTGAAACTCTTGACTGACCATTGCTGTCCTGTGCGCATTCATGAGAGTGTACTAGAGCAGTAGTTACGCTCGCGAGATGGGGCGTTCAAGTGTAAACCCGTTTTGTTTATCTAAAAACAGGTCTGCCCCAGCTATAGCAACAACAGAACACAACACAGCTGCACAAAAACCAGAGAACAGAACTTACAAAATGTGTCTCGAAAATAGGTGCCTTCAGCCTCCTCTATCTCTCTGATTGAGTACTCCGGTTCAAACAAATAAGGCTGGGCATAGAAATGCATCTATTCTATTCTTCGACTACAAACTCTTCAGACATGAGTACATTCTGTTCTCTGGTTTGTGTGGAGTTATGTTGTGTTTTCTGTTGTTGCTATAGCTGGGGCAGACCTGTTTTTAAATAAACAAAACGGGTTTTCACTTGAACAGCCCAATCTCGCGAGTGGGGACAGCGTTACTGCTTCTCTCGTGCACTCTCATGAACGTGCACTGGAGCTCAGTGGTCGGACAAGAGTTTTACTTAATAATACATTAGATTTCGGTTTGTTTCTCACCAAACCTTATCGTATTCTTTCAGAACAAGGCATGAGTCGCATAAAAGAATTTATTAGACTTCTGAATTATACTTTTGCGTCTTTTATGAAGCTTGAAGAGGTGGTCACCATAAACTGCCATTGTATAACAACACTAGGGTTACCAACTTTCTACCAGCCAAATACAGGACATTCCAACTTTAAACACAGAACACTTTTTTTCCAGCGGGGCTCCAGCATGAGATGCTGCACAAAGGTTAAAGATGTCTGCCTAAAGCTTTTTTACATAGAGAACAATTGAAAAACAGGGCGGACGGAAACAAAAACATGTTCGGTGTGAACAACCCCTTACGCTTTAATACAACGTCCAGGAAAAAACTAATTTCTATCACTTTTCACTTTTAATAAACATTACTTTTTGTCAAAAGAACGAAGCTGCAATCAGTAGAGAAAGACAATCTTTTTCTGTCAAGCATTTTCTTCAACATAATTAACTTTTGTCCATTTTTAAAGCTCAAAGAACCGGGTATCTGTTAAAAAATTGGGTCATCAGTTTGTAGACAGTAGGCTATAAGACTAATCTGTCAAAAATAGTATTCTATATTTAGTATAATAAAAAATAGGATTTTATTTTTCCACTAAAAATTATTTTATTAATAATAGTGGATATTTATGTAAGAGTAAATGCTTAACATGAAATAGTGTATTTCTCCTTGGATTACAGTGTCGTTGTTTTGGCAGTAAATAGTGTTTATCACAAGGGAGATCCCAAAAATGTTTTTTTGTTTTTTACTACACCTGTACTGTATTGTAGCCTACTTTAAAAATTGCTGCAGTTTTCTCACCGTCATTTAGCTGAATCTCTTCCCAGAACGGCACTGAAATATGCAATTGTCATGTATTACTGGTGTTTTTGAAATCACAGTGGTGAGAAACAGTTATCATGCATTCGGATCCTATATGTTTGACAAATTCTCCTGCTTCTGGCTGAAAACATGACTGAAGACGTGCACTGATTTTCATTGATCTTTTCCCCGGCCACTTCTGTGAAGTGTCAACTCACTTGAAAGGTGTGAGACACTAAAATACGGGACAAACGGCATCCCGTATGGATTTCTTACGGAACGCAAATTTGTTTTCTCAAATACGGGACGATTCCATATTATGCGGGACGGTTGGCAACTCTAAACATCACTGAGCACAATTTTTTTTTCACAATTTATCCCTTTGTGTTAAGGAAAAAAAGAAAGTCATATAGGGTTATAACAACACAGGGGTGAGTAAACAATGACTGAATTGTCATTTTTGGGTGAACTATCCCTTTAAGCTCAATCGACAGTGCTTTCGAAGTGTAAGCCACCTGGCAATTTGCAATACACACATATTTGCCTCACTAATAATAACTTTTAGAGCACAAAGCACTGTCCAACTTTATGAAGAGATAAACATTTCTCATAATTTTTATTCATAGATATTCACCATGGAGGGGCAATTTTTACGAATTTGCTGGGCAAGAAAGTGGGAGCTGTGCAAAGTAAACATTGGAAACATGTATTTGAAGTGAGGCTGTCAATCGATTAATATTTTTAATCAAATTCATTACATGATATGCCGGTTAATTAACCAAATTAATCGCAATTAATCAAATATGTAAATATCTGCTGTGAAAGGCCCTCAAATAGCAATTATTCAATATATAATTATTAAAAAATTATAAATAATAATATTTAACATTATAAATATAATAATTCAGATAATTAAAGTGCATTATATTTTTGTGACAGACGATTAAAGCATTGATTAGACAATACAGAAAGTGCATTTAGAAGTCAATATATTATTCCTATCCATACTATTGAACATCATTGGCCTATATTTCACAGCTATCCCTTTTGCAACTGAATTCGTTAATCTGTCTATAATCTATAAGGGCTTTTCTAAGGACATGTCAGTGTACACAAGCATCAGACGGATGCTTTTGGAGCATCTCACTTTGGTTGTGTTATAACAATAGCCTGTTGAGGTTGCTGTGTCAAGTTAAACCAAGTTTAAAACTTAGAAAAACACCTCTCAAAATCCCTGCATTCGGAATTGCGCTCCATCCAGCTGTGTTTGAATGCAAGAACACGTCCTCCTCTTGTGCTGTCCCTAGTGTCAAGCATTCCTGAATGCAGTTTGTTCTCTGTACAGCTGCGCGTTGCCTAAACAGCTGGAGTTTCGCATACTCTAATACTGCCCCCAGGTGGTACTTCAAGCTTAAATTGCTCTGATGGAAGGAATATTCATTAATGATTAAATGCCTTAATTTTGTACTTATTATATAATTAATCGCACTGAATTAACACATTAAACTGACAGCTCTAATTTGGAAAATAGTCCTGGCAATTGCTTTGAAATATTTATGGCAGTAAATAATAAAAAGGACTTGTTTATGTTAAGGTCATAGGTTGTAGGTTGTGAATTTAGGCTAAATTAGTAATAACCGTAGTATCTGGATGCTCCAAAACAATAAGGTAGCCTAAATATTAATAAAAATAAATTTTGAGACTCTTAATAATAATCTCTTTCTAAAGTTCGACAGTTTTAAAATATTTCTTGTTGCTTTGTACTCTAAAAGACATCATTAGAGATGTAAAAACGTGTCACGATGTTGTTAAGACAGACTTTGCATATATGCAAATTATCCGGTTGTCATCAGCTGACGCTTAGTAAGGTCAGCTGCAACAGGGTCAAAGTTTAAATTGTTTGAACTCTGAGCATCTTATTCTGCATTGGTGGAAACGCTAAAGCTGACGCTTCTCTCCATAGAGTTTAATGCATTCAGCAACGTTGATGCGAGTCATATGGAAGTCCCTTGTGTCATATTGGTTTGGAACCACATGAGGATGAGTATATGATGACAGAATATTATTATTTTTTTATGGTTAAACTGTTCCTTAATGAGTACTGTAAGTTGCTTTGGATAAAAGTGTCAGCTAAATGACAAATCATCTTTCCTGGTTATGTATTAAAAATCCATTATCTTCCACTCTGATACTTTCCTACTCTTGTTCCCAGTTGCAATACTGCTAATAGAACACTAGAGGAAGCCGGTGACAAATGAAAACACATTGCCACAGCTCCCACCTCATCTTCTCAGACACATGAGAAATGTGTTTTCAGAACTTTCCCACCTATTATGAAATAACTTGGTCTCACCTCGCTCCTTCCTGTGTCTTCTGTTCTCATTAAATCCTTAGATTGCATTTTGAAGACTAACAACAAATTTCCCAAAGTACGAAGAATGTGTTGATTGATATTGTACCTCGGCAGTGCAGGTTGTGACTATAAATGAATAGTATGAAAATGGTAGCAATGACTAAGTGCATTGAAATTAACACTTAGAACCGAAAATTGTGGATAAATCTTGATTACATGCCCCAATATTTGACTAAATTAAAGATAATAAATTCTTGGTTGCATACAACTGCATCTGTCAATTCCCTGCATCCTTAAAAACAGCATTTGAAATAAACCCCATGGCAGACTAAATGTGTAAATACCACCAAAATGTATAAATCCTTTTAAAGAAAAAAATGGTCAATTCTATTATGATATGTATTGTTTTTATCTATTTATAATTCTTCTAATCACTTCCTGGCAACATTTGGATTAGAGATTTAAAATTTGCTCTTCATAATAAATATTTTTAAAGGGACAGTTCACCCAAAAATTTAAATGATGTCATTATTTAGTCTTCTTCATGTTGTTCCAAACCTGTTAAACAGAATGTTAGGGACTGATAGCCTCTGTAACCATTGACTTTGATTGGATTTTTCAATAAAATAAAAATACATGATAACAACATTCTGCCACATGTCTACTTTTTTGTTCCACTGAAAAAATAGTCAAATGGGTTTGGAAAAACATGAGGGAGAGTAAATTATGACAAAATTTGTGGGTACACTATCCCTTTAACCTCGTGCGACCCCATGTCCACATGTGTGGACGTTGTTTTTTGACTTCACATAATTGCAAAGTCAAATATTGGCATAATTTAAATTAATAAAAACCAACTGAATACTGTTCACAAGACTCTAGACTGGGTTAACTTCTGCCTCAAGAGTCACGTGACACAACAACATGATGTCGATTTCCTTGAGGCGCTCCTACAGACGCAGTGCCAACATAAGTGCCTCTGGTAAGAAATCTCTTTACGTTTTTTCATTGAAACCTGTTTGGTTGTAAAGAGTAGAGTCTCTAGTTTAATTTGAAATGGCGCATTAAAAAAATCTGTTCATTTTTCGTGCATCAGCGCTCTGATAAATATGATGTCCACATATGTGGAAACTCGTACAGCATTTCCTCAAAAGTAGGGAAAACATAAGTTATTTTGAATAACTTTCAACTTTAGCACATCTGTGGATCATTCATTTTAATATACATTTTGTTATATTTTATTTTGTTATCACTGTGCAATACGATTCTGTTAATTAACATTGTGCATTTTCACATTGAGAATAAATGGGTTCATCCAAAAGCTGAAAAATGTATATGGAGTTAGGGTGAAAATAAGGTGCATTTCGAAGTGTTCTGAGACCAGTGAAGACAGACAGCACACTGGAGGTTAAGTTTATTCTCTAAATAGGGAGCATCCTATAGCTTTCTTTGCAGCTAAGTGCATTCAATTCTAAAATCCGGTCAGAAGTTCCGTTTCAGGCTACAGATGATGTTTGGAATACTCAAAATTTTTGGAAGACATGGGACAATGGTAATCAGTACATAGATTCAGAATTTTATAATGCAACATTTTATTTTAACACGGTTGGCAGTGAATGGATGATGCTAATGTTGCCAGGAAGTGATTAGAAGAACTATAAATAGATAAAAACAATAAATACTAATAGAAATGACAGTATGATTTGGATTTGTGAGTGAATACGTTTAGCAACAGGATAAAATGCAATGTGCATTGCTTTTGTAATAATATTAGACATGTTCGAAGCACTTATAAGGGAATATTCCTGCATAGTCTTGGACAATTGTATTATTTCTCATAACAGAACACTATAAACAGCCTGTGACATACACATAGGACATAATGCATGAAAATGGAAGAAGCCTCTGTCATGCTAGTGCAGCAATATGTTTGTATAATGCTTAATTACATTTTCTCTGTACTAGGGGAAGCCATTTTAATTATTACAATGATTAATGTCAGACAAGACAATGGATGTCTTAATTCAATTAGTGAAAGAGCTTGTTTAATGTGCGAGTCAGTTTAATTGCGAAAAATTATTTAGGAGAAAAGATGACCTTCCTTGTAACAAACCGTCTGCTTGAACAGATTACCTGTTGTTAGGCAGAAATGTTTTGACCAGTACTTGATGGAGTGGAATAGGGGTGCTTAGTCTGTTGCTCTCTATTGCTGCTTTAATGTGATGTCAGAATAAAAAATATTTACGAGATAACCCACATGAATGCCACCGATGTAACAAAATTACCAGTTGGAAACTTGGATTTCTTTGAGCAATGACTTTCTGAGTTGGGGACGTTTCAAATAAATAATCATGGTAGAAGCTAATTCTCTTAATTACATTTTCATAGTGAAAGTTGACTGTGAATTTAGTTTGTGCGTATTTTGTGTACTGCTGATTAAGAATAGCTATTCAGCTGACAGAGAACACCACTCATTTAACTGGTTTATGTGCAAACAAACTACATTTCCCATTATTCTCTTGGAATGATAAAATATATAGATAAAACATTAGTTATATCCTTTTCATTCTCATTCAAAAAAGCTTGCTTTCTTTGTTGGGTAAAGAAATCGGCAGAAAGAAATACACATCCATTTTATTCCAAACAAAATCACTTGACAGACTCCGCATCGTAATTACAACTTTTAATAAGTAGGAGCTTCCTAGGAAAATCCGAAGACAGCATCCAACCCTGCTCTAAGACATCTGCCTGTAATTTTCAAATGTGAACCCAGAGATCTTGATTTGCCTCTTCAGGTGTGTTTGATTAGAGTTAGAACTAAAATCTGCAGAAAATAGATCTCCAGGTGCAGAACTAAAGAGCTCTGAATTGGAAGTATTTTAAACTGCAAGAATAAAAACCCCATATTGTTCCAGTTAGATGCTTGGCTAGTTGGACGTCTTCCTATGTAATGCATTAACCTCATGCGACCTCACGTACACATGCGTGGACGTTGTATTTTGGCTTTGCTATATGCAACACATAATTTTAATTCGTTTAAACTGACTGATCTCAGTTCAGGAGACTCTGTGCTGTCAGTAAATGGTTAAACTTTTGACGTACGGAGTCATGTGCCAAAACAACATGGCACCGACCACAGCGGAGTGTGTCTTTGGGAGAAACGCAGACAAAACTACATCTGGTAAAAAACCTAATTAAGTTTTCACATTGAAACCTATTTGAGTCAAAAGATTAGAGTCTCTAGTTTCATCCGATATGCAATTTTGTAAATTTGAGCAATTTATCGCGAAATGCCTCTCTGCTAAACACAATGTACAAGAATGTGTACTTTAGCACATCTTTTCCTTAGAAATTCTATATTTACTGTGCATTATCACATTGAGAATCAATGGGTTCATCCAAAAGCTGAAATTTTTGCTTTCAGAGGCTTTATATGGAGTTAGGATGAAAATAAGATGCATTTCGAACTGTTCTGAGACCAGTGCAGACAGACAGCACACTGGAGGTATTCAATACAGGGAGTAAGGGATCATCCTATAGCTCTCTATGCAACAAAGTGCATTCAATCCAAACTTTCTATCAAAAGTTCAGTTTCAGGCTGCAGATGATGTTTGGACCACTCAACATGTTTGGCAGACATGGGACAATGGTAATCAGTACATAGTGGACAAATTAATACTTACGGTCTCCTCTTCCTCTCTCATAGCAGGCATGGTGCTTATGGATAGGTTGACAGCTGTAATAGTGACAAACAGGACTGACAGGCAGGCGAAGATCTTTCCTGGCAGGCCAGAGTGAGGCTTCTCCACCATGTCTCTTAGTTTTCCCATACAGC
The DNA here is from genome assembly GCF_019703515.2 of Myxocyprinus asiaticus. Classification (NCBI taxonomy): domain Eukaryota; kingdom Metazoa; phylum Chordata; class Actinopteri; order Cypriniformes; family Catostomidae; genus Myxocyprinus; species Myxocyprinus asiaticus. Next base: position 9,387,373 of record NC_059372.1, read on the forward strand.
GGGTGAGCCGGGACTCCCTGGCCAAGCCAGTTTCACTATCATCCCCTTCCTCCTCATCCTCTTCTGCCTCCCGCTCTAGCTCATCACACTCCTCCACGCGCTGCAGGATGCGTCGACGGCAACACCATTCCAAGCTTTCTTCCGGAACACCCCAGTAAAGCAGCTCTTCTTGGAAGGACAGGGCACACATTTCACGCAGAGAACGCAGTTTTCCGGCACGCAGGAAGGTAAGGATGGTCCGAAAGGCACAGGGACTGCGATCAAAGAAGAACTCATTGTGGACGACGTCGTAGTCGTCGCATACCCGCATGATGTCGTCAAAGCTGCTGCATAGGCGCAACTGGCCCAGCCGTGAGAGAGGAAAGTCCTCCAGAGTGGTCCAGGGAAGCTGGTACCGGAGGCCGCCAACGTTGATGATGACATGCAGCCGCTGGGCGCTTGACGGCAGGATGCCGTCAGGATGAGCTGCATCAGTGGCAGTGTTGGGGTCAGTCGGAGGAAGTCGTTGTGCACGTTTATAATAGACGCCCTTTAGGGCCTCTTGCTCCTGGATTGGTGGAGGGTTCAGAGAGGTGTCAGAGGTGCAACTTAGAGCACTGTAGTCGTAATCAGAACCATCCCCTGCCAGTAAAGTCATCTTTCACCCAGCCACCTCCACCTTAGCGGCTGTCACATGCCTGTAGTCCAGCGATTCCTCTCAAAAGAGTGACCTTCACAACAAGGAGGATAGGGTAGGTTAGGTTAGGATATCATGAACTAACAATGAAAATATATTTTTACAACATTTATTAACCTTCATTAATTTTTGTGTTTTTAAAGTTAATTTAGGAAAATACCTTTGTTAGTTAATAAGGCATCAACAGCTAACTGTGGGAAACTGATGCGGTACAAAAGTATACATAAATTAGACAATAGCAGAAATGTTCACATGTCTTTCAAGGCCAAATCCAAGCCAAGTCTTTATTAACCCTTACTTTAAATGCATGGGAATTTCACCAAACCCTCTTACATATTCGGGTCTTTAGAGACCCAGCACTTATACTGTATCTATCTGTCATGTTTAAAAGAGTTTTTGTTCATGTTTTATGTTCAAGTTTATTTCCTGTTCCTGGTTCATGTCATGTGATTTCTTGTTCCCTCATGTGATCTTGTCATGTGATCCTGTCATGTGTTTCCTCTGTTCATGTGACTTGTTTTCATTGGTTCATTGTTTGAGTATCTTGTTTTAGTTCTGTCTGTTGATTGGTTGTCATTGTCGTGCGTTTCCCCTTGTTCATGTATTAAGCCCTCGTGTTTGCCCTTGCCGGATGTCAGGTATTGTGTTTATGTGATGTTGTTTCAAGTCAAGTCGTTTATGTTTGGTTTTGTTTTGGATTCACGTTTTTTTGGATATATCACTCATCTTGTAAATAAACTGCTCTTGGGTTCTTCACACTTCATCGTCTTCATCTGCCTGTTACTGCTAACAACGTTACACTATCTCAAATGGATCTACAAAATGCCCAGAGAGTGTCAAATGTTTAAAATATTCTCAAGACAAATGAGAAAATAATAGAATTAAATATATTTTGATGTTTCATTTTTCATACATCAAAGGGAAAATGCAACAGTTCAGGACAAATCTACAACAGTATTCATTTCTTTCACACTGAAATTTCATGAGACGCAACTGGCTGTCAAACACATACTGAGCTACACACAACATATAATCTACACATAAGTATTTTCTCAGGCACTTATTGAGTCTAAACAGATGCACAACTTACATAATTTCAGTAGTACACCCAAATGACAATAGTCATATCATACTGTTCAAGTGTTACACTTGCTATTGTTTACTTCTATGTTGTTTCTTCATCAAATAGCAATGTCAAATGTAAATCAAGTCAATCACTGAGACAACAGCACCAGCTTGAGTGAGAAATAACATGTATAATATGTATGTGTAAACTCTTATAGGATACAGATAATTCAACATTGCTGTCAACATGATATAATATTTATTTGTATGCACATAGTACTCATTTCTCTTGTAATAAACACAGAAATAGATTGCCTGTGATAGTAAACTTATATGAAATAATCCTAAAAATATAATTTATGGAAGTGCAAAAAAATACAAAATATAAAAATGACACTCTTACATACCTAGGGTCTCTAATGCCCCAATACACTTTTGGTACATAAACCATTATAATAAACAAAAATCTTTTTTTTCTTTTTTTTTTTTTTTTTTTTTGGTCTTACACTATTTATAAGAGAGAGATTGAGGAATACTAAAGAGTTGTCATCACAACTCCAAAAAATAAGGTACAGGGGGTCCCGAGTAACTAAAGACCCGAGGTATGTGTTTAAGGGTTAATCTCTTTTGGTTATTGTAACAGATTCGAGGAGTGAGGAAGCGGGAGACGGCGAATCCAACTCAAGGGTCAATTTATTTACACACACAAACACGTTTTTTTTTCTGCATAATGGTGAAGCTTCACATATAAACACTCAAACGGGAATGGCAGCACCAACACACATGAAGCTTGCCAGCTGGGGCTCTCTCTCCCTCACTCTGAGGCCTGGCCCCTTTTATTTTCCCCGTCTCTCACTGTGAACAAAAAAACAGCAATTACCAGCAATTCATCTCAGGTGAAAACACTTACAGCTTCTTCTCTCCCCAGATGAACACTCAACCACCCCTCGCCTCCACAATGATACTTTTCTATATGCTGCAGGTTAGTTTTAAAACTTTGTCGCAGGACAATTCATTTCATATATGGATGTTTCTTCAACTTTGGGCACTTGCAGCACTATGGATTTCTAGAAAGAAATCTTCTTAAAACATTTTTCACACTCTGACTAGTTTAATTAATTTGTCTACTAACAATGCCCATGCATCACAGGATTTATGTCCTTTTTGTCTTTTTTTTTTTTTGTTTTTTGTTTTTTTGGTTGAAAGTCTTGAAAATTCCAACCACATTGTCATTTCCAGCACATCACAAATTCTGTATTGTGTTTAATAGAAATCTGTGGTGGAAATGACGCTGATGGAAATGACCTTTTTAATTGTATTTGAGATAAAATGGCCAGCTCCTTTGTCTTGCTATGGTTAATTTCATAGCTAACATTTTATGTATCCTAAAAGCACTCAACTAAATAATATTTTTCACATTTGTTGCATAATTTAGTAAAATTACAGCTTGATTGTAAATGACACCCAATACAAATATTCTGCTCACAAGAGAAATTTACCTTGACTTTTCTTTGTTTTCTTCAGACATCACTTGTTTCAGATTTCATCTCAAGCATGCTCTTCACCGACACTTGGTTGAGTCGACTTAAAAAGTACACTAACTTTTGAACAAACTTCCCCTTTCTTTCCCCTAACTTTATTAGGGGAAAATAGTTTAGCGTCATGATTTAAAGAGTTGTTATTTTTATTTTTAAATTGGTAACACTTTATTTTACAGTACTGTTTCACATTTACATACTATATAATTACAACAACTATAGTAATTACTAGGTACTAACCCTAAACCTAACCCTAACCTCAACCCATATTAAGTACATGTAGTTACCTTATATTACTCAGTACTTTCTTGGGTAAGTACACTGTAAGTATACTGAAAGATTATAATATTGAAAGAAAAACAGACTGGACTAATCTATATAGAGTGCAAATATACTTATGCAAAATACTGAGCAAGAAAGCAGTTGATTGATAATTAGAGGTCCATGTAGTAATAATAATGTGAATATATTTATAGTGAGTATAATAAGAAGTGGATGAATGAAAGAAAAATGAACATAAATGAAATGACATAAATGGATATATACATAAAATGAGCAGACTGCAGAGTGAATATGTATGTGCTTAACAGAAGTAGAAAGTATCTAAGGAAGCATTCTTTTGTGCACCGTGGTGGACAAGAGAGTGATATCATACAGTATAAGTCATCAAAATAATGATGATGTTGAAAACTATTAGTACAGTCTTTTGCAGAAAGTAGAAAAATGGCAGTGGCTGAAATAGCAACAGCTTTAAAAAAAACAAAAAAAACAATGTGAGCCACCTCCATAACACAATCAAACCAACAAGTGTCCATTATTTCAGAACAATGTGCACGTCAAAGACACCCAAACAAATCAGCCCCAAGCAAACCAAATTCTTCAATAAAAAGTAAAGAACAGGATTACTTGACAGACCTAAAAACTGCAAAAAAATAAATAATACAAATGTCAACAGTATTTCTGTATTTTTTTCTGTAAAATATCTAAACGTCCTGGATAAGCAAAATGACATAAATTATTAAGTCTTTTTTTTTTTTTTTTAAAGCTGTTGCTATTTCAGCCACAGCCATTCTTCTACTTTCAAACGCACTCTCAAAAGATGCAGTTCTTCACAAGAACAAAGATTTTTTTAGCATAGTGCATGAACCTATCTATATTATTCTCTCCTGTTTTGATCTCAAAAACTTGATTTTTGCTCCTTGTTCAATTTAGTTAATTAAAATGAGCTTATGTAACACAAAATTAAAAATGTAATTACACGAAAACGTTTTCCGCAATTTTATTAAGTTCATTGAATGAGTGTAGGAGCATCTGGAACATTCAGATCAGATCAGAATATCTTGGCATGCAACAGCCTGTGACAGTCTGCAAACAGTGTGAAAAATGAATAACTTGTGTGATTCCAACATCTTTTTTCAAAACTCCTCTCAAACAGACACCTACACAACAGGAGAGTCCCATTGTATTAGTGATTGGAGTATTTTGAACCCAGACACCTCACTTTCGACTGCACAATAAAATCCACTGTCCAAATTACGAAACAAGATACATTTGAGGACCCATGCGCTGGTTGAACATCTCACCACCAATGGAGAGAAACATTCGACTCCCAGATGCTTCAGAGCCTCCATGGCCAGTGTCCAAACTAATTAAATCAATTACCATGATTAAGCTGTAATGAGTTCACAAGTCACAAATTAGTGTCTTCAGCCCCGCGTGTTCATGCACCAGTCAGGGGCCGTGATAGGGGCCTTCATGTTGCTAAAATCAGGAAGCATGTGCGTCACGACATGCTTATTAGGCACCTGCACTGTCTGTCATCTTGCGATAATGATTACGTTTGGCCTTTTGTTTCCGACCTGTCAAATTAAGCACACACCAACCACTGGGCTGCCGAGGAGCGTCCGCTGCCTTTATCTTCAACTCATGCTGGCCTCCATCTTGAGGAGGGCTGAGTATGAAAGGATATTAGAATAAGTGGAGGAGAGAAAAGTGAAAGGCAGGGGTCAACATATTCACCACAACAGCAGGAAGAAGAGGTTGAGAAGAAGAATGGTCATCTTTGGAAAATGGCAACTGGTGTAGGTTAGGGATAGGTATAGTTCACCCAAAAACATTTTTTTTTGCCATCATTTACTCACCCTCTTGTCACTCCAAACCCAAATGACTGCTTTCTTTCTGCAGTTTTCATACAACAAAAGCACACTATGTGACCAGGGACTTTCAAGCTCCAAAAATAACAAAAAAACACTATAAAAGTAATCCGTACAACCCATGCATTATATACAAAGACTTCTGAAACCATTAGATAGCATTGTGCAAGGAATAGACTGAATTTAAGTCGTTAATCCAGCCTGATCTCATGAAAAGTATGTTGCGACATTTTTGCAAAATTATATGCTTTCGTTTCTTACATGTATCATGGCAGTTTCAAGGTGAAATGTCTACTGTATGGCGCTAAAAGCACGTTAAGTTTTCTTTCAAACACTTTCAGCTCACATGTCATTTTGCGTGCATTTCAGGACTCGTACCCTGTCGGTTGAACTTATGTGCAATTTGATTGCACCCAAACAAGCTTGTAAATGTAGTTTGTTGTGTAATGCAAACGTGAAAATGTATGGCCTTACAAGTAATGCTCTACAGTAAAAGATATCATAAGATAGCATTGTGTGAGGAACAGCGCGAAAAGTAAGTGTATATGAACTGATAATCTGCCGTTTACCTCTAATGTTCATTTCACCACGAAACTGACATGATACGCACAATGAGTCAAGTGAAAATAATTTTATCATTAAAATGTTGCTCTCCAATCTCAGTCGCACATACACATTCAAACTTGACGCATTACGTTCATTAAAGAGACATTGACATAAAACCTAGCACAACACGTCTTAACAAGGCAAGTTGTGGGTGAGATGTTCTGTGAATAACAAATGTTTGATCATGAAAATGTATTGTATAGCCTTGGAAGACATGAAACATAGCATATGAGCCGTATCAGAGTGTATTTAGCCAGAGATGGAGCACTAGTATTAAAACGAATGGGAGAAATTAGAACACCCAATAAGTTGGATGTAGAAAAGGAAGTCCTGCCTTACAGGTAAAAGAGCTAATCACCATTTAGATACAGACATCGCCTGTCAGTCAACTCGAGAATGTGCATGTGCATTAGCTGGACCAGCCTGAAAAGTAGCGTTTGTTAGCATGATCTGAGCTAAAGAAGCATAATTTATGATAGCGTTGTTGTCAGATTTTACTGCTGATTTGAAATATGTTCTTTGATCGTAATCTTGACCAGCCGTTTTGGAGATTTTGGTTATTCCTTATTCAAGTAGATAAGAGCTGTACTTTTATGGTGATTGTTTACATAGAAAATAGCTGCCTGTGAGCATTCCAAAAATGTCCGCCGAGTGGACTGACTTGCCTTGAAAGGCACTTTGGCTGAATGGACTACTTTTATTTTCTTTTTCGAAGCTTTACAGCCACTGGTCACATACGTAGGTGTTGTTTTTTTTTTTTTTTTGAGAAAGAGCCAACCTAGTCTCATAGAATGAATTTTACTAAAACTACTTTTTTTACTTTTATGTGCTGAATTCTACATTTCGTCACAGTTTACTGGTGTAATTTAACACTAGAGGCACTTCAACAACTGTGCGTTTTATTCACGTTCACACAGCTCATGACTACAGCGGTGTATTATAACTTTATAAACACGTATTTTTCGCTCTATTACTCACACACTGCTTTGTTATGATGTCGAAACATTTACTATAATGCATCATTTGAAAAACAATCCATTTTAACACTTGTATTACAGACCCACCTATATTTACACACTTATTCCAAGAACATTAGCTTCCGCGGTAGCTCACCTTATAGAGTGTTGGACTTTGGACTCAGATGCCCACAGTTTGAGACCACTCATCGGAGACCAACCAAGCACGCAAGCTGACACGTGAGACCAGAGTGTTATAGAAGTGATGCGAGATGACGTGGTTGCATCAGAAAATTTGCTTTTCATTTCGCATTTTGTTTTTGGACACTATCGGTTAGGTTTATGCACTGGTTAAGGGTAAGGATATCTGTTTTGTGTCTGCCACTCATTTGATTTTAGATCAGTATTGGTTAGGTTTGTGTTACATTTTAGGTTAGGGAGGTGTGTTTTACTCATCAAAACCAACATGTAATATTTACCTGAAAAGCCTTGTCCGATTACGACACCATTTCACTTGCTTTTGGTGCCCCCCGCTGGACTTTTCACTAGGAAACTGCAGTAAAATGTGTAATAAGGCACGTCATTTCGTTTGGCAAAAACGTTGCAACGGTCACGTAATGTTCATGAGACCAGGCTGAATACAGTGGCATGAACATCCTTCAAAATTTGAACAAAAATCATACGGGTTTTTCGAAAGACACCAGCTAGGGTAGGTAAATGATGATAGAATTTTAATTTTTGTGTTAACAATTCCTTGATCTAATATTGATCTACAGATCTGCTATGGATAGATAATATGAAATCATTTTAGAAAAATAGATTAGCACTGCTGTTTTGGTAACACAGTGTCAAGCATAGATTTCTCTTTCCTTCTCTCTCTGACGCAGTGAGATCACGGCTTTTTTTCAGGGCTTTTTCTCCAGATTGCCTCTGAGTCACAGGACTGTGATTCTGGTGGTAACATGCTGAGCATACTTTCCAAACCTAACAGTGCTACCTTAGTCGTTTGTAGAAAACAGAACAGCGAAGGTTCGGAGGTTACAAGCAATTGATGTGCAAAACACATTACAAAAAGTGCTGTTTGAATAATACAAGCCAGATTTTTTGTTGTGAATGATGAGCAACTCTAGTGGAATGAGAGGAATTGCATAAAGCTCTGGTAATGTGATATTTGGTATGTGAAGCACAGGAACATTACAGGCATCATTATTTACATTGCTGGATTTTGTGACTGTTGAAAGGCAGGAATAATCAAACTGTGACAACGAGGTGAAATTCAACGAGAAAATTACTTGATAAGAAAATTACTTGTATGTTTAATACACTCGGTGAAATCACGCAAAATTGAACGATGACAGCCTCGGCACTACTTCTGGTATGATTTAAAAACCAGAGGGGTTTTTGATATCAGGCCAAATTTGACAAGTTTAATATTTTGATCAGTGACATGAGTGATTAATCATTCGTATTTAATCTACAAGTGTGTTGGCATAACTTATTTGTTGGAAATTACTCTTTAGATTCTAATGCCTCAATGTTTACCATCAATACAAACTTGTGTTGCCTTTGTTTGTCTGTGTGTCTGTGCTTAATGCTACAAAAACCAGAGTATCAGTATTATTATTTGATCTAACATGTCAAAATGATGTATAACATGTTAAATAACTTCTGGCTGATCTGTATGAGGCTTATCAAATTATCTATGACTGATACTTATTAGCATGTCAAACATAATAGAAAGCAAATCTTTTCTCTGGGGTACAACATCCTCTCTGTTTAAACACTCACACCACAACACTGTCCACATAACCAAACAGCTGCTAAAACATTCTGATGGCCATTTTGCCAATCTGGTCTCATAGAATCATGTTACTATACCTACATTATTGCAAAATAATTTTTATGTGGCTTGATGTACGTGTTGCAGCAGTTTCCTGGTAAAATGAACACTAGAGGTGCTACAACAACAATGACTTTTATTCTCTCTCAGACAAATCATGAGTGAAGGGGCAGATTATCAGTTCATAAACACTTTTCGCCCTGTTCCTCACACAATGCTATTTTATGACATCAAAACACTTTTACTTTAGTTCCTAGTTTGTAAGGCAATACATTTTAACATTTGCATTACATAACCAACTTCATTTACAAGCCTATTCAAATGCGATCAAATTGCATGCTAGCTCAGCTGATAGAACGTTGCACTTGAGATGCAAAGTATGAGTCCCGAAGAGCGCGCGAGTCAACACGTGAGATGAAAGTGTCATAAAAGCACCACAAAATGACGCGCTTGCTTCAACAATTGCGTTTTTCATGTCACATATGCTTTTTGTGACACTATCGGTTAGGTTTAAGGTTTAGGGTTGGGAGGTCAGTTTTGTTGATTTAAAACCCACTAGAGCATTAACCGTAAAAACACCATCATCTTTAATTAAATTTTAACTCTAGCGATACATGTAAGGAACCATGTAACTTTACAATCATTTTACAAAAATGGTGCCACCAATACTAAATATTCGTAAGATCAGGCTGCATTTTTCACATGATTTCCACTATATCCATCACATCCAAAAGGACCAACCTGGTCTCATGACTGTGGCAACATTACACGTTTAGCTGCAGTTTCCTAATGAAATGTCCAGTGGGGGGCGCCAAAAGCAAGTGAAATGGTGTCATAATCAGGCAAGGTTTTTCAGGTGAATTTTAGTCGGGGGTTTTAATGAGTAAAATGTACCTCCCTAACCTAAAGCTTTAACCTAAACCTAACCAATAGTGTTTTAAAAAAGCAAATGTGAGGTGAACAAAACAGACATCTTTACCCTTTACCGTAAAGGTATCGTTTTTCGAAATGATGCATTATAGTAAAAGTGTTTCGATATCACAACATAGCAGTGTGTGAGTAACAGAGCAAAAAAATAAGTGTTTATATAGTCACAATCAGCAATTGTATTCGTGATTTTTGTGAAAGTACATAAAACGCACAGTTTTTGTAGCACCTCTAGTGTTCATTTCACTAGGAAACTGCAGCAAAACGTAGAATTCAGCAAGGAAAAGTCAGTTTTGCAAAAATGTTTTTATAGTAACGTTCATTCTATGAGACCAGGTTGGAAAGGACCCTTTTCAGAGCCTGTGATGACGCATTTCCACCTTAATTTAGCAACATAAATCTAGCAAACTTTTTTTATATTTTCATTTTTTTAATTTTTTTTATTTAATGTAAATGTATAACATGATTCTGTTTTATATTACCCTGGCATTAATAAAACAAAAAACAAAACAAAAAACTCACCACCGCTGCAATGGGCTTTCAAATACATCTGTCTCTCTTCTGTCGTAAAGCATCTCTCTTTGCTTTGGAAGTTTACCCCACTATGGTTTACTTCTGCATTCTAAGCCTAAAAATGTGAAAAGCGATCATTGTTTTTGGGGTTTCTGTAGCTTAATTGGTAGAGCATGGCACTAGAAATGCCAGGATCAAGGTTTCAATTCCCAGGGAACACATAAACATATACAATGTATAGCTTGAATGCACTGTAAATCACTTTGGATAAAAGTGTCAAAAGCCTAACAATTTAAATGTATTCATCCTCAGTGTTTGCTTTACATGATTAAACTGAAAAAAAAAAAAAAACATTTGTTTGTTTCGATAAAACCATCCTCCACTGTTGCCTGGTGAGATCACTTGGCAAATTGCACCCCACCCCTTCCTACGCATCTCATGCTCTCTTTTGGTGCCTCCGGTCTGCTTCCTGGAGCTCTATGTCTATAGGACTTCTACTCCCTTGTCATTAGCTCACACCATTCCACTTATCCTTTAATTTATCCACTTTTGGCCACTGAGGATCATGGCAATTTTTCCTCAAAAAAATGCCAATGGTAGCTATTTTGACAAACACACTTTCTGCTACCTTCAACTTCATGTTGAGTTTTGCCATCGCAGATGCCCCACAATATTTGGGATGAAAATGTAAGTAATATGTACACAAGTAATCATTTAGCAGATGGTTTTTATCCAAAGTGATTTACAGTTCACTTCCCTGTTGAAAAAACCTCTTAAACCAGCTGGTTTGCTGGTCTTAGCTGGTGTACACTGGTCTGCCAGCCTGACCAAATATTAAAAAAAAACCTTTTAAGACCAGGCTGGAGGACCAGCAAACCGGCTTAGGTCCCACTAGCTCATGGATTACTCCTTGGGGAATTCGAACCTACAACTTTCCAGTTATCAATGAAAAAATTTAAAGTCAACGTGAAACGGCATTTGCAACCAGTTTTAATTCCATAATGTGACGGATTTCCGAGTGATGTCTGCTGAGAAAGTCGTTTCAGAGGAAGAGCACATTATTTACTTTGTAATAATGTGCACTGATGGATTGTACACATAAGACAACATAGTCTCATGACAACTTGTAATATTTCGTACGAGATGGCAAAATCGTATGATTTGGCCCATACGAAAAGGTACAACATTTATTCCCAGAGACCAACCAATCAACAAACAGAATTTCAAATCAAGACAATATAGGCCTCAAATTTTAACTAGCCTCCTATCCAACACTTTATTTTATGAAAGGAAACGTCTGTGACTCATTTCATATTTCTGCAATACAAATGACTGATGTATGTCAATAACCTAATATGCTTCCCTCGTCTAGTTCTAAACCCTGATGTTTTCTTCCGTGATACACAACGATTTTCCTATTAAGTCATGGTTAGGTTTAGGATTTAGATAAGTGGTTAGACTTTATGGTTAGGTTTTGTTTGGGTTAGGGGTTAAACTTAGGAAAAATTGCAATAACGTTGTTCGTTGGTTCATTTATTTTTCTCTATGGGAATAAAAATCGTATTTTATTTTTGTACGAGCCAACTCATACAATTTCTTACTATTTCATACTATTATTACGCCTTGTCACGAGACCGGGTTGCAAAGAGACCACAAAGAAGTACTAACAAAGTAAACAGGGTCAATTCTGATTTAATACCTCCTAGACAACACACTTTTAAAAGTGTTATGGATATGGATTTTGCAACATAAAAAGTATAGAAGTATTATTCTCAATGATTATACCTCATTGTTTTTATTCATTGAGTGACTCAGACTAAGTCACAGCAAAAAACAAAACAAAAAAAAAAAATAATCTGTTGAGTTATTCTTACATGCCATCTGGAAAACCCATCACTCTCAGCGTGAATGATCATCCTTTACCAAAGAGACAGTATGAAGTGAAAAAAAAACAAAACACACATTTTGTCTCCACAACCCAGAACACCACTGAATAATACTCGGCTCTCCTCATTTGTAACTTTGACACTTGGAGCTTGCAGCTACGAATATATTCTGCAACAGATCTGCAGGGACGCAATATAAATAATTTTTTTAGTACACAAGCTGTGTATACACAGCACATGTTCAACATCAGGCTATTCAGGTCCAACTGTGCCTGCAGCTATGCTCAAATCATAAGACATCTGCTTACATCAACTCCAACGGGAATTGGAGAGAGATATTTTTTTTTTTTAGATATTAGTGGGTGGATTTAATAAATTGCTGAATATATTGAAACAAGAAAACATCTTCAGGGTTATAATTGCATTCCCTTGCTCTCATGAAACAGTCTCTGAACTACGCCATGATTCGGCAAAGCACTCTGTCTTCTCACCTTACTTAACCTTTGCCACGACAATGCTTCTATTCCTGGCTGATTTTCAGAGAATCGCCGGCAGAGAAAGGCTGATGCACAGCGCATTCTGATGTTCCCCAACCTCTGCGCATTCCCCTGTTCAAGAGTTTGTGTTTTCATTTAAATTCCAGCAGTGGGGTCATTCTGATTTCCATTTGTTCACTAATGGGTCCATTTATTAATGCATTGTTGAAGGCATACATTTCAAACATGGTCACATAAACTCCTTTTCATAGATTAACATCACAAACCACAATCTGGTGACAAACCACATTTGGGTTATATTTCATCCTAACATCAAAAGAAAGTAAATAAGAAATTATAAAATACATTTCATTTAAATATTACTAAATAGAAATATATTAATATTATAAATATTATTTAATTTAACTATTAAATCAAATGAAACATTTTTCTAGAATAATAATTACTGTAATGCAAATAATATATGTACAGTATATATATATATATATATATATATATATATATATATATATATATATATACATACATATACACACACACAGACACACACACACAAGCACACATTAAAGTAAACATTTAAATAGTTAAATTATTAAATAAATGTAATTTTATTTAAATATTTTAATAATTAATATTAATTATAATGCTAAATATAAATACAGATTAATATACATTTTTATGAAATATTAAATAAAATGAAACATTTTTCTAGAATAATTAAAGTTATTTGCATTTATTGCATTGTGACCTTATGAATAAAGCATATTTTCTCTTCAAATTCTCAAAATCTATTTCTCATTACTATTATGCAAATAATATATATACTGTATATACAGTGCATTCAGAAAGTATTCAGACCCCTTAATTTTTTTTCACATTATGTTATGTTGCAGCCTTATGCTAAAAAAAAAAAAAACATCACATCAATCTACACTCCATACCCCATAATGACAAAGCAAAAACCAGATTTTTGATAACTTTGCAAATGTATTAAAAATAAAAAACTGAAATATCACATTGATATAAGTATTCAGACCCTTTGCTATGACACTTGAAATGTAGCTCAAGTGCATCCTTTGAGATGTTTCTACACTTAGATTGGAGTCCATATGTGGCAAATTCAATTGATTGGACATGATTTGGAAAGGCACACACCTGTCTATATAAGGTCTCACAGCTGAAAATGCATATCAGAGCAAACACTAACCCATTAGGTCAAAGGAACTGCTTGCAGAGCTCAGAGACAGGATTGTGTCGAGGCACAGATCTGGGGAAGGCTACAAAAGAAATTTGGCTCATTGAAGGTTCCCAAGAGCACAGTGGCCTCCATAATTCTTAAATGGAAAAAGTTTGGAACAACCAGGACTCTTCTTAGAGCTGGCCGCCCGATCAAACTGAGCAATCGGGGGAGAAGGGCCTTGGTAAGAGAGGTGACCAAGAACCCAACTGTCACTCTGGTTGAGCTCCAGAGATCATGTGTGGAGATGGGAGAAACTTGCAGAAGGACAACCATCACTGCAACACTCCATCGATCTGGGCTTTATGGCAGAGTGGCCAGACGGAAGCCTCTCCTCAGTGCAAGACACACGAAAGCCCGCTTGAAATTTGCAACCTGGGCACTTCATTATATTAGGAAAATAAAATAATTATGGTCAATTTCTTTATGTGAAGTGACTCTAAATCTCTTTTGTTACATAATAAACCAATCTTAAAATCCTTGCATAGCCTACCTAGAATATGATTAACAATGTAATCTGCCAGACAATGACACAACTTCAGTAAAATGGACTGAGGATAGCATGGAAGTTCAAACAAGAAGACAAATGAATATACATAAGTTTGATATGTCTCTATTCCTGTCTCTGTCTTGTCTATATTATTATTGTTCTCTGTACTGCTGGAATGCACTTGTAAAAATTCAATATAAATTACATAATCATTACATAAGAATTTGTCCAGTGATTGTGTGCATTACCACACATTTTTAAGCTGTTATGATCCATTTCCAGTGTGACATCAACAGGCCAGCCTCAGTGAGCAATCTCTATTACATCTAAACACTTCTTGGAATGCTAACCGCAGCAGCCTGTAACGGAAGACGCGGGTGTCAGCCTGAATAGTGTGTCACTGCAGCGGATCGAGTGTTTGAGTGGACATCTCCATTAGCTGCACCACAGCAGGCCTTCAAAGCCCATTTGACACCACACACACAGAGCAGCATAACTGCAACATCAGGCTTAATTTTTTCACTTTTGCTTCTGAATTTGTTTCTTTGTTCTTATTAATGACTGCTTACTTTTCTTGAATAATTACTTGATAAATTGAAGAAAAAAAAAAAAATGCTTTCATATGTAAACAAAATGGATATTATAACTGAAATCATTACTGAAAAATACCCAAATTAATCTAAATCGAATTGAGATCTTGTGAATTTGAAATCTGGAAATCTGTATCGATACCCAGCCCTAGTTCTAGTTGTATAAGAAGAAGAAGAAGAAAAATTTGTTTGAAAAAGGAAGAAAAGCAAAGACAGCAACATCAAGTGTTATTGTATGGTGTCAGAGAGAGACGTACTTCAGCTGATGAGATGGACTGAAATGACCTGGACTCTATCAAACTTCAAAAAGGCTGCAAAAGGTGCTGGCGCCTTTTTATCTGCTGGATAAGAGAGGTAGGATGAAGAATTTGTGGCCTCCCTGTGTCAGTGGAGACTTTATAAACCCTTCAGTGATCCCTTCACATACTGTCTATGATTAACTCATATCCTGCAGAGTGGGCATCAAAACATATTTACTCGACCATCATTCAGAGGTTGTCGATGGGGAATAAAACAACTCTGTGCGGATAAGAATGACAGAAACTCATGCTCAGTTATCTCTCAAATGTAGTTCACACCCTAAAGGGAAAGTTCATAACAAAAATTAAAAAATTCTGTCATTATTTACTCACTCTCATGTCATATTCAAACTCGATGACTTCCTTTTTCACTTAACACCAAGGGAGATATTGTGGATGTTATATTGTAATAGTAAAAATGTTTGAGTTTTCCATACACTGAAAGTAAAAGGTGATTTTTACTGCATATATATATATATAATATTGAGCTAGAGATTGTCAGAGAATAAAGACTTATATTTCAGTCAATTCATCACACAAAGCTAATGAACGATTTGCTTAAATTAATTATTTAGACCTATTCGAACGATTAATAATAAAAATAAAAATAACTATTTCATTATACTAACTTTTCATTTAAATCAATTTGCTAATTAATCATTCAGATCAATATTTTAACCAGTCAGACCTACTCATTTGAAAAAAATATATATTATTGGATACTACTGAAATTATTTTTTTTTTCCTTTTATTCAAACTGATTTGCCAGTTGAATCCTTTAAACCAATTTGTAAACCGGTTTTATCCTTTTATTTATTTATTTATTTATAATATATATATATATATTTAGATATTATTGGATTTTTTAAAATCATTTTTCATTTAAATTGATTTGTTAATTAATTATTCAGACCAATTTGAGGAACAGTTTGACCGATTAATTTATATACACACACACACACACACACACACACACACACACATACACACACACACACACACACACTACTGGTCAAACGTTTTGAAACACTTGACTGAAATGTTTCTCATGATCTTAAAAATCTTTTGATCTGAAGGTGTATGCTTAAATGTTTGAAATTAGTTTTGTAGACAAAAATATAATTGTGCCACCATATTAATTTATTTCATTATAAATCTAAAATTTAATAAATAAAAAAAAAAAAAGTTTTTGAAATTGATGACTTGGACCAAATAATAAAGAAAAGCAGCCAATAAGTGCCCAACATAGATGGGAACTCCTTCAATACTGTTTAAAAAGCATCCCAGGGTGATACCTCAAGAAGTTGGTTGAGAAAATGTCAAGAGTACATGTCTGCAAATTCTAGGCAAAGGGTGACTACTTTGAAGATGCTCAAATATAACACAGTTTTGATTTGTTTTGGATTTTGTTTAGTTACAACATAATTCCCATAGTTCCATTTATGTTATTCCAAAGTTCTGATGACTTTATTATTCTAAAATGTGAAGACAAATTATAATAAAGAATGAGTAAGTGTTTCAAAACTTTTGACTGGTAGTATATATATATATACTGTATATGATTGGATATTACCTGGAATAAAAAAAACGTTAAAAAATAAAACTTTTTTTTTTTTCAATTCAATTTGCTAATGAATCATTCAGACAAGGTTTTGAACGAGTTTGACTGATTTTTAAAAAACACTCTTTTTTTATGAATTTATTGGATATTACTGGAATTTTTTTTCAATAATTCTAAAATAATTTAGACTGATTCATTGAAAAGAACTGACTTAAAAGATTGATTCGCTCAAAAAATTGACATTACTACGACTTTGCTTCAGAAGACTTGGAATATAGCACAATCATATGGACTGGTGATTTAGTGGCATTTTTTTCTCCTTTTGTAGCTTCATAGACGTGGTCACTATGATCTGACGTACTGAAAAGAGTTGCAGAAAATTCCCCAAAATTTCTCCTTTTGTGTTCCACAGAAAAAATAAAAGCATAGGGGTTTGTAACGACACGATGGCATGTAAATAATTACAGAATTTAATTTTTTTGGGTGAACTGGGACATACTATTCCACAGTTTTGACCCTCTCAAAACTAAAACCATGTAAAATACAAGTTTTACTGTCCAAACAACTATCACCAAGAACACCAAAAAGGCAAAGTGACTAGTGCTTCAGAATATAAAGCGCTTTTACCTCACTTCACAGATAATGTGGTTGCTTAGTCTCGCTTGTGTTTGTCAGCAAATCTGCCTACTCACCATTGTTCTATAATTAAATGTGCTTTCTTTTAAATTAGTACCCAGGTCAGAAGGTCAGTACCCTTGCTTCATGGTACAGTATGTGAAGATCCCTAATCATAATGTAAACTGGGGAAGTACCATTTATAATTGCTATATCCTAGACTAGTGTGCACAATTACACTGCACATAAAGGTACGAAAAGCCTGTGCTCATTAAAATCAGACTTTTTACAATACGTCTGAAGCTGATTAAGTCTTTTGTCATCCTAAATCACTAAGACTCACTGGGAATTATCCTTTGAACCTCAAATTTCAAAGAAAGGCCAAAAATATGGCACTACTATATAAACTAGCTTTAAACAAAATTCACAGACTTTTTGATCAATTAACTTCTATTATCCTTACAGTCATTTGTTGTATTATTGAATATTATTGGATTTTTACTAATATGTTTTATTCAAATTGATTTGCTAATGAGTCCCTCAGACCTATTTGTGAACGGGTTCGACTGATTCATTTTTTTATTTTTTATTTTTAAATTTTTTTATAATATTATTTAAAAAAAATTCTAACCCTAACCTAACCATAACCCATTTGCTAATGAATCATTCAGACCAATTTGTGAACCGGTTCGACCAATTAATAAAAAAATATATTAATATTATTAGATTTATATATTTTTTTTCTTCAAATCGATTTGCTATTGAATCATTCAGACCAAATTTCCAACGATTCATAAAAAAAAAAAAAAAAAAAAAAAATAATAATAATAATAATAATAATATATATATATATATATATATATATATATATATATATATATATATATATATATATATATATTATTGGGTTTTTAAAAATATTTTAATTCAAATCTATTTGCTAAACATTCAGACCAATTTGTGATCCGGTTCAACCGAATCTTTTTAAAACAAATAATATTATTGGATATTATTGGATTCTATTGAAACATTCCAACCAATTTGTGAACCGGTTATACTGATGAACCAAAACATTATGACCACTCACATGTGACGTGAATAACGTTGATCACCTCCTAACAAGGCCACGTGTAAAGGTCTGGGTAGATTAGATGGTAAGTGAACAATCAGTTCTTGTAGTCAACGTGTTGAATGCAGGAGAAATGGGCAGGAGTAAAGACCTGATCGACTTTGACAAGGGCCAAATTGTTATGGCCAAATGACTGAGTCAGAGCATCTCTGAAACGGCAAGGCTTGTGGGGTGCTCCCAGTCAGCAGTGGTGACTACCTACTGACAGTGGTCTGAGGAGGGACAAACCACAAAGTGGCGACAGGGTGTTGGATGCCCAAGGCTCATCGATGTGCGAGGGCAACGGACGCTATCTCGTCTAGTCTAAACCGACACAAGGTCTACTGTGGCACAAGTCACAGAAAATTTTAATGATGGTTATGGGAAGAATGTATCACAAAACACAATGTATCGCACCCTGCAACGTATGGGGCTGCGTAGCTGCAAACCGGTCAGAGTGCCCATGATGAATCCTGTCCACCGTACAATGGGCACGCGAGCATTAAACAGGACCTTGGAGCAGTGAAAAAGGTCGTCTGGTCTGAGGAGTCCTGTTTTCTTTTACATCACATGGATGCCCATGTACGTGAGCGTCGTTTACCTGGGGAAGTGATGGCACCAGGATGCACTGTGGGAAGATGATAAGCCGGTGGAGGGAGTTGCTCTGGGCAATGTTCTGCTGGGAAACCCTGGGTCCGGCCATTCATTTGTACGTCAGTCTGACACGTGCCACCCTACCTAAACATCGTTGCAGACCAGGTACACCCCTTCATGTCAATGGAATTCCCTGATGGAAGTGGCCTCTTTCAGCATGATAATGCACCCTGCCACACAGCACACATTGTTTAGGAATGGTTTGAGGAACATGATGAAGAGTTCAAGGTGTTGCCCTGGCCTCCAAATTCTCCAGATCTCAATTCGATTGAGCATCTGTGGGATGTGCTGGACCAACAAGTCCGATCCACGCTGGCTCCACCTCGCAACTTACAGGACTTGAAGGATCTGCTGCTAATGTCTTGGTACCAGATACTACAGGACACCTTCAGGGGTCTTGTAGAGTCCATGCCTCAGCGGGTCGGCACTGTTTTGGCAGCACGCAGTGGACCAACAGCATATTAGGCAGGTGGTCATAATGTTCTGTCTCATCAGTGTATACTAGGCATGTGCCGTGGGCTTTGAGACTGGACAAACATCAAAGATTTTAATACACATTATTAAACGCTGTGCCCAAAACACATTATACGGGTGAGTGTAATGTTATAGACGTAAATTGTTGCCTTAGAACCCACAAGTCTATGGAAACAATTATGTCACAGTGGCGAACTTTATGACCAAATTGTTTTAAATTCAGGACAGCAATATTACTCATATCACAGAAAATAAAGATTATTATATATTGAGCCGAGCATGTTTATGTCCATTAAATCATACAATGAACCATAGTCCCAGAAGAGCTTGTTTTGACATACAACAAAAAGAAAAGAAAAAAAACAGTTACTTGTTTCAACATCACAGGTCTCACACGACACTCTTCCCACAGTTCAGAACCAATTTAATGGACAGCAGCAATTAAATTATCTGACCACCAAAAACAACAATCTTAACTTGAATGCACAAGGAAAATGCAAAGTAAATACGGCAGTCTACATTCCTTAATATAAATTTTTTTTAAACAGACACTGCGCCCTAACATTAGAACCATAAAACATACGTAACACAAGAAGGACATGATTGCCAGATCACCTCTTCATAGCCTTAGATAACCAGAAACAATTGCCTAGTATCATGAACACAGATTTGTAATAACTTACCTTTACTCAAACACAAAATCCATGAGAATGAACTTCTCCGTCACTTTGTTGTAAAAGTCGCTTGCTTATTCAAGTTTCGACAGCCTCTTTTCCTCGATTTTAAATTGAACTTAACTTTGCCAAATTGGGGCCTGGGTAGCTTAGTGAGTATTGACGCTGACTACCACCCCTGGAGTCGCGAGTTCGAATCGTGCGTGGTAAGTTGTGCGTGGATCGCGGAGAGTAGCATGAGCCTCCACATGCTGGGAGTCTCCGCGGTGTCATGCACAACGAGCCACGTGATAAGATGCGCGGATTGACGGTCTCAGAAGCAGAGGCAACTGAGACTTGTCCTCCACCACCCGGATTGAGGTGAGTAACCGCGCCACCATGAGGACCTACTAAGTAGTGGGAATTTGGCATTCCAAATTGGGAGAAAAGGGGATTAAAAAAAAAAAGAATAATAATAAAAATAAAATAAACCTTGCCAAATCCACGTAGGTCACTGCAGAAATCCATTTTAACGCTTAATAATGCATTAGTTACATGAACTTGAACATGTTGACAAAACTAAAACCTAGCCTATCAGATAGCATGACTGAAGGAAGGAGCTTCTGATTGGCTTACTCATTTTGGTAAGCATGCTTGCCTTGGCCATTTGCAGAGTAGCGGGCATGATTCAATTTGGATGAACATACAGTGTTGAATGAAAGGGTGGTAAACAATGCTTTGAATCTGAGAAAGCATAACAAAGTGCTTATACCTAAAGGTGGTGCCAAAGTGAATAAATGAATACAGTAACTGTCTGTGCTGCACAACCGAGATGAAAGATGACGAATTTGAATGAAAACAGTAGTTTATATAACAATTATATTTAAATATTTCATAGTGTCATTTTTCTTTTCACCCTTCTGTTAGGTAATATTATTGGGTTTTTAAAAATACTTTTAATTCAAATTGATTTGCTAATGAAACATTCAGACCAAGTTCTGAACTGGTTTGATTGATTAATTTATATATATATACATAATGGCCATGAACCTGTTGTTCCTTGTAGTTTACAAACCCATAAATCAATGTGAACTCTTACAGGTTTATGCAAAACATGCTTTGGTTTTGGCAATCTTATCTCTTCACAATAAGCTTCAAGTGAGAGTCCATTTCTCATCGTGCAAATAACACCACAGAGAAAGTTTCCACCGACTTTATAAACTGCATACAATGAATAATTGCCTCGGTTTAATGGATAGACTCATTTTTATGTCAGTCATTTTTCAGATATAAAATTCATAATATGCAAATGTGACTCATTCTTAACCTCAAGCTACCCATCAGGGTTACCACTACACTACAATGATAATTCATGAGCACATTCCCACCTATGGAAAATGATGACCATTTGTACCCACTCACGGCTATAGATGTTCCAGCTAAAACTCCATTCAACAACCAAGAAACTCCACAATATACATTCAGATAAGTGTACTTCATAATACTTATGACTAAGTGTCATATCACCAACTCTAGCAAACTACCCACAGTGAGCTTTCTATCTAACAAAAAAAGCTATTGGACCACTAATTAAACAAAAGTGGGGTCCAAATTTCTGAGACCACAAGTGAAAATGCTTCTATTTTGCATTTCTTTTATAGGACAAAAATGTTCAGCTTAACAATTTCAATAAAAATGTACATGAATTTTAGAATATCGTAGTATTTGGTATCCCTGTTGAAACTTGTTGAAACTTTTCGTCTAACATTTTGTTTATTTCCAGGTTTAAAGGAAAAATTCCAGGTTTTCAAAGTCATCTCAGATTTTTGGACCATACTGTACATCTGTTTGCATCATGCCATTTGTATGTAGACAATAAAAATGACCAATAAAGTCATAAATATAAGATCCTATGTTGATTGAATGTACATACCAAAATAAACCGACTTGGATTGCAAGGTTGCACCAGTCAAAAACAAGACACCAATTGATTAATAGTCAGTGATCAAGACTATTACTTCCTATTACAGAACAAACAATTGTTCAAAAGAACTTAGATGTCCTATACCTGCCTGCTACAAAATATTTTGCCCCAAAATAATAGAAATTACTAAAAGGTCTTGTCTGGACGCATGAGCAATGGTGTAAATTAGATGTTTATGGGATTACTTGAAAAATCCACAGAGCTTGAATATAATAGGATAAAACTGTAAAGGCTGGTTGTTATTACATTATCCAGATTTGGTTGATTTATCTGGGAAACACATCCTGACTGCTGTCACTTAGTAATGGGATCTAATTTGGCTTTTATTGGGGAATTGACTTTGTCACACCGTACGCTCATCACACATTGGACAAGCGTGAATCTTTAAATGTCCAATAAAATGGATTTGACATTGGAATGTTGAATGCAGTTCAGTGAAAAAAACAAGTGTTAGAAGAATGGACATGAGCATAGTAATTAGATGAGAATAAATTCACCACTAACTGTTGCAAACACTATGGCATTAGCTACGTACATATTTTATATTAAATAAGGGGGGGGGGTTCACAATATTTTACTCATATGAATGTAAAAGGTGAGTTAATGTCAAGCGCTCTATATCACAGATAGTACCATGGTACTATTTATCTAATAAACTTTTTTTGATCTCAGTGATTTCAACCATGGAATGATTGTTGGAAGCCTTTGCAGTGGGCACAGGCTTACCAAAACTAGACAGTTAAAGACTGGAAAAACATATCCTGGTCTGATGAATCTTGATTTCTGCTGAGGTGCACAGATGGTAGGTCCACTACAGCC
The DNA here is from genome assembly GCF_019703515.2 of Myxocyprinus asiaticus. NCBI lineage: Eukaryota > Metazoa > Chordata > Actinopteri > Cypriniformes > Catostomidae > Myxocyprinus > Myxocyprinus asiaticus. The sequence goes on from NC_059372.1 coordinate 9,410,514, forward strand.
TCAGTTTTCTGTTCTTGGCTGACAGAAGTGGAACCCACTGTGGTTTTCTGCTGCTGTAGCCCATCTGCCTCAACGTTCAATGTGTTCTACATTCTACTTGCTACAATTGTACAGAGCGGTTATCTGAGTTATCGTAGCCTTCCTGTCAGCTCGAACCAGTCTGGCCATTCTCCATTGACCTCTCTCGTCAACAAAGCATTTACAGCCACAGAACTGCCACTCACTGGATATTTTTTGTTTTTGGCACCATTCTGAGTAAACACTGCTGTGCATGAAAATCCCAGGAGATCAGCAATTACAGAAATACTCTAACCAGCCCATCTGGCACCAACAATCATGCCCCGGTCAAAATCACTGAGATCACATTTTTCCACATTCTGATGATTGACGTGAACATTAACTGAAGCTCCTGACCTGTATATGCATGATTTTATGCATTGCACTGCTGCCACACAATTGGCTGATTAGATAATCGCTTGAATAAGATGTACAGGGGGCCTGGGTAGCTCAGCAAGTAAAGACGCTGACTACCACACCTGGAGTCACAAGTTCGAATCCAGGGCGTGCTAAGTGACTCCAGTCAGGCTTCCTAAGGCAACCAGTTGGCCCGGTTGCTAGGGTGGGTAGAGTCATGTTGGGTTAATCTCCTTGTGGTCGCTATAATGTGGTTCTCGCTCTCAGTGGGGCATATGGTGTGTTGTGCGTGGATGCCGCAGAGAATAGCGTGAGACTCCACATGCACTAGGTCTCCGCGGTAACGCGCTCAACAAGCCATGTTATAAGACGTGCAGATTGACTGTCTCTGACGTGGAGGCAACTGAGATTCGTCCTCCGCCACCCGGATTGAGGCAAGTTACTACACCACCACGAAGACTTAGAGCGCATTGGGAGTTGGCATGCCAAAATTGGGGAGAAAAGGGGAGAAAATCCAAAAAATAATAAAATAAAATAAATGAATAACATGTACAGGTGTACCTAATAAAGTGCTCAGTGAGTGTATATATATATATATATATATATATATATATATATATAGTGGAGTGCAAATCTGGGATTCACAATCAAAGTTTTAGGATTTTGAAAACTTTAAAAATAAGAAATGCTATGGAGAATAAATATTAAAGATTCTGCAAACACATATCTCACGAAACCTGTCAAGAAAATGTCCTGGTCATATTTAAGCCCAAATCACTGAAATAATATTTTACATAAAAAACTGAAGCCTACATTTAGGACCATTTAGATTATTATAAATTTTATTTTATTTATTTATTTATTTTTTTTTTGCATTGTGACATTATTTTCAGGATTTTACCCCCCAATTCTCATTAACATAACGTGTCTGAACGTCTTACTATTTCCGTATATTAACGTTGCGGTAATGAGAATGTCAAAATTGACACCTTTTTCGCATTGTGGTAATCAGAATCAGGTGGTAAAATGTATGTAACTGTCATTTAAATAGTCACAATGTAAAAAATCTTATTGGGACTAAAAAAGCCTTTATTTTCTGTATGCAAATTATTATATATTATTCGTTTCTTGTGACTTTGGAGTAAAATAGCAACAGAACATTTTCTTGACAGATGGTCTTTGGAAAATTCTCAAATCATGCTAAATACAGTAACATGATCATCATATTTTGCAAAAATATAATTGCTATTAAAAAATTTTATGGAACTGTATAAAATCAGAAAAAGGAAATGCAAAATTAGAAGCATTTTTATACTATTTAATTATATAGTATATAAGAAAGTATTCTGAAAAGAAATGTGCTGCAAAAAATAAATAAATATGCAGCGAGGTAGATGAGTTTTAAGCAGGATTATTAATTTTTCCTCTCAAAGTTCTCCAAGCTCAGTCCACAGGCACTGCAATCTGAGTAGCGAAGCAGCCCTGATCAGATTTGGGCAGCCTGTACCAACGCAATACTTCACTGACTCACAGGACATGCATTAAATACACATTCACAGCACATCATTCCTTCTCTAGAAAATCTACTTGTATCTCTTTTTCATTATCTTTTTTTTAACAAAAACCTGTATTCAATACACTATTTGTTCTTCATTTAATGTTAATTCACCATTTCACAAAAAACAAATCTCAAAAAAAAAAAATTAAAAAAAAAACATTAGTTGGAGATACTTACCATAGTTGTGCCTCAGTACATCTGCAGTTGAGAGTGTTCATGGTGTTTAGAAATCAAAGGCAAAGATTCTTTCTCTTTTGCACAGCATTCCAACTCTACATGATCCGTGGGCTTCTAGAGCGCTAGCGGTACATTTGATGAACATGAGCAACAGGCTACAGTTCCCTCCCTTTTTACACACACATCAACAGCTCTGACATCAGAGGTGGGATGTGCCATTTTTCTAAGAGCTTTTTGAGAGATATCCATAGCAACCAACAACCGGAGGAAGGATTCCTTCTTTCCAACAGGAATGGGCTAAGTGTCTTTGAACTGACGGGTACATATGTATCCCCTTCAGTGCTCTGTGTTTGAAAGCCTCCATTGTGTCTTTATCATTCAAATTGCTCCTTTGCTCTGACATCGGATCTGGTTTCTCAACATCTGGTACATAATTATGTTCATTGCTAGCTGTGTACATAATATAGATTAGATAGTAGATAGTTGAGTTGATGTTAGTGGAGGCAACAGGAGTGAAACAGTCCAAGTTAAACTTGATATTGGTTGCATTAGGAATATTCCAGGTTCAAGACAAGTTAAGCTCAATCGACATCATTTTTGGCATAATGTTGATTGCCACAAAAATAAAGACTTGACCCTTGTTTATTTAAAAAAGCAAAAATCAAGGATCCAGTGAGGCACTTACAATGGAAGTAAATAGGGTCAATCCGTAAACATTAAAATACTCACTGTTTCAGTGCAAACGTGATTTTGGTGTGATAAAATCACTTACTAACCTTTACTGTGTAAAGTTGTACCTAATTTCACAACTATGTTGCCATAATGACTTAAAGGATTAGTTCACCCAAATATGAAAATTCAGTCATTGTTTACTATGTTGTTATAACCCTGTATGGCTTTCTTTCTTTTCCTTAACACAAAGGGAGAAATTGTGAAAAAATCTTGTGCTCAGTGATGTCATACAATGACAGTTTATGGTGACCACCTCTTCAAGCTTCAAAAGTACACAAAAGTATAATTCAGAAGTCTAATAAATTATTCCATGAGTCTCATGATTATTATGAAAGCAAATGATAAGGTTTGGTGCAAAACAAACCAAAATCTAACGTATTATTTAGTGAAAATGTTCACTGCCCATTGATCTCCTGTGCGTGTTCATGATAGAGCACGAGAGCAACAGTTCACGCAGCGCCCTCACGACATTGGGGTGTTCAAGTGAAAACTAATTTTGTTTATCTAAAAACAGGTCACCACAGCGATAGTGACAAAAGAACACAACACAGCTGCGCATAAAACAGAGAGCAGAACTTACTAAATATGTCTGAATAGTTTGTAGTTGAAGAATTTATGCATTTCTAAGTCCAGCCTTATTTTTTGAATGGAGAAACCGGAAATAAAACAGAAACATCGAGGAGGCTTCAGGCAGTCACAGTCACACCGTGTCCTATCCATACGGCAAACGGCATGCGATAAAAGGTATATTTCCTATGGTAATCAGAGTTTTTGTCCTAACCAGCAGTGACGAGTAACGGTACATTCTATCGATTGCTTGTTTTCTATTTTCGGCATCACGTGGGTAACTCCAAGTCCAATTGTGAACTGGCACTGGTCCAAAAAAATAAAATAAGGCTGGGTAAAGAAATGCATAAATTCTTTGACAACAAACTCTTCAGACATGTTTAGTAAGTTCTGTTCTCTGTTTTGTGTGCAGCTGTGTTGCATTCTGTTGTCGCTATAGCTGTGGTGGACCTATTTTTAGATGAGTGTCGCGAGGGGGCTGCATGAACTGTTGCTCTCATGCCATATCATGAACGTGCACAGGAGATAAATGGTCAGTGAACATTTTTACTAAATAATACATTAGATACATCACCAAACCTTATTGTATGCTTTCATAAATATCATAAGTCTTATGGAATAATAAGCTTGAAGAGGTGGTCACTATAAACTGCCATTTTATGACATCACTGAGAACGTCCTGGTTACTTTCGTAACCTCCATTCCCTGATGGAGGGAATGAGACGTTGTGTCGATGTAGTGACACTAGGGGTCACTCTTGGGAGCCCAAAACACCTCTGGTCTTTGAAAAAAGGCCAATAAATATTGGCGAGTGGTATTTGCATATCACTCCCCCGAACATATGGGTATAAAAGGAGCTGGTATGCAACCACTCATTCAGGTTTTGTGCTGAGGAGCCGAGACAAAGTCCTGGCCATTTCAGTGGGTAGTCCAGCATTGTGGCAGGAGGGACACAACGTCTCGTTTCCTCCATCAGGGAATGGAGGTTACAAAAGTAACCAGGATGTTCCCTATCTGTCACTTACTCGACGTTGTGTCAATGTAGTGACTCTAGGGGTCCCTATACGAAACGCCACAACTGGCTGAACTGTGTTACGTGAACTGGAGGTGTGTGACGGGCAGACCACTGTGTGCCTCGTAGCCAGCGCACCAGGCCGACACGTAACCTCCCTCAACGCTGTTATGAGTGTCGAACGGCCCTTCGGGGACAAGTCGACTGCCCAAAAGATAGAGACAGGCCAGCCCAGTCGTGGCCTCTTATCCTCTCTTTTTTTTCTCTCCCCCAAAAAAAGAGTGAAATTTGTTAACCGACTGGGGCCACCAGGTCTACATCGGGGGGGGTGTCACTCCCAAGGGGAAGACACCGTGGAGACCACACCCTGCCCTGGGGGTGGGGGGGGGGGTGGGGAGGGGAATTTTGAGTGGAAATACGTCACATGGTCTTGCCGAGCTTTGTCGGAAAGTATGTCATATGGCTGACAGAGAACGCTTGCAGGTCTCCTACCCTCTTGATGGAAGTGAGTGCAGTCAGGAGGGCAGTATTTAAAGAGAGTGCCTTAAGCTCAGCTGACTGCAAGGGCTCAAAAGGGGGCTCCCTGTAGACACTGAAGAACTACAGAGAGGTCCCATGAGGGAATGAGGCGCAGTCTGAAGGGATTCAACCTCCTGGCGCCTCTCAGGAACCTGATGATCAGGTCGTGCTTACCTAAGGACTTACCGTCCACTGTGTCATGGTGTGCTGCTATAGTGGCTGCATACACCTTCAAGGTGGAGGGGGACAGCCACCCTTCCAACCTCTCCTGCAGGAAGGAAAGCACCAATCCGACTGCACATCCCTGGGGGTCTTCGCGTCGGGAAGAACACCACTTAGCGAACAGATGCCACTTCAAGACATACAGGCACCTCATAGAGGGGGCTCTAGCCTGAGTGATCGTGTCTACCACCGCGGGTGGTAGGCCACATAAGTCTTCTGAGATCCGTCCAGGGGCCAGACATGGAGATTCCAGAGGAATCGCGTGAGCCAGTCACGAGGAGCGTGAGGTCCGAGAACCACGTCTGGGTGGGCCAGTAGTGTGCTACCAGGATGACCTGCTTCTCGTCCTCCTTGTCCTTGAGCAGGGTCTGTGCAAGTAGGCTTACTAGGAAAAATGCATATTTGCATAGTCCAGGGGTCCAGCTGTGTGCCAGCGCATCTATACTGAGCGATGTCTCGGTCAGGGCGTACCAGAGCGGGCAGTGGAAGGATTCTCAGGAAGTGAACAGGTCTATCTGTGCTTGCCCAAATCGACTCCAAATCAGCTGGACCACCTGAGGGTGGAGTCTCCACTCTCCCCTGAGGGTAACCTGTCATGACTTGAGGTGCTGCTGACTCCAGAGGAGGAGACGGCGGGCGAGTTGTGACATACAACAGGAGCGTAAACCACCTTGACGGTTGATGTATGCCACCGTTGCCATGTTGTCAGTCTGAACTAACACATGCTTGCCCTGGAACAACAGCCGAAACCTCCGCAGGCGAGCTGAATTGCCAACAACTCGAGGCAGTTTATGTGCCAACGCAGCCGCGGGCCCGTCCAGGAGCCGCAGGAGTTGCATACAGTGCCCCAGCCCGTTTTGGAGGCATCTGTCGAAACCACAACGCGCCTGGAGACCTGCTCTAGGGGAACGCCTGCCTGTAGAAATGTGAGGTCGGTCCAAGGGCTGAAGATGCAGTGACAGACCGGCATGATGGCCACACGATGTGTCCCGTGGCGCCATGCCCATCTCGGGACTTGAGTCTGGAGCTAGTGCTGAAGCGGTCTCATATGCATCAACCTGAGCAGAGTGGCCACCGCTTAGGATGCCATATGTGGAACCACAGTCTTCTATCTGAATGTCTTCAAACAGGTCAGCACCAACTGTGCGCGCTCGTTCGTGAGGTGCGCCGTCATCGAGACTGAGTCCAACTCCAAGCTGAGAAAATAAATGCTCTGAACCGGAAGGAGCTTGCTCTTTTCCCAGTTGACCGAAGTCCTAGTCGGCTGAGGTGCAAGAGCACCAGGTCCCTGTGCGTACACAACACATCCTGAGAGTGAGTTAGGATTAGCCAGTCATCGAGATAGTTGAGGATGCGAAAGCCCACTTCCCTTAATGGGGCAAGGGCTGCCTCTGTGACCTTCGTGAAGACGCGAGGGGACAAGGACAGGCCAAAAGGGAGGACCTTGTACTGATACAGCCGACCCTTGAATGCAAACCGCAGGAAGGGCCTGTGTCGAGGTAGAATTGAGACGTGGAAGTACGCGTTCTTCAGGTCTACTGCCACGAACCAATCTTGATGCCGGACGCTCGCTAGCATGCGTTTTTGCATCAGCATCTTGAACAGGAGTCTGTGTAAAGCCCGGTTCAGTACTCGCAGGTCCAAGATTGGCCACAACCCACTGCCTTTCTTTGGTACAATGAAGTAGGGGGCTGTAAAACCCCTTCTTCATCTTGGCCGGAGGGACAGGCTCTATCGCACCCCTCCGTAGGAGGGTAGCAATTTCCAAATGCAAGGTAGCGGTGTTCTCGCCCTTCACCGAGGTGAAGTGGATGCCACTGAACCTGGGCGGATGCCTGGCGAACTGAATCGCGAAGCCGGGTCAGACGGTCTGGACCAGTTATCGTGACGAGTTGGAAAAAGCAAGCCACGCGTCCAAGCTCCGGATGAGGGGGACCAAGGGGACAATCTCGTCGGACGTACCGGCGGGTAGGGCCTCGCAGCAAGGCGGAGCCTGAGGTGCCACGTCGTGCCGTGGCCGTGCTGAGTTCTGGGACATTGAAGCACTTACCTGGCTCCTTGTGACCACCCCCGGAACAGCCTAGGACGGGGGAGGAAGAGGCTTGTCCTCGTGACCCATGGAGACCGTCACATCGGGGTCAGATTTTTGCCACAGCTGGGCATGCAGGGGCGGGGAGACCGCCGCTGGAGCGCCATACTTGCCGAAATAGAATGGTGGATGGTGGTTGTGATGACGGCCATGCGCACCGGGTATGTAACCCAGGGAACAAGGAAACTGCTCTTTTGCTGAACTCTTGGGTACCGCAGCCACTTGGGCATGCGGCGAAATTAAATGAAAAGGTAACAAAAGATTCTCCTCCTGGCACTCCACCAGGGGATGGAGTGGTCTGCTTACCAGCTCCAGAGCAGCAGGTTTCCTCGTCCCTGGGTCGCCCGTCTCAGGGGCTCTTTGAAGCCTTTCGCGGGTACTTGGTGGCCCACCGTGAGATGGGTGGCGTCTGCTTCCTGCGGTGGGCTCCACGCCGGGGCCGGGTCATGGGGGCAGGCTGCGGTGGAGCCGGTGCAGTCACCGCAGGAGGACGCCCTTGACGATGAGCAGGGTGTGGGATCTTGAGCCGCGCCGGGGCAGGATGTGCCAGATGGCTTCCGTCTGCTGCTTCACTGCCGAGAACTGCTGGGCAAAGTCCTCGTCAGTGTCACCAAACAGGTCAACCTGGGAAATGGGGGCACCAAGGAAATGTGCCTTGTCGGCCTCTCCCATCTCGACCAGGTTGAGCCAAAGGTGGTGCTCCTGGACCACCAAGGTGGACATCACCCACCCAAGAGACCGCACCGTGACCTTCGTCAAGAGTGCAGCTTTTGCATCAATCCCGGGGTGGAACTACCCTCGTGCAGTCCCTTTAGCGCCTTGGCTTGGTGGACATGCAGGAGAGCCATGGCTTGCAGGGCAGAGGTGGCTTGTCCAGCGGCACCGTAGGGGATGACATAAACCCACAGGCCTCAGACGGGAGCTTTGGGTGCCCGCGCCAGGTGGCAGCGCTCTGTGGGCATAGGTGCACCACGAGTGCCTTCTCCACCGGGGGGATTGCCGAATAGCCCTTGGCCACCCCACCATCGAGGGTTGTGAAGGCAGGGGAGCTGAAAGATCGGGACCGGGCAGTAAAAGGTGCCTCCCATGACCTTGTCAGCTCCTCGTGGACTTCCGGGAAGAAAGGAACTAGGGTGGGGCGTGGCTGTGAGTGGCGCCGCGAGCCCAGGCACCAATCATCGAGCCGTGAGGTTTCAGGTGAGAGTGGAAAGTTCCACCCTAGCCCGATGCTCGTAGCTACCCGGGAAAGCATGTCCATCATCTCCGCATCAGCCTGTGACTGGGTGACCGTACCCGAGGGGGGGAGCCCAGCTAAGGCTTCCGCGTCTGACTGGACAAGCCCGTTCTCTAATGCTGTGCTCGAGAGCTCATCACAAGAAGTCGAACTCACCGTGAGACAATCCAGTGGACTCATCCGGAAGCCGATCAGGGCAGACGAGCATGCTGGGGAATGGGAGGTCCGTGGGGGGATACCTGGTGGAGGTGGTCCCATTGGGGTCCCTAAATTGCTCCCAGTGCTAGCCGCACTAGCCTCATACCCGTAGGTAGACGGACCGGGGCAGGGAGCCGCTGGGGTGGCTTGCTTTCTTACAAAGGCAAGCCGCGACCACATCGTTGCTATGGACATGTTCTCGCAATGAGTACATGACCCATCCACGAACGCTGTCTCCGTGTGGGCAGCGCCCAGACACGAAAGACCACGAACGTTACCATCAGAAGGCAAGAGATAACGACCGCAACCAGGAATAACACACAAACGGAAGGGCATCTTTAAAAAGACATTCCATGTGTGCCGCTCTTTTAGAGAAATATACTCTTTTTTAGAATATACTCTTTTATTTCTGCCGAAGCGCCCAGGGGCGTTCTCTGCAGTGCACCAGTGCAGAGGGGAGAGAAGCCACTGAAATGCGCCGTCAGATCCAGCAGAGGTGAATGAACAGCCATGAGAATTCAGCTCAATGAGCATCGACCGTCGGGCTCCGAAGAGAAAATCTGAATGAGTGGTTGCATACCAGCTCCTTTTATACCTGTATGTTCGGGGGAGTGGTATGCAAATACCACTCGCCAATTTTCATTGGCCTTTTTTCAAAGACCAGAGGTGTTTCGGGCTCCCAAGAGTGACCCCTAGTGTCACTACATCGACACAACGTCGAGTGAGTGACAGATAGGGAAAAAAAATATTTTGTTAAGAAAAAGAAAGAAAGTCATTTAGAGTTATAACAACACAGGGGTGAGTAAACAATGACTGAATTTTCATTTTTGGGTGAACTATCCCTTTAACACCGTAAACCCTAAAACAACCGTAAACACGACGATTAAAACAACTTTACAGCTCAAATAATACACAGGTTTTAACAGACCAATTAATGTAATTGCTTTTATAAAATTTTAACATTTCACATTTCTGTTCCTTATGTCCTCCAAAAAATTAGTCCGATTTACTTTCATTGTAAGTGCCTCACTATAACCTAACTTTTTGCTTTTTTATTATATTTTATTTTTTAAAGAGAAGTAGGGACGTGAATTTTATTTTCTCCGTTGTAATCAACATTATGCAGCAAATGCTGTCGACTGATCGTAACTTGTAATGAACCCTTTATTGATTCTGGTTTTATTGTATATATATAATAGGGTGACCAGATTCCTGCTTGTGGAAAATAGGACAGCCTCCTCCCAGCAAAAATGAAACTGACGTATCCTTACCTAGGCGTGGTCAGATAAATGCGAAGAAGAGGGTGCATCCCCATCTGTAATTGTTGTCACCTTGTACTTTTCGCTGGCAGCAATGTTTCTCAGTGTGTGCTTGTCTTTCAAGAGTTTATCGTAAAATGCAGAGCAGTCCAGTCCAAAATGAAGACATACAAAAATCATTGACTTCATGACTGTTACACTGAGTTGAGATTTATCCGGTGTCCATGCTGCATTCATTAATGAGAACACACGCTCCAAAGATGCAGATGTCCCAGGCAGACATAAAACAAACTCCACGACCTTGGCTAAGACTCTGAAGTTGATGGTCTTGCACTCCAGCTCACAAAAAACGTCTGTCAATCTCTCAGACATGGCCATTTTGTTCATATTTCACTCAGTGATGCGACGAGTAACAATGTTTATTGCGCAAGCCTACTCATCAAAGAGCGTGGTTTTGTCAATCAAACTGAGAGCGGGGATTCTGGAGTAGAAGTGTTCGAGGGTGCTCTGAATGTCTTTACACTCTGGGGTGTCTTTCAGTAGGGCCTACTCAAGTTTTTCTGCATTCTCCTATGAGCGATTCCAATTTTAGAGGTAATCCACCGATGCTGAATAAAAGATTCTCACTGCACAAAAGAAATCATCCGCTCGCATGTCACCAGTTTCAACCAGGGCATCCAACTGCTTTTTAATGTCAGAGGGTATGAATGATTCCTCCAGCATGGCCTGCAAGATTTTTCTCAGGTCATGAATGTGCAAATCTATGGCTGTGCACAACAGAATAATAAGCAAAAAGTTTTTCACTTGCTTGCACATTGTCAGATTGCTCCACAAATGTCACACCTCACTTTACTAGGCTCTGTATGTGACTCCATTTTTTTTTAGAATTTTAAACTCTTTTTGAAGGTACTCATTAAGTGTACATGCACGCTTCCTTGACATTATTCCAGGCGCAATTCCATCTGTGTGCTCTTTCAAACTGACTCTTCAATCAGTTCACTAACTGGATGTCTATTGATATGGGATTGTGATTGGATAGTTTAATCCAATAATGTACTTCAAATAACACAGTGTTATATTATTGATTTTACAAGCCGTATCCTTGGCTACCTTTGATTAGAATACTCAAGTGACTGAGAAAGCCGCAAAGGCAATAGAGAAATTTTAGGAGAGTGGAAATATAGGACAAAACATGAATTTTTCAGAATAAGTCAGGACACTAGAAAAAGTGCTTAAATACGGGACTGTCCTGGGAAAAATGGGACGTCTGGTCACCCTAATATACAGTATAATATATGGGCTTCGAACACCATTTCATGTTGACTTACAGCAATGCCGCTTTAAAAACAAAACAAAACAGAATGAAACAAAATTTATTGTTTTCACTGTTTACAGACTGAGCCAAATTAGAATTCAGACTATTAAACATGCCCTGATGTACATGCAACTTCAATATATTCTGTTCCTTTAGAAACCCTTTTATTTACGAAGACTGGATCTCACAAATGAGTTTTGTCATGATTATAAATGCTATTAAACACTCGTTATACTCAAACAGAACGTCTTATGATACATCTGACAGATCCTCAAAGGAGGCAGAGGGGAAAGAGTTTTTAAAAACTGAACAAATACTTGAGGCTAAACAATCTTAGGCATGCTCGGCACGTACGGTGATTTGCCTTAGGGCATTGTCTCTGAAACGCTGCCTGTGTTAGCGGACCTCATTTCTTATTGATCCACCTGCCTTGAACAGTATCTGCGTGGCAGCCGACAGTGGAAATCAGCAGCCAGCAATTACTCTGTGATCATGGGTAATAAGTCCTTTGGTGACAGTTCAAAAAGCGCAAGTGGAGCTGGAACTTTTAAATGGATTTGTCTTTGATTTTCCTTCAGCTATAATGGTATTCGAGGAAAAATATCAATGAAGTTTATAAATAGTCTCCCCCTAGACTCAGGTCCTTCTTTCAATGCAAGCCGACAGGATTTATTAAATTTTTTTTTGCCGTTTTATCATCGGACAGGTGAAAATCTTAAGTCGAATCACTTTGCCAAATAGCAGTAGAACTCTTCTCAAAAAGCCACATGATTTGACCACCCTGGTCTTGCAGAATCATGTAATTATACCAAAAATGTAGCAAAATTATTTTTACGTGGCTCGTTGTACGCATCGCTGTAGTTTCTTGATGGAACACTAGAGGTGCTACAACAGCGACTTTTATTCACTTTCACACAAATCACGAGTAAAACGACAGATTATCAGTTCATAAACACTTACTTTTCACCCTGTTCCTCACACAATGCTATCTTAATAATTAATAATTTTATTCCCACACATTTGCATATACAGTGAAATTCTTTTTTTTCACATATCCCAGCCAAGCTGGGGTCAGAGTGCAGGGTTAGCCATGTTACAACACCCCTGGATCAGATAGGGTCAAAGGCCTTGCTCAAGGGCCCAACAGCAGCATCTTGGCAGTGCTGGGGCTTGAACCCCCAACCTTCTGATCAGTAACTCAGAGCCTTAACCACTAAGCCACCACTGCCATCATTATGACATCAAAACACTTTTACTCTAGCGCATGACTTGTAAGGCGATATGGTTTAACATTTGCATAACATAACCAATGACATTTGTAAGCTTGTACAAGTGTAATCAAATTGCGCGGTAGCTCAACTGATAGAGCATTGACTTGTGATGCAAAGGGATTGCATTACAAGTTCTGCAAGTCGACACATGAGCCAACAGTTTCATAGAAGCACCACAAAATGATGTGGTTGCTTTAGCAATTGCGTTTTTCATCTCTCATTTGCTTTTATGACACTATCAGTTAGGTTTAGGTTTAAGGTTTAGGGTAGGGAGGTCGGTTTTGTTGATTTAAAACTCAATAGAAAATTAACCTTAAGAACCTTATCTTTTTGGGAAAACATTTAACTCACTTTTTGTGCCACACAGTGGACATTTCACCTCAGAACTGAACTCAGTACAGGACAAGTTACATGCTGAAGTTTAATACTTCGGGCTAGGGATTTTGACAAAACCCTAAGCCCAAGTAAGAGCAATAGGGATAGTGATGCTTGCTTTAGCACGCACCACTAAGAAATAATTACATCAAGTCATGAACAAGGGAGAGGAGTAAACAATGCTTATCTCTTATGACAGCACCGAAGTGTATTGAATCAATACCATAGGATGCATTATCCATGTTCCAAATAATCAGAGACTTGTTTGGCCGCCTCGAGCCACCAGTGAGTGAAGCATCAGAAAATTGCTAAGACAGAGGCAATAAACAAGGTGACAGATCAAGTCATTGCAAGCTATCATTGAGATGAATACCCTCTGGGCTACTAATGCGTCACTTGAGCATTACTATAATGTTACCGTGGTTTATCAAAACGGACTGAAGTTTGCTGCAATCACTGCTGCAAATAAACAAGGCGAATAATGATGGTAACTTCTGCAACTTTGACAAAGCTTGAAATGGATAGCTCACCCAAAAATGTCATATGGACCATTTGTATGTTGCTGTTATAGTGCTTTTTGAGAGAGAATAAATGAAGACAGAATTGTCATTTCTGGGTAAACTATTCCTTAAGAGACAGAAAGGCCATTTGCATCTGTTCAGTCGAATGTGCACGACTTTGAATAGTGCATTTGCCCTGTGAAAACCTCTGCTTCCTGCTCTAACTCAGCAGTCTGTCAGTCAATGCCCACCATGTGAATGTCATAGTTTGACAGTGACGTGAATGAGGGTATCAAGATCGATTGGACTTTTGAACTACAGTGATTGTTTGAACTACAGTGATTGATTAGTTGCAATAAACTAAATTGAAACACAGGATTCCTAATGTCATCGATATAACAACTCAAAGCAAAGCAACTCAATCGGACAATAAACAGACACTTTGAGCAGAGATAAAGGAGAATGTTTTAACACAAAAACAAATTTGTACTTTCAGAACAAAACTGTTGAGCTGTATTAGCTACTGCTGAATTGTTCAAGTTAATTTAAAAGATATAAACATTATAGCAAACATCCTGAAATAGATGAAATTACTGTGTCCGGGTTCTTCAGAGCAGCAGCATTTAATGGTGTTTATGTGCAGCACTGCAGTTTTAAGCATTATATAATGCAATATTTTTGCTAATGTTAATAAAGTCTCATTATAAAGGCATATCTATGGTTTATAGTGAAAAGTAAAAAAAAGTATGCTGTTTTTTTTCGAACTATCAACAAAACCAGATTTAGCTGTAACAGGTTGATGAAAACACATGCGTTTAACACACTTCTAAACCAAAGAAATGTGGCATATACAAATGAAAACTACCATCAGACATGCAGTATTTTTTGCAGTACTGCTTTACTGCTTAAATTATTGGTCCATATACAGTATATAATAATATTTTACTTATTCAATATTCAATCTTAATAACAGTCGATTGTTTAGACTGAACATGTTACTTAATGCATTTAAAATAAATGCAAAGACTTCCTACCTATCCTTCCACAAACAGCCAGTACGTGCAGCGGTGATGAAGACGGAGTCCTGTTCATCTCGTTCATTCTGTTAGATTTTATATTACATGGCTGTTTTGATCATATAAGATTATCATTAGATTATATTTGGCCTTATTTGGGGTTACTCATATTTCCCGGATGATTGGTTCTTATTACAGTTTTTCTCAATCGCTTTGGCTCATTTTTTGAAACAGTCTTAATATTCTCTAAACTGTTAAGTGCAATTGTCACAACTGACATCACAACTCTATTGCATGTCTGCAAATTGTAGTAACTCACCCAAAACACTTAATTCATGCTTCAAAACCTAGTTATTGTGTCAGTAAATTGGCCAATGCCACCAAAATGAAAACATTTTTTTTTTTCTTTTGTCATCATGTGAGCCGTACTGGTCAAAATGTTAAGATGTTTTTTCACCATGGCAGTCAACCCTGGAAATGTTTGTTATATACAAATTTAATTTTTGTTTTAATTTTTTGTTGACACTGACTGCTTACTGTACTATACAAGAATGTCAGTTTTGTCTAGCTGAATGTTATTGTATATCACACTGAGCTTTTTAGATACCGATTTCAACAGTAGGTAAACGTTTACTGGGGAAAGTCAATACTGTACAATACTGTAGTACACAGAAAATGGATATGCACATGTGTATGTATACAGTAAATTTATTTTTGTAGCAATGTGTTACATGTAAACAGAAAATTCACATTTGCATGTCCATTTTTACACATTTCTCACATGTAAAGTCATATTATTGTGAACAGAAAATTGCCACAAAATGACATCCATGAAGAAAAAAACAAAAAAAACAAAAAAAACAAACAGCAACAATGAAAAAACATTCCATGTCATAGATATTTATGGAATATACATGTATGTCTGACAGATTTTGATAATGGATCATTTTGCATGTGATGGCTCACACAATGAAATAATGTTTAGAAGTTGTGAAGAGTATGACCACTGGGAATCAACTCCACTAAAAGCCATGTGCATTTAGTTATTGTGCAAATTGTAGACAATTGTACTTACTCTTAATCTAAGGGTCAAAACAGAATTCTAGAGTTCCAACAGTCTAGATGATTACAGAATACATAGAACCGTTCTTTTAAAAATTATTTTGTCCACCTGACCTAAACAACATAAGCCAATTACTGTTTGGAAATCAACTTGCTAAATAATTAAGTCTGCCATTATTGTAGCATTTAGGAGTTCTATTACATTAAGTGTGGTTTTACATTTCTAATGAGCTGAGAATCTCTCTCTGACCACAATGTGGCTATGGTTGAGTATCATTACATGGACATTATGATCAATAATAAAGCAGACAACATGTCTGAGAACACTCAGAACGACAGTAAAACTGACCGTAGAATTCCACGATTGACAAAAACTAGAATGAAGTATACCACAGAGCTGTGTAATAATATTTTAAATGTAAAATCAATGTTTGTGGTCAATTTTCCAGTAAAGATTTTTATTTTATTTTTTTTTGAAAATGAATAAATAAATAAAAATGTAGATAGATAGATAGATAGATAGATAGAATCATTGATTGATTCATTGATTGATACATTGCATTTCTCAGGAACCCTTTTTTATGCCCCCTGTATAATGTTAACAAAAAATTTATATTTAGCATAAAAGCCTGGATGAGCATATTAAAGATATTCATCTGAGACCGAATAACTGGATTGAACTAAATAAAAAGTGCATAATAAATATAACTGCAATCGTAGAATTAGTTGTCTTATTTTTACAAAGCCTGTTAATCTGAATATTTGTGAGACTCAGAAATAAAACTGCTCTCTGTTGAATCTGAATGGATTTATTTTTTCTCTCCTCTGCTCTTCACCTTATAAAACTGATCTAAAAACCAAAAATCATCCAGTTCCACTTGAAAAACTCTTACGAAGAACCCAAAGGGGAACTTCTTCAAAGTATTACCTTTGTTTTAAGCAATTCCCTAAATTTGTTGTTTACTTATAAATAACAGTGACCATCATTTTGCCAACTAACCCTACCCCTAACCATTAAAGGTTAGAGTCACCTATTAATATATACTGTAACTTTTTTTTGTAAATTACCCAAGTAAATGCCATGTTATTAAATATGTGAAAAAAAATCAGTGTTCTGTATTTTTGAACAGCTTATACATTTTGTCAGGTGTTTGCCTTGACACTTGTGTTGATGCACATTGAGATCTAAAAGTCAAGAGCATTTGAAATTTTAAAAAGGTACTTGGTACTCAGTGTGCATCACGAATACTTGACAGTTTATCATGCTGTCTTGAACCAGATGGATAGACGGACAGACGGACGGGTGACGGACAGATAGATAGATAGATAGATAGATATGACAGACAGACAAACAGATAGATCTGATAGACAGACAGAAAGACAGATAGACAGGCAGACAGACAGACGGACAGACAGATGGATAGACAGACAGACAGACAGAAAGACAGACAGGCAGACAGGCAGAAAGACAGACAGACAAACAGATAGATCTGACAGACAGACAGACAGACAGGTAGATAGACAGACAGACAGATATATGGATCGATAGACAGATAGACAGATGGATGGACAGATAGACAGACAGACAGAGAGACAGACAGACCGACAGACAGACAAACAGACAGACAGAAAGACAGACAGATAAATCAGACAGAAAGATAGACATGACAGAGACAGACAGACAGACAGATAGATAGATAGATAAATAGATAGATAGATAGATAGATAGATAGATAGATAGATAGATAGATAGATAGATAGAATCATTGATTGATTCATTGATTGATACAATGCATTTCTCAGGAACCCTTTTATATGCCCCCTTATAATGTTGAAAACAAAATACTATATATAATATATATATAGAGAGAGAGAGAAAGAGAGAGAGAGAGAGAGAGAGAGAGAGAGAGAGAGAGAGAGAGACACAGAGAGAGAGAGAGAGAGAGAGAGAGAGAGAGAGAGAGAGAGAGAGAGAGAGAGAGAGAGAGAGAGAGAGAGATTTTGCTGTTTCGGAAGGAAATTGGTACTTTAATTCACCAAAATGGCATTCAACTGATCACACAGAATAGTCAGGACATTACTGATGTAAAAAAACAGCATCATCACTATTTGAAAAAAGTAATTTTTGATCAAATTAAGACCCCCATTTCCAGGAGACATCGCTCCAACAGCTTATCCTTGAGTAATCATGCTAAATTGCTAATTTGGTACTAGAAAATCACTTGCCATTACATCAAACACAATTGAAAGCTATCTGATTTGTTAAATGAAGCTCTGTTGAATCTGAATGGATTTGTTTTTTCTCTCCTCTGCTCTTCACCTTATGAAATATGGACTGATCTAAAAACCAAAAATCATCAACTTTAACAAAGAACCTAAAGGGGAACTTCTTCAAAGTATTACATTTGTTTTAAACAATTCCCTTAATTTGGTATTCACTTATAAATAACAATGACCATGATTTTGCCAACCAACCCTACCCCTAACCATTAAAGTTTAATAATATTTTTCATATGCTTGTTTAATATTCAGTCAACTATTAGTATATGCACTCATTTCCACAAAGTTTTTTTAAATTATTTTTTAGCAAATTACCCAAGTAAATGCCATGTTATTAAATATGCTGCAATAAAATGACGACATGCTGACGAGCAACCCTTATTAGCAACTAAATGTTGCCAGTGCATTCAGGGGTGCAACTACACATTTCCAAGTGTGTGTGTGTGTGTGGGGGGGGGGCTTTTCATTAACATATTGGAAACCAAGCTTTGAGTTCCACAATGCTGATGACGCTCTGTTCACAGCAGGGGAGCCCTTTGTTTGGAACATGCAGCCGCAAACATGAAAGCACAGCCGAAAAAGGGGAAGAAGAGCCGCCATCCTCGTCAGGGTCAGACGCTGTGCCAAACGACCTCAACTACCCAGCATTCTTCTGGCAAATATCCAGTCTCTGGACAACAAGCTCTGCGAACTTAGGGCACAAATCTCCTACCAACGAGAGATGCGAGACTGCTGCATTATCTGCCTTACAGAAACTTGGATGTCTACTGAGGTCCCAGACTCAGCAATCGAGCCTACGGGATTCTCCATGCATCACACGGACAGAACTAAAGATCTCTCGGGGAAAAGCAGAGGAGGGGGTGTATGTTTTATGATCAACGATTCATGGTATGATCGAAGGAACATACAGTCTTTTTGCTTCCCTGATCTGGAATACCTCACGCTACTGCGTCGACCATTCTGGTTACCGAGGGAATTCACGGCGGTCATCATCACAGCCGTATACATTCCTCCACAAGCCGACACAGAGCAAGCGCTAAGGGAACTGAATGGGAATATAAGTGAGCAGGAAACTGCGCACCCTGAGGCTGCATTCATTGTTACAGGGGACTTTAACAAAGCCAATCTCAGGACAATCTTGCCTAAATATTACCAACACATCATATGCAGCACACAGGGGAACAGGTTTTTGATCACTGCTACTCTCCTTTCCGGAATGCCTACAAATCCCTCCTCCACCCAACTTTCGGTAAATCGGACTACTCTTCCGTTCTTCTTCTGCCCGCTTACAGGCAGAATGTGAAACAGGAATCTCCCACCCTCAGAATGATCCAGTGCTGTTCGGACCAATTGGATTCCATGCTACAGTACAGGACTGTTCTGATCACGTGGACTGGGAGATGTTCCAGTCCGCCTCTGATGATGACATCGAGGTGTATGCAGATTCTGTAATGTGTTTCATCAGGAAGTGCAGATAGATGACGTGGTGCCGACCAAAAAATACGGATCTACAAAAACCAGAAATCGTGGATCAACGGCGATGTTCATGCAGCACTTTATGCGCGCACCTCTGCTTTTAATTCTGGGAACACTGAGGAGTATAAACATGCCAGATATACTCTCCGCAAAACAATCAAAGCAGCCAAACACCAATACAAAAACAAAGTGGAAGCACAGTTCAGCACTACCGTTGCGAGAAGTATGTGGCAAGGAATTAACATAATCACATACCTCAAAGCAACTAATCACTCCACTGTGAACATCACCACCTCTCTTCCAGACGAGCTAAACACATTTTACGCTCGTTTTGAGGAAAACAACATCTCCTCCACGGAGAGAACTCCCATGCCCGACACAGCAGAGGTTAGTTCACTTACTGTCTCTGTTGCGGATGTAACCCGATCTCTCAAATGGGTGAATATTCGCAAAGTTGTGAGTCCAGACAGCATTCTGTGCCACGCTCTCACATTTTCAATCTCTCCCTCGCCCTGTCTGTGGTTCCTACATGCTTTAAGACATCCACCATTGTGCCATACCAAAACAGTCAAAGATAACTTGCCTAAATGACTTGCATCCTGTTGCCCTAACTCCCATCATCAGCAAGTGCTTTGAAAAGCTTATCAGAGACCACATCTGGTCTGTGCTGCCTGCCTCACTGGACCCACTACAGTTTGCTTACAGAAGCAACCGCTCCAGTGATGATGCCATTGCAGTTACAATACACACTGCTCTTTCCCACTTGGAAAAAAGGAACATATGTGAGAATGCTGTTTGCGGACTACAGCTCAGCATTCAACACCATAGTGCCCTCCAAGCTTGATGCGAAACTCCGGGCTCTAGGCTTGAACAGCTCATTGTGCAGCTGGATCCTGGACTTCCTGTCAGGCAGATGCCAGGTGGTCAGAATGGGCAATAACATCTCCTCACCACTGACCCTCAACACTGGAGCCCTGCAGGGCTGTGTTCTCAGCCCACTCCTGTATTCCCTGTACACACATGGCTGTGTGGCAACACACAGCTCCAATGCCATCATCAAGTTCGCTGATGATATGACGGTGGTAGGTCTGATCATTGACAGTGATGAAACAGCCTATAGAGAGGAGGTGCACACTCTGACATGCTGATGCCAGGAGCATAACCTCTCCCTCAACGTCAGCAAGACCAAGGAGCTTATGGTGCACTTCAGTAGAAAAGACAGAGAAACAAAGCCCTATCACCATCAATGGAGCACCAGTGGAGAGGGTCAGCAGCTTCAAGTTCCTTGCTGTCCACATCACTGAGGAACTCACATGGTCCATCCACACAGAGGCCGTTGTGAAGAAGGCTCACCAGTGCCTCTTCTTCCTGAGACGGCTGAGGAAGTTTGGAATGAACCACCACATCCTCACACGGTTCTACACCACCACTGTAGAGCGCATCCTGACTGGCTGCATCACTGCCTGGTACGGCAACAGCACCGCCCTCAACCGCAAAGCCCTGCAAAGGGTGATGTGAACAGCCAGACACATCATCGGAGGTGAGCTTCCCTCCATCCAGGACATCTATACTAGGCGGTGTGTGAAAAAGCTCGGAGGATCATCAGAGACTCCAGCCACCCGAGCCATGGGCTGCTCTTACTGCTACCATCAGGCAGTATCGCAGCATAAGGACCCGCACCAGCCAACTTCATGACATCTTCTTCCCCCAAGCAGTTAGACTTTTGAACTCTTGATCTCTCACGATCACCATATATCAGCACTGCACTTCATTAATCTCACACTGGACTGTCATAAATTATATTTCTCTTAACAACACACTGGCAACTGACTGTCAACCGACAGCCTGAATGTCAATACAACCACTATAAAACCTTACTGCATATTTATATATATTATTTTTATTGCACACGGTGTATCCTATATTGTGTGTATTGTATACTGTACATTGAATATTATTATTTATATATTGTGTTGTGTGTAATTATGTGTATATTAGTTTTGTAAAATATGTTGGGTAAATCTGATACTTATTGTAAATTGGTCTCATCACTGTTATGACTGCTATGTTGCTTGGAACTGCACCCAAGACTTTCACCCACTGTTGCACTTGTTTATATGGTTGAGTGACAATAATGTGATTTGATTTGATTTTGAGTTTGCTATTCACAAGATGCCTCTGCTGACGTGGACCATGCCTCGCAAAAAAGAGATATCAGAAGACCTACGATCAAGAATTTTTGCTTTGCATAAAGCTGGAAAGGGTTACAAAATTATCTTGAAGAGCTTAGATATTCATCTGTCCACAGTTAGAAAAATTGTCTGTAAATGCAGACGATTAAGTACTGTGGCTACTCTCCCTAAAATTGGCCATCCAGCCTAGATGACTGAAAGGGCACACCGCAGAATGCTCAACAAGGTAAAAAAAGAACCCTTGAGTGACAACTAAAGACTTGAATGAATCACTGGAACTGGTTAGCATCTCTGTTCATGAGTCTACTACATGGAAAACATTAAACAGGCATGGTGTCCATGGCAGGACACCATGAAGGAAGCTTCGTGATTTCCCACAAAAACATTGCTGCGCACTTGAAGTTCGCCAAAGACCACCTTGACACTCCACAACGCTATTGGGAAAATGTTTTGTGGACTAATAAAACTATGGTTGAAGTGTTTGGGAAGAACACGCAGCACTACATATGGTGTAAAAAGGACACTGTATACCAACATGAAAACATCATCCCAAAGGTGAAGTACGGTGGAGGGGGCATCATGATTTTCTAATCAAACGCACCTGCACTTCTTCAGTGACTAATCATGGATTTCATTTATACCCCGCTCTCACACTCAGTCATTGTCTGTTCTTGTCAGTGTTTCCCCGGAGACTATATGCCTGCCACGTTAAACGAGCCAGCGCCCATGCCTGCCACGGTAAATGAGCCAGCGCCCACGCCTGCCACGGTAAACGAGCCAGCACTCACACCTGCCACGGTAAATGAGCCAGCACCCACGCCTGCCACGGGAAATGAGCTCCAGGCCACCTGACCCTGTCCCTGCCCTGTGGCCGCCTTCCAGTCCCCCTGACCCTGTCCCTGCCCTGTGGCCACTCTGTGGCCTCCTCCCAAGCCTCTTGACCCAGCCCCTGCCCTACGGACTCCCTAGTTTCGTCTAGACCTTCCAGTGTAAATACTTACCTAGTTATTGTCCCCCTTGACAGAGTTTAGTGTTGTTTCTACCTACGTTTATTCCCCCGTGTATTGGACTCTCCTGTGTTGTTTACGTTTCCTGCAAAGATCAAAGGACTGTTGTGAGTTTTCCTGTCATCTGTACATCATTATATTTCCCAATCTGGATATTACCCACCTGCTGATTGCACCACATCTGTTTCTGGATTGACTCACCTGTTGTTTTCTTCTCTGCTTCATTCACCTGTGCAATAAACCCCACGACTGAGTCCATATCCCTGCCTCCGTGAGTTTCTCCGTGATAGAAGAACAGACCGCCAAGAAGGACTCAGCGGGGGCTTCCTATATTCCACCAAGACTGACGAGCACAATCACCAATAGCATGGAGCTGACGGGTGCGTTTATGGAGCTGTTCAAACAAGATCTTCCTCTCCTGGAATATACAACTAAGTTCTGCCAACTTGTCACCCCAACCACAATATCGGACTCCTACCTCAGATCCATTTACGGAATGGGACTGAACTTTCATCGACACACAGCTCTTCCGGAGGTGGAGAGTCTTTCCTTTGTGGAATATGTCCGAGCCACGCTGGCCATCCATTACCCCTCGCCATTATCGACCCCCAAGGTAACTCCTCTCCCAACATTCTCCCTAAATACATTTTTTGAGGGGGCTAACCCTCTCCAAGCTCCGGTGGTCGATTCCCGCCGCGGACAGAGGCAACGATCACGGAGGTCACATTCCCCCCTTACACTGTGGGTTATGGCGGGAACCCCGGGCCACTGCCAGCGCCCACGCCTGCCACGGTAAATGAGCCAGCGGCCATGCCTGCCATGGTAAACGAGTCAGCGCCCATGCCTGCCACAGTAAACGAGCCAGCGCCCATGCCTGTCACAGTAAACAAGCCATCATTGGGGGAAAAATTATTTCCAAAGTTTATCAAGATATCCTACAGGAAAATGTCATGGTTTCTGTGCACCAGCTGAAGCTCAGTAGAAGTTGAGTGATGCAGCAGGACAATGACTCTAAACATCAAAATAAATCCACAATAGAATGGCTTTAAAAAAAAAGAAAAAGAAAATCCACCTTTTGGAGTGGCCCAGTCAGAGCCTAGACCTTAACCCAATAGAGATGCGGTGGAATGATCTCAAGAGAACCGTTCACACCAGACATCCTAAGAATAAGGATGAGCTAAAGCAATTCTGTAAGGAAGAATGGTCCAAAATTCTTCTGAATGATTTGCAGGTCTAATCCGCAGTTACTGGAAACACTTGGTTGAGGTTATTGCTGCCAAAGGAGGATCAACTAGTTATTAAATTCAATGGTTCACTTACATTTTCCAGAGCACTGTGTGTAATGTTTAACGGGATGTGTTCAGTAAAGACATAAAAGATTATAATTGTTTGTGTGTTATTAGCTTAAGCACATTGTGCTTGTCTATACTTGTGACTTTGATGAAGATGAGCTCACATTTTATGACCAATTAATGCAGAAATAACAAGAAATAACAAGAATACGAAACAATAAGCCCCAATGCCAGCCCTAAATCTACAGTAAATATAAAACTAATCCTAAAATCAGATTGGTTGATAAGAATATTGTTCCTAGACCAACAAGGATATTAATCAAGAAACATATCCTGCTAAGCAAAATCACAGCTAGCTAAAAACAACGACAAGAACAAAAATCAGAGTTCTATATTTTTGAACAGCTTGTAAGATTTTGTGAAGTGTTTGCCTCGACAATTGTGTTGATGCATTAAGATCTAAAAGTCAAGAGCATTTGAAATTTCAAAAAGGTTAATTAATGATGAAACACCAGCACTTTGTACTCAGTTTGCATCGCAAATACTTGACAAATTCTTGTGCTGTCTTGAACCATACGCTCCACTCATAAAATGAGATTGTAAATGCCAAACTCATTACAGCCATGGTGGAATACAAGGCAGAGAGCGTGATTTATTTGTCCCCTGGTTTTGTCCTGTCTGTTCTTAACTGCGGTCTTAATGACACGATTAGCAGGCGATATGGAGCTCCATGGCAGTTCTGCATAAACAGCAGTGGTTCGGAATGTCATCACTGGGAAAAGATTGGCGTCTTGATGTGGAATGTGACTGCCAATTCCAAGAGGAGCGAGTGCGGCATCCTCCAGTGATAATGCGTATTAGCATTCCTCATCCAACCTGTCTACACAAATGAGCTTTGGCATCCAAAATCATGAGGGGACGCACAGAAGAGCTTGAAATATAGTTATAGCATCACGCCTCCATATCATTTTCCCCACCTTTCTCATTTCACACCTGTTGTTGTAAATTAAGAGGAAAATCCCAAGATTTAACGGTTGATTTCCCTACACCAAAAGCCACTGTAAAAGCACTTTATGGAGACAGTCTGTTTAAATGTTGCTTAGATGATGCTAATTGGGAAGGTGGCCAGGAGCGTGTTCAGTTTTGTAGACTGGAAAGGTAACATTTCAAAATATCAAACCATTGTTTTGGTCAACAAATACTGTAATAAATTGCATGATATTGGGAATTGCATGAATTTAAAACACATGTGACAACTTGCCTCGACCAGAGCTGACATTTATGAAAAATACACTTGTCCTCAGTACACAGTTCAACCTTGCAATTAAAATTATATAATTGTTTCATTATATAGTTATGACCTATATGCTAGTTAGGTTTTTATCGTTTTCACTCATTTACCCAACAGCTATAGCAAAAATATAATAATATTAAAATTTAAGTTTGGAGGAGAGAATTCACAAATATTATTCTAAATGAAGAGGGATTTAAACTAGGTGATTCAAACCAGCATACAAAAGCGACAGCTAGAGAAAACATACATTTGGACTATTGACTCAAAACCTTATAATGTAGTTTATTAGGGATGGGTAAAAAGATAGATTTTCCGTTGCATCGCAGATTCAAATCTTAAATCACACATATCACAGACACAGTAAAAAAATAAATAAAAAAAAAACACAACTTCTCTCATTAATGTGCGCTCATAAAAAAACACAGATGCTCTAAAGAGACAGTACCATTTTAGCGCTTGTTCTACAAGTCCATTTAAATACTTGCAATAAACAATAAATGTAATGTTTAGATGTAAAAATGTTGATTTAAAACGTTAATTCAGTGTGATTTATAATATAAAAAAATAATGTGTTAAAAAAAATGAACACAATGAATCATGTCCTCGGACCGTAATAAGGAATATTCCTACCATCGGAGCAATTTAAGCTTGTTTCCCCCTCTTTTCAGCAGGGGGCAGTAAGTGAAAATCCAGCTGTATAAAGAACATCAATCAGGTTCCCGATGTAAAAATCCCATTCATTCTTTTCATAGACTAATTGATTTTTACCAATAACCTTTAAATACAGACCTACCATGAGCTCCAACGTTGTTAATCAGTGGTGTATGCCTTTGTTGAAGCCATCAGTTTGCGTTATTTCAACTTCATTGTTTAAAAATCGATTTTAATAGCGGAATTCCTGGTTAACAACTACACTACCATGGTCCAACAGAAACGATCCACCAATCAGAGAAATGCAGCAAACAACACCTGCAAAACCAGTCCAGAAGTGACCTCCCACTTCTATGACACACTGTGAATTACGCAATTGGGTCACTCTGTTTCACCCTCAAACTAATTATATATCCATATACAGTATATCTGAATATATTGCATTGAGGGTAAAATATACTTATAATCAACAACCTAAAATCAATAGTTTTATTTATTTCCATCGTTTTAATTCGATTATGTCATTCACAATGCTTCATAGGATTGTAGTTCATGTTCTCATTAAAAACGTTAAGCACACAGTCTTGAACCTTTGCCTTTTTGTCTAATTAGTCTTAGATTTTTGCTTCAAATCAAAGTTTGTAATGTTGTGATTCACTTTGGAGCTGGTTGGTTTGGTTGATGGCATGGAACTTTTTTTTTATGAAATCCCAGTGGATGAAATGAATGGGGAAAATACTTTTGGAACTAAAATGGCTGTAAAAGTGGGCGGGCACTGTTGCACTCCATCATTCTCTATTAGTAGAGACCCCTCAATGAAATTACTACAGGAAATACTGAGTATTAATCAGCTAGAGTATTAATCTAGTAATCGACTTTGATAATATACAAAACACTTTCATAATTTGCATATAAAGTAGGGCCTGTTTTTGCTTATTACGTTGAGTTATATATATTTTTTTTTTGCATTCATAGATATGGATGTTATGTAGATGATTGCCAAATAGGATCTCAAATTTACCCTGTGCAGTTTATTTCATGCCAAATCGAACACAATGCAGCTCTATAGAGAGCAATGGACTGCCTGAATGTATGTCCATTGTCATCATAATTATGCATAATGCATGGCACGATGAATACCACGTCTAGGCACTTATTCAGACAGAAATGATTAGTGTTTTAGAAGCCAAAGACCAAAACCAATCAAAATTGCATCTCTGAGTCATACAAGCTGGCACCACAGATTTACCATAACATAATTCCTCTGGAGGTGCCGTTGCCAGTGTGTGACAAGAATTTGGAAAGCACAAAAGTCTGTCAAGTTAAAACTGGCAATGTCGAGATAGGAAGAAGTGTTCCAAAATAGTCAGTATTTGCAAGTTAAATTAATGTTTTACAAAAACAAGCTTTATTGGGGACTGCATTTGTAGGTTTGCGATTTGAGGATGAGAGCCCAACTGAGAAGAAAAAGCAAACAAATAAACAAACACAAAAAAAGTAATGCTCAATATAAGAAGCTTTAGAGCAAGGGACTACATTTGGCCCACTAGAGTTCATCCCTCAATAATAATTTATCCTTAAAGCTGAAATTGTATAATTTTTTAAACAATAAAATACTGTCTCCTATCCCAGCTTAATATGCTGAGACAACTATAAGGAACTCATTTTCAGGCTGATTTGTCCAGAAAGTATAAACACTGTGCTTCTGTGGCACTTTCAAAACATTCCTCTGTTTGAGCATTCCCATCCAGCCCAACACAGTAATATTGACTCAACCAATAGCATACATTTAGGATGGGGTAATCTGTTCATGTGACCAATGTAAGATGGAGGGAGTGTTCGAGAAATCCTGTAGTTTTTTATTTTATAGTATTATTAAAGAATAACTATATATATATATATATATATATATATATATATATATATATATATATATATATATATATATTTTTTTTTTTTTTTTTTTTTATGATTTTAACAGGCATAAATCACATTTTAATGTGCAAGTATACACTACAGGGCGTTTCTTCAACTTCATGCACTTTTAATCTAAATTACATTTTTCACACTCCTGTTTATTTCATTTGTCACAGCATATATACATGCATCACAAGAGATTTATGTAGTTTATTTCTTTTTTTTCTGAAATCATTCAATGTAATGTTATGAAATGTACAATTTTGTACATTAAAATAGGCTAAAATAATATTTTATTGTTGATATTTACCTTGATTTTCATTGCTTTCTTCAAATTTAGTCTCAAGGATGCTCTTAACTGACACTTTTCTCAGCTAGGTTAACAAGAACATAAGCTTAGGGAAAAAAACTTTAATTGGGGTAAAAATTTTGGTATGGAGGAAATTATGTCAAAAATATGGGACAGTCGTCATTTTTAAAAAATGTATAGAAATTATTTTCCCACAATAAATATTGAAAATTGTTGGTACATTTCAGTCTTTGTTTATATTATCATAGTTTTAAACATGTAATAATTTGTATTTTTATAATAGATTTTCATAGTTTGATATTGAAAGTCCGGGACTGGCACAAGGCTAAAACAATAAAATCTAAACATAAAAGGCATTTGAAAAGTACTAAAAAAATAAAAGATGAATAAAAGTTTCTAAGTTAGTTTTAATGTGACTTCATTTAACAAAAACTAAAAAAAGGACCCACTTTATATTAACTACATGTCTTTAACTACTATGCACTTAAGCATTTGATACAATTTATTATGTACATACTTGTTGTTACATTGTACTTACATTTAAAGTACATGTATTTAATAACATCTGTAGTTACACTTTTAACCTTAACACCCTAACCCAACCCTTACCGTAAACCCTAACCCTAATCTAAACCCTAACCCTACCCATAAACCTACCTGTACCCCAACCTCAGCAGCAGAAAATGTGAATCTTGTGAGAACTTTGTAAAACAACATGTAGTTACACAATAAGTACATTGTATTGGATGTATTTTAATGTTAGTACATAGTAGTTAAAGACACCTAATATAAAGTGAGACACAATATTTTTTAAATCTGTCATTTTAATAAAATATCAACATCAACCCCTAGGACATAAAATGGAAAGTTGAAGAAACACCCTATAATAGCTGACGACAACTAACAAGCCTGTGTGCATAGTTATGGTGAAAGATAGCTAGCTTGCCTTGGTCAAAATGTTTCTTACAGAACCAAAAGAATGATTGAGCTGACCGTTTCAGGAGAATGTAGACAATAGCTGTATGTAGTTGTTAAAACACCTGTTGTAAAACACTTGTATTTGTTCTAACTGTTCAATAGGTCCCTGGTGGAGAACACCATCCGGTTAGTGGCCCACAGGCAGGGCTGGGAAGTAACAGGATACATGTAACTGGGATTACACATTCAAAATACAAAATATTAGTAACTGTATTCCACTACAGTTACAATTTAAATCATTTCAATCAGAATACAGTTACATTCAAAAAGTATTTTGACTACTAAAGAGATTATTATGCATTTTGTTGTCATTTGTTCTATTTAATACTTAGTCTATTCAATTGGAATAATTTATCCTTATAAATGATGCAATCCGAGGAGCGCTTGAACAGTGGTGAAATACTTTCTTATGATGTGTTACATTCATATGAGCAGACAGAGGACGCTTTCACACTTATGTTAATAGTGGAAAGGTGCATATGACGTCATCGAGGAACTTTCCCTTTGGGAGCTTAATAGAGGGAATCCACATACGATAAGAAAAAGATGTCGTTGTGTACACTGTGAGGTTTTGAAGTAAGTTTGGAGACATAACATCATCGCCCAAAGTTCTGTCTTGTGTTTTGTGTCCTGCCTTTGTGCTGAGCACACGGGTCCGGGTGTGAGTTACCGCTGTGCGCTCTTCGGTAATGTCACGGAGTTTTGTCTGACGGGACCGTGACATCATCATTCCCTGTCTGTCTTGTGTTTCGTGTCCTGCCTTTGTGTAAGCGCATGGGTCTGGTTGTGAGTTACCGCTGTGCACTCTTTGGTCGGTCTTGTTTGTGTCCGGAGCATGGTGTCTGAATCCTGACTTCCTGTCTGGTTCGGTTTCGCCTGTGTCGGGATCCGGACACTCATGATCCATGTTCTGTTTGTTTTGGTCTAATTGTGTTGATGTTTTCCCTCATGTGTTTCTGGTGCTGCTGGCACATGGAATCAGCATTTCCATGGGAACCCTGATTGTTTCAGTGGGAACGCTGATCATGCCAAATTTCAGCTGGCGAGCGGCATCTGTCCCTTGTTTTTCCTGCTTACTTTAATCCCCTCGTGTGTCATGTCCTTTGCTGGATTGTTGAATGTAGTTTATTGAATGAATGTAGTCTGTAGTGATTGTTTGTGTGTTATCATCATAGAAATCTGTTTGATGTGAAGTACTTACCTCACTCTCTCTGCTTAGTTGGTCCTGTCTCGTGTATCTGTTTGGTTACCTGTCTCTGCCCGCGTGTCGGGAGTGTAGTTGCCTTCCAGTTTGCTGTGCGCTTGTTCCCTGCACCTCACTATGCTTCAATGGAGGATTCCTACGAATCTGCTCCTGAATTCCACAACGCACACCTACAAACACACTATTCACGGATTTGCCAATTGTGCGGCCACGGTGCACACGCATCCTCAAACTCCTCCCCGCAACTGCAGCTGGTGCCAGGATCCTCAGTCTTCGCCAACACAGTGGAGGTTAATATTTATTGTTAATAAATCCTTTGAACTGTTCCTCTGCTCTTGGGTCTCTTTGTCTCGCACTCACTCTCTGACACTCTGTAATCTGTAGCGGAATACATTTTAAAAGTAACCCTCTCAGCCCTGCCCACAAGTAACTTGAGAGTATCAGTAAGCAAAAATTTGCCTAGCATCAATTTCCATGGTTTGACATTGGAATTTCCATATTGGAATTTTTCACATACTTTTACAATCATCTTGAAATACTTTTGTGGCACTTCAGTAGAGCATACTGCATTAGCTGGTGTTTGCCGCAGGGTCATTTCCCAGCATTGCTAATGGCTGTGGTTGCAAAGAGCCATTGTGTAACAATACTTTCGGAAGAATCAGCATGTTGCCCATTCAGATGCTCTGCTTGCTTTATAGGCCATAATATCCTCATAATATTCAGGCCATATTGTGTAACTCAGTTGAGGTTTCCCGTGTGGCAACACATTAACCCCAGTGAGACCTGAGACTGCTAAAAGCATTCAGTAACAGAGTACTCGAGAAGCTCAGAGATTGTGTTAGTCAACTGAAACCGGTCTATTGGGCCTCCACATAATTTTAATCTTTATTATACTCACCATATAAAGTAATACAATTTAAACTAATGGTGGGTACAGCACCAGGATATGACATTACATTTTTTTGGATCTGTGTTTCAGATAGAGTTTGGAAGTAAAAACTTGTTCTAAATAAGACATAAATTGCTTTCAAAAAACACTGGAACCAAATTATTTTCATAATATTTCAGAACAATTGCATTCTTCCGCCAATGTGGATGGAGCATCGTACAAAAATAATACTCAGACAGTGTTTTCTGCTGTGCCTCTACTAAATCTACAGTGCAAAACAAATTATGTTATAGTAAACATAGTCTCATAACAAATCATAATTGTACAAGATGGCAAAATCTGAGGATATCGTATGACTTGGCTTATATGAAATGTTACGACATTTATTCCCATAGAGATCAACCAATCAAACTGAATTTCAAATTGATACAATACAGGCATCAAATTTAAGCTAGCCTCCAATCCAACACTTTAAGAAAGGAAAGGTCTGTGAACAAATTTGGTTACTCAATCCATATTTAATAAGGCAAGACAAATGACTGATGTCAATTACCTGTAAAACGCTTCCCTCGTCTTGTTCCAAACCCTGATGTTTTCATCTATCCGTGGTCCTATTAAAATCATGGCTAGGTTTAGGTTTTGGGTAAGACTTTATGGTAAGTTTATGTTTTGGTTAAATTCCTTACGACTCCCATTCTAGCATGTGTACAAACTGCAAGGGCACTTAAAAGACCTCTCTAAAAGGAATGCATCCATCTCAGTATTTACTTGTTCGTGATTTAAAACCAAATCCATGTTTATACATTTCACATGACTTAGTATAAATATTAATGTTAGCAGCAAGAGTTTCAAGATGGTCAAGCCTAGCTGCTAATTACAAGACCTAAGATATACACTTTGACTTATATATTCATATACATTTTAACATAAAATATTGATGTTGATTAAAAAGTCCATACACATGTTTTATTTAAACTAGTCACATACTTACGAGTAATGCATAATATTATATTTTAATATCATAATAATATTAAAATAATAAGTGATACTACACACACAGATGGACCAACAGCATATTAGGCAGGTGGTCATAATGTTTTGGCTCATCAGTGTATTTTTCAAAAAAAAAGTGAGAGAAATGCAAACCTTTCCTTTTCTATAGCACAAGGGGGTTGTGAGAAATAGTAGGCCAAAAGGCATGCACAAATGCACACTTTTTTAAAAAGTACTATATCAATTGGAAATTGTGCACCATCCAGACACCTTTGGCATACAGTGCATTCAGAAAGTATTCAGACCCCTTCATTTTTTTCACATTTTGTTATGTTGCAGCCTTATGCTAAAATGCTGTAAAAAAAAAAACAAAAAGAAACAACAACAACAAAAAAAAATCACATCAATCTACATTCCATACCCCATAATGACAACAAAAAAAACGATTTTTGATAACTTTGCAAATTTATTAAAAATAAAAAAATGAAATATCACATTGACATAAGTATTCATACCCTTAACTACTTAGTTGAAGCACCTTTGGCAGCGATTACGGCCTCAAGTTTTTTTTTGGGTATGATGTAACAAGCTTTGGGGATTTTCTGCCATTCTTCTCTGCAGATCATCTCAAGCTCTGTCAGGTTGGATGGGGACTGTCAGTGGACAGCCATTTTCAGGTCTCTCCAGAGATTTCGATTGGGTTTAAGTTTGGGCTCTGGATGGGCCACTCAAAGACATTCACAGAATTATCCCTAAGCCAGTCTTGCATTGTCCTGGCTGTGTACTTAGGGTCATTGTCCTGTTAGAAAGTGAACCTTTGGCACAGTCTGAGGTCCTGAGTGCTCTGGACCAGGTTTTCATAAAAAAATCTCTGTATTTTGCTGTGTTCAGCTTTCCTTCAACCCTGACCAGTCCCCCAGTTCCTGCTGCTGAAAAACAACCCCACAGAATGATGCTACCACCACCATGCTTCACTGTTGGGATGGTATTGTGCAGGTGATGAGTGGTGCCTAGTTTCCTCCAGACATGTTGTTTATCATTGAGGCCAAACAGTTCAATCTTCGTTTCATCAGACCAGAGAATCTTGAGTCCTTTAGGTGCTTTTTTACATGTCTTGCACTGAGCAGAGGCTTCTGTCTGGCCACTCTACCATAAAGCCCAGATCGGTGGAGTGTTGCAGTGATGGTTGTCCTTCTGCAAGTTTCTCCCATCTCCACACATGATCTCTAGAGCTCAACCAAAGTGACCATCGGGTTCTTGGTCACCTCTCTTACCAAGGCCCTTCTCCCCCGATTGCTCAGTTTGGCCGGCCAGCTCTAGGAAGAGTCCTGGTTGTTCCACACTTTTCCATTTAAGAATTATGGAGGCCACTGTGCTCTTGGGAACCTTCAATGCAGTCAAAATTTTGTTGTAGCCTTCCCCAGATTTGACACAGTCCTGTCTCTGAGCTCTGCAGGCAGTTCCTTTGACCTCATGGCATGGTTATTGCTCTGATATGCATTTTCAGCTGTGAGACCTTATATAGACAGGTGTGTGCCTTTCCAAATCATGTCCAATCAATTGAATTTGCCACAGGTGGACTCCAGTCAAAGTGTAGAAACATCTCAAAGATGATCCAGAGAAATGGGATGCACCTGAGCTAAATTTCAAGTGTCATAGCAAAGGGTCTGAATACTTATGTCTATGTGATATTTCAGTTTTTTATTTTTAATAAATTTGCAAAGTTATCAGAAATCTGTTTTTTGCGTTGTCATTATGGGGTATGGAGTGTAGAATTAAAAATAATTTAAAGCATTTTAGCATAAGGCTGCAACATAAAAACACTACAAAAAGCAAAAATAACGAGTCAGACAGCACTAGGTTGCATACAGCACAGGTCATGTAGAAAATCAAAGGATAAACAGAATGGTGTATGACTGTTTGAGTCATTTGAACTCTAGAATAGGCAAACAATAGTAATGTCACTGGGGTCATAGGTAAGGCACGTCTAAATGCTCGGTCACATTTACCTTTGCACAGTGAAATTCCGCAGGCAAAGAAGGCATGGGCGAATGATGAGCTCATGTGAAATCAGCAAAAATGTAAATGCAAAGCAGCCTCTTTTTAATGCTACACTTTATACTCTGGTAGAGTGAAGTTAAAAAGAACTGGTCGCTAAAATTATCTTGTCCATTGTGAATATTCAGTGTAGCTGTGTATGAAGCATGGACCACACAGAGGTCACTGCCAAACTAAGCTACTTCATATTGGTCAACGCGGTGAATTCGCCTGCCAAAGTTCACCAAACTAAAACTCAAACAAAATCCGAATGAATTTCGCGCTGATTCCCATTGAGATGTTTCGGACGTGGAATTTCACTATGCAAAGGTAAATGTGACTGCACCTTTAACCATCCTATTGCGTTCTGGTAATTTTGGAGTCCACATTTTACTCTGCCACCCTCTACAGATTGATCTGATAATGAACCAGTTTGCAGTATTCACACATTAACATTCAGTAGTTCATGCAATAAACAGAATAAATTTAGTTTAAAAACATTGTAAACAAGTAAAAAAATGTTGACTACTGTGTTGTTTTTCAGCAGTAATGATTAATTAATTAATATGAAAGTAATAGGAGAATTACTAGAAAGTTTCACTTTAAATAATTAAATAAATTTAATGCAATGTTGTATTAAAATGAAATTACATATAAACCTTGATAAAAAAAATATATCTTCACATGTATCACACTGGTTTAGCTGTAGTTAATGTATATTTTGAAATGTTAAATAATTTCAAACTTTTTATTAAAAAACTGACATAATACATAATAACATTTATACTTTTCAGTTAAAATGCCAAAAATAGAGATCGTTTTATATGTATGGACAGCTAAGTTAACACTGAGCTACAATAGGGGCCTGGGTAGCTCAGCGAGTATTGACGCTGACTACCACCCCTGGAGTCGCAAGTTTGAATCCAGGGCGTGCTGAGTGACTCCAGCCAGGTCTCCTAAGCAACCAAATTGGCCCGGTTGCTAGGGAGGGTAGAATCACATGGCGTAATCCTCATGGTCACAATTAGGGGTTCTCACTCTCAATGGGGCGCGTGGTAAGTTGTGCGTGGATCGCGGAGAGTAGGATAAGCCTCCACATGCTGTGAGTCTCCGCAGTGTCATGCATAGCGAGCCATGTGATAAGATGTTCGGATTGACTGTCTCAGAAGGGGAGGCAACTGAGACTTGTCCTCCGCCACCCCGATTGAGGTGAGTAACCGTACCACCACAAGGACCTACTAAAAAAATGCACTATAATATGTTTTTTGATTAAAAAAGAAATTGTGTTATGAATGTTTTAAAAGCTTAAAACTCCACCGGGTCAAAACTGACCCATGAATACAAAAGGTGTATGCAGATTTTGAATGCAATAGGAGGGTTAAAGGGATAGTGCAACCAAAAATTACTATACTATCATCATTTACTCACCTTCACATTTACATATACATTTAGTCATTTAGCACCCTCATATCCTTCGAAACCCATAGAACACAAAACACATTTTATATAGCCTTCCAAGCTCCAATTTTACATACAGTGAAAGTGAATGATTTTTGGGTGAACTATTCCTTTAAGAGGACTTGTCCCTCCACTTCCTGCTCTACAACTGAAGAGCCATTCCATTGAGAGTGCTACCCATAAACACCATATTCCTGTGGACAGCACTTAAATGTGGTTCACCTCTAATTACAATTGCAGCGAGATAGAAATTTATTTTGGCACTTACACCGCTGACAAATGCATAGACCATCCGGCTGGCACATGTGCTCACAATGATGGCAATTACATTTGTACATGTCAGGCTGATTGTATGTTTTTTTGTATGTTTTTAAATAGTGGTTCAACTGACGCATTGCAAACCAAAAATGCCTGTTCTGATAAGGTTGTGGACAGCAGGTGGGGGATTTGTGGGTGGGGGGTTTAAGGGATAATGTGGCCAGTAAAATCCAACTAAGCATATACATGTAATTGTGCATAGTTAGGAGAGCAAAATAATCAACTTTTAAAAGGGAGGAGGGGAAACACTCTCGATATCTTTTGTTGTTGACGTCAAAGGCTGTGTGTCCAATCAAACTGTACTGTATGTTGGCGCAAATTCTTTTTTCAGATTGTAGAAGCTAAGTCAAATTAGGCAGATTGAAACATGGATGGCCTATAACTACATGTGTAGTTATTTGACACAATTCATGCTAATAGCATTTTACTATATGAATCTACAGTATCTGAGAAAAATTGCATATGTATTCTGAAGGATTTTCATGAGCGTACAAATTAATGTACATTAAATGGACTTTTAATTGATAAATTAATAGAGCGCAACAGTGCCAGCCCACTTTTTCAGCCGCCTTGGTTCTGGAAGTATTACCTATTTTTGCCACAGGGATTTCACAAAGTACTTCACAAAAGAGTTCTAAGCCATTAACCAAACCAACAAGCATCGAATTGAATCTCAGCATTACAAACTTTGATTTGAAGCAAAAAGGCATTTAAAAATTGGATAAAAAGACAAACGTACAAGACTGTGTACTTAACGCCTTTAATCAGAAAATGAACAACAATCCTGTGAAGCATTGTGAATGATGTAATCGGAAAAATATAAAACTAATGATTTAAAGTTGTAGATCATAAATATAGAATCGCAACATTTTATTAATATATAAGTTTATGGCAAAATATTAAGATAATTGCAAATATAGTAGTTTGAGAGTGGAAGGAGTCCAACTCGGTTGTGTCATGGAAGCGGGCGGTCGCTGCTGAACTATTTTGCCAAGGATTGTTGGATTCTTTGGGTATTTTCTCTTCAGAATCATGGGTAGTGTCGATCTAACAAGGAATTCTGCTATAAAACAAAACATTTTTAAAATGAAGTTGAAATAATGCAGACTGATGGCTTCAACAGAAGCATGTACCATCGATAAACACCCTGGAGCTCATATTATGTCTGTCTTTAAAGGTTTATACTGTAAGTATTGTTAAAAAACAGTTCACCAACAGAAAATAATAATATTACTTACGATATTACTTAAGATATTTACTTATGGAAACAGACTGCTGCGCTCTATTGATTCAAAATCATAATGGGTTCTTACATTTTACTGATCTGGACAGAAATATGTTTATATGCAAATAATTTCCTCTTATTGTGTGCAAACCCTAACCCTAACCTAACCCGTAACCCCAACCTAACCCTAAACGCTTTAACCGCTTTATTAACCCAGTATAGCTCCAGGTCCATTATACACCAAAACTTCAATTGACTTCACAGTCTATATCTTTACAGGCCAATAATAAGAGATTTGAGATCTCATAAACGCTAAAAGGCAAATCCATTTTTATTCCAACATGCACCCTAAGCACCAGGAAAATGCTTACCTCAAAAGTCAACATGAATTTAGAATGTACCCCTAATTCATAATAAACATCCCTGGTCTTATTGTGAACAATGCATCAGTGCACGTTTTGCTAAAGATTCTTTTTTTTTTTTTTTTTTGGGTGATGCACTTCTGACCTCTAAGCCCTCTTTTTTGTCAGCCCCTCCCCTCCAACCATCTGTCATATGAAAACTGGTTTTATTTCTTATTGAATGACCTGCTTCCCCCTGAAATGTGTAATATTATGGAGGTACAATAGGTTGCAAATGCCATTTCATGATAAATATTTAAATGTGTATTTTCAGACTAACACACTATTTCTGCCTTATGCTTACTGTGCACAGTATGCAAAGTTTCAACTTATTTAAGAATGTAATAATTTATGTGACAATTTCAGAAGATGCCTGTGGCCTTCTTTTATGTTTGTTTCCACCTTTTGTTCACTATTTTTGTCTGGTGTCAAAAACAGTACACCAAGAACTTCAAGCATCGTGTTAAAAAGTTTCTGGCAACAAAGTCTCTGCAACTAATGCTGAATTCCAAAAGGAGTACGTTTGACATTCAGAGTGGATTTTAACAGAACAAACTGGTGTGTCAAAATCAATTAGCGCTTGGAGGAGATAGAGAGATCACAGATTGGAGGGTCATAATTATAACCTGCTCTTGGCTGGCACTTTTTATTTTCAAGAAAGATATATCTTTGTAATTGCAGATAGAAGCCAGTCGACAGTACGTCTGGCAGGATGTTTTTCGACGCTTCATATAAGACACCAAACAAAAGGCTCCTACAGGATCTGTGGTCTGACAATGTGAATGGTGGGTTTGATAATCCACCGCACACGGTCATGAAAGACTTTTTAAGTGAATATATGACTCACTCAAATGAAACAGAATATGAAAAGCCTGACATCATAGTTTATTAGTTTAAAGCTACTGAGTTTGTATTTTAAAGGCAAAATTCAGCCAAAAATTTATAATCAATTTAACTAGTAGCTTGTCCTTCACTTAAAGCAAGAAACACCTTTTGCTTTCCAGTCTTTATTCAGCAAGTGTCAAGTTCATTGTCGGGGCTTGAGTAGCACGCAGTTCTTCACTTACCGCCTATCCAAGGCCCGCTCGCCATTCCATTGAATTGATGAAATGAAATGCAACCAAACGTGCCCTGTTCCTGATTTACTTTTGCTGACATGCAGTTGCATTTTGCTTGGTTTATTTAAAAAAATATATATATATATTTAATAAAAATTTTAAAAAAAATCATTATACCTACCTATTTGAAGCTGAAAATGTCCCCCTCATACTCAAAGCACGAATCCCTGGTGTAATTAATTTATTGATGATCTGAGTAATTGATCATCTGTTTTATTAAACTTTTTTTGTATCAAAAAGGTAAATGTAATACACCACAATTGCATTAAAAGTGTTGCCCATTAATCCAACCTCATTTTAGAGAATCGCGTTGCTGTTAGTCTACATCAAGCCAAAAATCCAATGCATTCACATGGAGTATAGGCCAAATATTAATAAGGCTGGCTATTGTAATGGGGTAATAATATTAAAAACCATAATCAAATTGTGTCTAGAAGAGCCTTAATCATGTACACCAATTATTTTACTTCATTCCCATTACGTTTGAAACTTTTGCTGTCTATAATAATATTTTATTGCGTAATGGTTGGATGCACTATATTATACATATAGTGAAGGTAACATCTTGTCTGTATGCAGATCATATAGTCCAGATGTTAAAGAGAGACAACTGCATAATAGATAAGGGAGACATTTTATTCAATTAGTTCATGGTTAGTTGTTGATTCCTAAAAACTATTTGTAGCCATTAAAAATGTAAGGTTCATTCTGTTCTGTTTAACACATGGCCTACTGTATGGACACAAATTTACTCCCCAACCGATATTTCACTTTAGAAAAGGTATACAAATTGACATGTTGGGCAAAATAAAGTCCTTTCTGACAGTAGCCATGGCAACGTGTGCACCTGAAACTGCAACGCGAGCAATGCATTGACTATAAAAAAAAAGCTGTCCTCTATGTAGTCTACGCGATAAACTTGCAGTGATTAGCGCTCGCCATGCCCCATGTGAAAAGGCTTTTATTCTGAAGAAAAGGAATGAGGAAGGACAGATGATATTGCAGGTTTAACCAATCAGTAGAAATGGGCATGTCACATCCATCCACTTGTGCAAATCAAATAATAAGCACACTTATTTTAAGCACTTGAATGAAAAAACTAGAAATCGAGCTGAATTCCTGTTTTTCTATTTCTTATATGAAACGAAAAATGAAAAATAAAGTGTTTTCTCAATTTTGCTAATTTCTTTCTTGATGAAAAACGAGTAAACGGTTGGTATATTGGTTATTCCGTTTTGAAGACAAAAATGGAAAAATGAATTTTCCGAAGGTACACAGACCTGGTAGATAGAGCTAATCCTGTTTCTGCCCTGACTTGTTAATTGTGTTATTATTGTGGACGGGCGGCCGCTGTCTCTCTGTTCATCTCTGGAGACATAACTGCATGTTGACCCCGCTACTCTGTTCCTCACAGCTAGTGTACTAATATTAGCAAACTGTTATGCTGATAGCACCCAGCCCCCACAAAACAGCATTTTACACAAGTTAATACCAATGTTGGCATAGATATATCTTGTTCTTTTACAGTGGCAAAATGTACTAAAGTCTTTCATACAAAATGATTGTGCAAGAACGATACAGAATTGCTTCTGACAAAGAAAATCACACAAGCATTGTTATCACGCTCAGCGTGCAAAAAGGATCTGTGAAGAGCCTCTTTTGTTTTGTGTCCTCAATCATTTGTTACCTGTATCATTCCAACTGTGCAGTATATTTCCATGCCCCCTGTCATATATGTCTTAATATATTGGTTAAAACATTCATAATTTTTTTTTTTTAAAGATGCACATCATGGATGGATGGATGGATGGATGGATAAAAGGCTGTGTGTGTTTCAGTTATTTTTTTTTTTTTTTTTTTTTTGACAGTTGGAGTTTGAATTCACAAACTTTCTGTTTTTTAGACTCTTAGCATTCTCTTAGCATTCCGTCAATCAGAATCAGAATCAGAATGAGCTTTATTGCCAAGTATGCTTACACACACAAGGAATTTGTCATGGTGTCAGAAGTTTCCAGTGCAAGAGAATGCAACGTATATACATACAGTACATACAAACATTTAAACATATATACATATAGTGACATAAAAAATAATAAAAAATATGATATAATGTATATTTTATATACAGATATACAGTTATGTGCAGGTGATGTAATGTACTGAAGAAGAGGTAGGATATGTTAAAGAATATGAATGTAAGTAGGAATGGATGGATTGAATATTGCACATGGTTGTATTGACCAAAGGAATGTATTTGGGGGCAGTTTTAACCTTTCATGAGGTGGAAGGCCTGAGGGAAAAAAACTGTTCCTGTGCCTGGCTGTTCTGGTGCTCGGTGCTCTGTAGTGCCGGCCAGAGGGCAACAGTTCGAAGAGGAAGTGTGCTGGGTGAATGGGGTCAAGAGTGATTTTACCAGCCCTTTTCGTCACTCTGGATGTGTACAGTTCTAGCAGGGTGGGTAGGGGAGTGCCAATAATCCTCTCAGCAGTCTGAGCTATCCTTTGAAATCTTCTGATGTCTGACTTGGTAGCTGAACCAAACCAGACAGTTATAGAAGTGCAGAGGACAGACTCAATGACTGCTGAGTAGATTTGTTTCAGCAGCGCCTGTGGCAGGTTGAACTTCCTCAACTGGCGAAGGAAGTACAACCTCTGCTGGGCCTTTTTCAAATGTGTCCTTTTGAGTCAATGTGGGTCTCCCAATTGTAAGTCAATGTAAGTCTTTGGAAATTTTGGCCGCTTTGAACATCTGCTACGTGAAAACTGTAAGTCCGATCAGTTAGAAAAGTCATTGCAACCTGAGTCAGAACAGGCTGAAGGTCTGTGCCAAGTTGGTTGATGTAGCTTGAAAGCTCTATGAGTTACAGTAAAAAATATTGATTTTGGAAAAGCCCTAAACCAAGTCTGTAGAATAACAGTATGTTGGCTTTGTCATCATCCACACTAATATGTTTTCATTTGAAAATGCATTCATTTTACAAAATGTTTATGCTTCTCATCCACAGTAGAATGGCGTTATGTTCGGAAGTGAATATAGGAGTGAATTTTAGATAATTTCTCTACTTTGTTTTGAGCAGATGTTGACATGCAGTACTGTGCAAAAGTCTTGGGTACATAAGATGTTTCACAAAAGCATTTGTCTTAAGATGGTTATTTATATCTTCAGCTTTAGTGTGTCAATAGGAAATATGAATGTTAGATTCCCAAACATTACTTTTGCAAATAGAAAAGATAGAATAGAAGAACAGGGAGCCTTGCAACAGATGTCATGGCCCCCACAAAACCCCCCACTGAACATCGTGTCAGTCTGAGATTACATAAAGAGACAGAAGCAATTGAGACAGCCTAAATAGATAGAAGAACTGTGGCGAATTCTCCAAGAATCTT
The DNA here is from genome assembly GCF_019703515.2 of Myxocyprinus asiaticus. Classification (NCBI taxonomy): domain Eukaryota; kingdom Metazoa; phylum Chordata; class Actinopteri; order Cypriniformes; family Catostomidae; genus Myxocyprinus; species Myxocyprinus asiaticus. Next base: position 9,452,460 of record NC_059372.1, read on the forward strand.
GGAACATCCTATCTGCCAACAACCAAGAAAAACTGTGTCCAGGTGTAGCTAGGAGAATTGGTGCTGTTTTAAAAGTAAAGGTGGTCACACCGAATATTGATTTAGCTTTTATGTTTACTGGACTTTGTATGACATTAAGAGATAAATGAAAACTATTTATGTCATTATTTTTGAAGATATCCTCACTATGCAACATTTTTCACAAGTGCCTAAAACTTTTGCACAGTACTGTATTTGTGATGTAATGAAATTCAATGAAAAACTGTCCATTTATTCCAGGTAAAGAAATATTATTGTATTTTTTACAGAAAAACTCCTATTGGTTTTTGAGTGGTGCTTGTCATGGCAAAACTTGTCACCACAATGTCCCACCAACTGCCCCAAGTTGAAAGAGGCCACCCCCATGTCTGTAAGATGTTCTGGTGCCGAGATATGGCTGGGGTATGTTGCTATGCAGTTGCTAGGGTGTTCTGGGTGGTTGCTAGGTGGTTGCTAGGAAGTTGCTAGGTGGCTAAAACAACCAACACTAACTATAATAAGTATGTGAGATAATAATAGTGATGCCTTGCTAAAAGCAAGCACCACTAATAACTGAGATAATAAATGTGATGCTTTGCTAAAAGCAAGCACCACTTATTAGATTGAAGAAATTTTGAAGACTTCATGTTGGCATGAAAAAGCCCTGTCTGAAAGTTTAAAAGTTTACATGCTATCTATCAGACAGACAGACAGATAGCATGTTTTAGCATGTAGCTAGGTGTTTCTGGCATGTAGCTAGGCATTGCTAGCATTTAGCTAGGTATTGCTAGCATGTTTTAGCATGTAGCTAGGCATTGCTAGCATATTGCTAGCATATTTTAGCATGTAGCTGGGCAATGCTAGCATGTTGCTAGCATGTTGCTAGCATGTTTAACATGTAGCTAGGCAATGCTAATGTGTTGATAGGCATTGTTAGCATGTTTTAGCATGTAGCTAGGTGCTTCTGGCATGTAGCTACACATTGCTACCATTTAGCTAGGTGTTGCTAGCATGTTTTTGCATGTAGATAGGTATTGCTATTATGTTGCTAACATTTTTAGCATGTAGTTAGGCATTGCCATCATGTGGCTAGCATGTTTAACATGAAGCTGGGTGTTGCTAGCATGTTGCTAGGCATTGTTAGCATGTTTTAGCCTGTGTTGCTAACATGTTGCTAGCATGTTTTAGCATGTTGCTTCGGGAAAACTGTAAGTCCGATCAGTTAGAAAAGTCATTGCAACAGGAGTCAGAACCAGCTCAGGGTCTGTGCCAAGTTTGGTTGATGTAGTTTGAAAGCTCTAGGACTAGTGATGTCAAAAGTACCGGTACTTTGGTACCAAGTCGATACTAAAATAAAAAAGATGTAACAATACCAGTGTTTCTACAGTACCGGTAGTACCGAGAACTGGCTCAATTCGTTCCCCACACGCTGTCTGACTGACAGATGGCTTATTACAAATGCTCACACACATTTGAGCATGTGTTCAGATACTCCTTTAACACAGAAATAGACAACTAATCAATTTAAAACTGTGACATGTCCTAGTGTGATTATTAAACCGCAAATGAGTGTGATTTAATAAAATAAATGTAGTCTACATGTACTGCGCTCTGCAAAGATAATGTGTGAAGCTGCTCATAAGCTGAAAACACCATATTTTATAGGCATCGCACGCTGTGCTTATTGTAGCAGATGACAGAAGAGAGCACTCTTTCACTGTGATGCACGCAGCACCTGCAGACTATACATGTATATTTATATAATTAAATCACAGCATTTGCATTTCAATAATCAAACTGGGTCATATAACCAACGTATTGAAGTGTGAAACTTCCATCAATATCACAGAACCAGAGATGACTTCAGGTCAAAATAAAATTTTGATTTAAAATAAAAGCTTGACATGTCAAATTTAAGAAATTGTGACAGAAGTATATTATTAGTGTTTAGTAAAATTAATTTTATTATTATTATTATTATTATTATTATTATTATTACTATTAATATTACTATTATGTTGAACCTATATCTCACAAACAAGATTAGAAGTTTTCATCAATGTTTTCATTTGTGCAGCACTTTATTTGACATAAAACAAGACCAGAGTTGTGCTTTAGATTATGTTGTAAGGAAATTTACTAAAGCTCTAAAAGATCTGTTTTCATTTAATTAAAGTTTGGATTAATTTGATTAGACACAATTTTGATTATGAGAATGGGAAAAAATTAAATACAATTTAGAAAAAACTAAAACTGATTTCATAGCATCCTACTTACATTTAAATAGGCATTTAAACATTCTATAGCATATTACCTATTTTTTCTGTGGTATCGAAATTGGTATAAAAAATAGTGAAATTTGACTGGTATCGATACCAACTACTGAAATTTTGGTATCATGACAACACCATCTAGGACGAGTTACAGTCAGAAATATTGGTCTTGATTTAGGGATTTTAAACCAAGTCTGTAGAATAACAGTAGTTTGGCTTTACGTTTTCATTAGAAAACACATTCATTTTGCAAAATGTTTACCCTTCACTGAAAATACAGCATTTTGAGAATGCTCTCCATTAGTTTGGAAAATGATGAAGTTAGGAAACTGAAAATGAAATTTTCTAACGAAAACCGATTAGTGTGGATATATGGCAAGCCACATAATTAAGTGAACATATGAGTGAATTTTAGATCATTACTTTGTTTTGAGCAGATGTTGCCATTTTTGTCATGCAACTAACTTCTAAAATGAAAACCCGCCCATTTATTCCAGGTAAAGAAATATTCCAAGTGTTTCTACACTTTTTATGTTTCTAACATGTTTCTTGGTATCATTGTTTTTATTGATGAAAAAATTATATTTTTTTTATTTGTCCTCAATATAACTTTCCATCCTGTTAGTCCTTTGTAATATCCATTTAACTAAATAAAACAAAATAAAAAAATTCTGTAATGACATCATCATCCAGGAAGTGAAATCATTTTTGTAGGGAGCGGCACAAACATCAGCGAGTATTAGCAATGGATTTTATGAATTTTATGATGTTTTGTGGTATTAGTTTTTTTGTTTCAATCTACAACAATTCATCTTGTTTGATAAAACTACAGAAATTGGTATATTAATTTCAAATTTCAAAAATATTGTTAACATAACATTTTCAAAATACAGTTAAAAATATCCGCAAGAACTTACGCAAAACAATTTTCAGGATGGAACCTAACAGAATGGAAATAAAGAGCTAAAGTTATAGTCATAACTTAAATGATATATAATAAATTATAAATTAAATTAATTATTTATATAATAATTAAACCAATTGAATTATAAAAGTGAATATTAATGAAGTTTAAGTGCCTAAGCTTGACTAGAGCATATTTCAGAAAGTCTGGTATAGACCACCACTTTATTTAATTTTTTTTTATACTTCCTTAAATGACAACATAAGTATATTCCTTTTTTTTTTTTAAGTAACAGGGTTGAAGAGGAACTGCATAACAGGAATGACCCCTTTATAAGTTGCACATTTTCATGTATTTCAATGGAAAAAGCCCTCTCGACTTTTGATAAGAACAGTTTATTAAAAAGTGCTGCAGGACAATAAATCAATTGTAAGATCTGTTTTCCTGAGAATACAGACACCTGTAGGCAAAGAGTTTAAAACAACAACACACAAGCTCACATTATGAATATACAGTGCAGGTTTTAGCCCCTGTGATGGCATAAAGCAGACTCAGGTGTAGATAAAGATTCAGACAGTGCACTTGGCCCCAGAGGGGCTTTCAAAATTTTCATCCACATGATGTTGATTCAGGGTCACAACCTTTTTCTTCCATCGGCAGAAGCGCTTCACCTTCTAAAGGAGGGCTATGTCCACATGGCACATGGGGAATTAAAGATTTTGTTCTCCAGTGAAGCAAGATGATAGCTCTGACCGACAGGAGCAAAGATGCTGAGAGCTGCAGCAAAACCCTCTGAAGGGGCAGCGGTGACGTGCTGCTTCGGGCTTCAAAAGGTGAAGCAGACAATGCGAAAAGACATTTGTGATTAATAGTGATTGAATCGATAGTGTCATAAAAGCAAATGTGAGATGAAAGATGCAATTGCTGAAGCAACCACGTCATTTCTCTGTAAAAATCACTTTATATATTAGCAAAAATGTAGGTATAGTAACGTAATTCTATGAGACCAGATTCACTGTAAATGCGATATCGATGTACACAAAAAATTTATTAGATGTCATTGACTAATAATAACTAGCACCCACAGCGAGCCTGGTTTACCCCCAAGGTTATTTTTGTACATAAACTGACATCTTATGAAGTTTTATGTTCCTTGCCACAGTCGCCTTTAGCTTGCTCACTGGGGGACTAAATTCAACTATTTTTTTAAAGGCATAATCTCCAATCACGTTATTCATTGGAACCGTACAAAGATGGCTTTAAGACATTACAGATATTACAGCTTCATTTTCTGTTAAAGCATGATTTTCTGTCAAGCTGCTTTGAAACGGTGTGCTGTGAAAAGAGCAATAGAAATAAAAACTTGACTAAAAACCAAGTGTGTGAGTCACAAATTACTTTCATTAAAGGGTAAGTATTCAGGGACAAGAACAAATTGATTAAACCACCCCAAATGATTTTTGAGACTATATAATTATCAACGAGATTAGAATTGTAATTCCACAAATGCTCTAGTGGTAAAGAGAAAATATTACTGACTTGTGACTCAATTTCACATTGTATAAATTCCCAAGAAATCCAAGGTAATATACTTCTCTCTAAATGAACAAAACAGACACTGGATTTGCAATGCAAATGCAATTTCGCTACCTGAGTCTCAATTAATGGAGTTACAATGACAAAGGTTTGTAATTACAGGAGAGGCACCTGCATAATTTGCCATTCAGCTTTTCAGTGATTGAGACAAGCTAAATAACAATCAAATTAAGGAAGAGTATTTGTCATGTTCACAGATATATATATATATATATATATATATATATATATTAGTTTTGGATTTGCCCAAAACCCTCCTTTGTACATATATACACTGGCGGCCAAAAGTTTGGAATAATGTACAGATTTCAGAAGAAAATTGGTATTTTAATTCACCAAAGTGGCATTCAACTGATCACAAAGTATAGTCAGGACATTACTGATGTAAAAAACAAAAAAGTCATTTTTGATCAAATCTAGACACGCCCCATTTCCAGCAGCCATCACTCCAACACTTTATCCTTGAGTAATCATGCTAAATTGCTAATTTGGTACTAGAAAATCACTTGCCATTATATCTATCATGTATTCCCTGTTTTTGTCTAGACTTTTATTTTGAAATTCTTGTTTAATTCCCCATTCCTGTTTGCTCTTAGTTTTGTAGTCCGTTGTAGTTTCATTTTTTATTGGTTTTCCCCTGATTGTTTCCCCAGGAGTTCCTCCTTCCCTTGTTTGCCCTGTGTATTTAAGCCCTTGTTTTCCCTGTTTTCTTTGTCGGTCTTCACATGTATTACGCTGTGCTCTGTACTTGGTTCCCTGTGTTTTTTGTTTTGTTTTGTTTTGTTTTGTTTTGTTTTGTTTTGTTTTGTTTTGTTTTGTTTTGTTTTGTTTTGTTTTTTGTTTTGTTTTGTTTTGTTTTGTTTTGTTTTCTTTTCTTAGTTACTTTGTTTATTAAAGCTGCGTTTAGATCCTCATTTCTCGCCTGCCTTGTTACAATATCAAACACAGTTGAAAGCTATTTGGTTTGTTAAATGAAGCTTAACATTGTCTTTGTGTTTGTTTTTGAGTTGCCACAGTATGCAATAGACTGGCATGTCTTAAGGTCAAAATTAGGCCAAAAATGGCAAAGAAACAGCTTTCTCTAGAAACTCATCAGTCAATCACCGTTTTGAGGAATGAAGGATATACAATGCTTGAAATTGCCAAAAAAAAACTGAAGATTTCATCCAAAGGTGTACACTACAGTCTTCAAAGACAAAGGACAACTGTCTCTAACAAGGACAGAAAGAGATGTGGAAGGCCAGATGAACTAAACAAGAGGATAAGTACATCAGAGTCTCTAGTTTGAGAAATAGACGCCTCACATGTCCTCAGCTGACAGCTTCATTGAATTCTACCCGCTCAACACCAGTTTCATGTACAACAGTAAAGAGAAGACTCAGGGGTGCAGACCTTATGGGAAGAATTGCAAAGAAAAAAACACTTTTGAAACAGAAAAAGAAAAAGAAAAGGTTAGAGTGGGCAAAGAAACACAGACATTGGACAACAGATAATTGGAAAAGAGTGTTATGGATCTTAACCCCATTGAGCATTTGTGGGATCAGCTAGACTGTAAGGTGCGTGAGAAGTGCCCGACAAGACAGCCACATCTATGACAAGTGCCACAGGAAGTGTGGGGTGAAATGTCACCTGAGTATCTGGACAAACTGACAGCTAGAATGCCAAGGATCTGCAAAGCTGTCATTGCTGCACGTGGAGGATTTTTTGATGAGAAATCTTTGAAGTAGTTTAAGAAGTTCTGAACATTTTTCAAATTGTAATAGTAATTTTGCACGTTATTAAAGGTGCTATATGTAAGATTGACAACAAGCGTTTGAAATGGGTACTGCAGTCCAAATTCAAAATATTGGAGAGTTGTCTGCCCCGCCCCAGACTGGAAACTCATGCGGGTTGCCTGAATGTTGACGCAAATTAGCCAACTCAGCATCCGTTTTAAAGGATTTCTGGGCTTTAAGCTGTCTCCATCTTCCAAAGGCTTCTCCAATATTTATCCTTGTTTTACTACGCCTCTGGTCATGGTGGTTTTTAGACGGATGGCGAGGCTTTTTAGGTCGGGTGGAATCTGTTATCTCTGATCCAGTTCGTTTGCTTGCTTCCATGGCTGCAGCACGCAGTGTTGTTTGCCTGCAAACTTGTTCAAATCTGTCAACCTGGTGGTGTCAAAATACTATTGGTGAGTGGGAAGTGGGCGGGATCACACAGGCCAAAACATAAACCGAAATTCCGGCCCGGAATGGAAACTTTAAAGTAGAATATACTGGCTGCAGCATTGTTATCGGAGAAGCCAGTGTTTCAACTTAGCATGTTTCCTAATTCTCTAATGACATATTAATGCCATTTTATAATTTAGTACAGTAAAAATATTACATATAGCACCTTTAATGTCCTGACTATACATTGTGATCAGTTGAATGCCACGTTGGTGAATAAAAGTACCAATTTCTTTCCATTAGAGCAAATCTGTACATTATTCCAAACTTTTGGCCGCCAGTGTATATATTATGTACAAGGAGGGTTTTGGGCAAATCCAAAACTAAATGTCTTCTCCTTCACTGAAATGAGACAGAATTCACAGACAGATATCACTGCTTTTCAATTATATGACATTTCTGAACAATTTTATGAAAACTTGCAGTTGTTAAACTTGGCAGTGTGATACTGCATATACTTGACTTTTGTATGACAAATTGTTTGCTATGTTCCTCATTTGTAACACTCACTTTAGGTAGAAGCGTCTGCAAAATGACTAAATAAAATGTGTGCCGCATACATTTTATGTCAAATAATTGCATTAAATTATTAAATAATTTATTAGATCATTAATAATTATTAATACATGAAATTATTCAATGAAATGTAGGTAATTTATTTAATTTATAGATTGACTTTTATTATTTAAAGGATTAGTTCACCCAAAAATGATAATTCTCTCATGATTTACTCACCTTAAAGCCATCCCAGATGTGTATGTCTTTCCTTCTTCAGCAAAATCGAAATTATTTTATAAGCACATTTCAGCTCTGTTTGTCCATACAATAAAAGTGAATGGGTGCTATGACGCTGCTGGCTGTTTGGTGGTCCAAAAGGCATATTTAGGCAGCATAAAAGTAATCCACACGACTCCAGTCGATCAGTGAATGTCTCCTGAAGCAAACCGATTGGTTGGTGTAAGAAACAAATAGACAATTAAAATGTTTTTAACTTTAAATCATTGCTTCCGGCCAGTGCTGGATTTCTGTTTGATATGGCCTGACTCTCACATGGTGTTCGTTCCTCTGTTGTATAGAAAGCGCGCCCTTCCGACTTCTCACGTGAACGCACCATTGTGCTTACGTCACATGACAGCTCTGTGATAGGTCGACTGGTAGCAGGAAGCATGTTTTTTAAATTTAAGTTTTAAATATTTATTTTTTACACAAACCTAACGATTTGCTTCAGAAGACATTCATTGATCGACTGGAGTCATGTGGATTACTTTTATGCTGCCTAAATATGCCTTTTGGGCCGTCAAACAGCCAGCAGTGTCAGGGAATTCACTTTCATTGTATGGACAAACAGAGCTGAAATGTGCTTATAAAAATCTTCATTTCGGTTCTGCTGAAGAAGAAAAGACATACACATCTGGGATGGCTTAAAGGTGAGTAAATCATGAGAGAATTATAATTTTTGGGTGAACTAAACCTTTAATACATTTCATACAAGAGTTTGCACAGTATGCAAATGTGCAAGTCAAATGCGTTTCTCCAAACTGTGTTTCTCAGGTGTTTAGTTGTTGTCAAGAATAGAAGGCAAGGTGTTACAGGAAAAAGAAAAAATACAATTCCGAGGCCAACTTTCTTCCATTTCCAATTAGAGTACTCGTTTTGCTTGTAGATGAAAAAATAAATAAATATATATATATATATTTTTTTTTTGTTTAATGCTGTTTCTATGGATATAGCATTGTTGTTATGAGACAGCAAGGACAGAAAACATGTGGCATGTGATATTCAGTCTAGTATGTACTCAATCCTTCTGGAGGGAGTTGTAAATCTGTCCTATGTGATTACAGTATAGTAACATCCTGTCAATCAAGCTCAATGACCAGATATGCTTTGATAGAGATAGGCTGACATTCTAAATGTTGTTTTGCCGATCATTGTGTCTTGAAATAAATAAAGAGGAAAGTAAACCATTTCTAACCAAGAATTCAATGTTTTCATCAGGAAAAATAGCATTTCTTGAGAATGAAAGGTAATCCATGGAAATGTTCAGTTAGAGGCATTTAAGCTTATTTTATCTTACATCTAATTTACACTATAAGCTATCAAATACCCATGTTGCTATATCTTGATTTTTAATGGTGTGAAAATATAATAAAAGTTTTTTTTTTATTTTACAAAAGTCATTACAATAAAAATACACATTTCTGTAAATTGTAAATGTGAATGTTTATCAAAAAGCATCAAAAGCATCAAAAACAAGTAAAAAAGCAAGTAACTAATCACCGTTGCTCAGTCTAGACTGGATAAAAGGTATGGCTTTCAGTGTATCAATTATGACATTGTGCATGTATTCTGTTACATTAGACTTATGCTTTATCGTTACATTTCTAATTTAATAGCTATTAGATAATCAACTTTACCCTGAAACAGGAGATAGATTAGTACAAGTTTAGAAGCTCTACAGCACGTGCGCACACGTGCACGGCCATCCACGTGATGTAAAGGAAACGGGACTAATTGGACCAGCTGACCTCCCAGGTCCAGTTATGACGCTCGCGTGCCCACTGAAGGCGCTTTCGATGGTGGACAGGGGTCATCATGGGCACTCTAACCAGTCTGCTGCTACACAGCCCCATACGCAGCAGAGTGCAATGCACTGTATGCTGTGACACATTCCTCCCTGTAACAATCATTAAAATGTTATGTGACTTGTGCAACAGTAGACCTTCTGTCGGTTCAGACTAGATGGGATAGCCTTCGTTGCCCTCACGCAACGATGAGCCTTGGGTGCCCAACACACTGTTGTCGGTTTGTGGTTTGTCCCTCCTCAGACCACTGTCGATAGGTACTCACCACTGCTGACCGAGAGCACCCCAAAGCCTTGCTGTTTCAGAGAAGTTCTGACCCAGTCGTCTGGCCATAACAATTTGGCCCTTGTCAAAGTTGCTCAGGTCTTTACTCCTGCCCATTTCTCCTGCATTCAACACTACAAGTTCTCGTTGACTACGAGAACTGATTGTTCGCTTACCATCTAATCTACCCAGACATTGACATGTGACCTTGTTAGGAGATGATCAATGTTATTCGCTTCACCTATGAGTGGTCATAAAGTTTTGGCTCATCAGTTTATATTGCAGCTCAGATACAACTTGCTCACCATTAGTGCCAGGTTAATTGTGAACAGCCATTTTCTCCAGCAATATATGACAGAACACTTCAGGAACACTGCTTTATTTATACCGATTTCTCATTTAAAGAGATCAGATCATAATTTTTTATTATTTAATTATTTTTTACATTTTACATTTTGAGGTCCACTTATCATGTTATTTGGACCAAAAACAGTAATTTAGTTTTTCAAGATTATTTTCCACCCTCTCTATGAGCCTTAGAATTAAAGGTGTAGATTACCCAAAAATGATAATTCTGTCATTATTTGCTCACTATCATGCTGTTTCCAAATGACCTTCTTTCTTCTGTAGAACTAAAAAAGAGATTTTAGGCAGAATGTTAGCCCGTGTCACCATTTAAAAAAAAAGAAGAAGAAAAAAGATACAATGACAGTGAATGGTGACTGAGGCTAATATTCTATCAAACATATCCTTTTGTTGATGACAGAAAGAATGATGAAAGTATTTAAATTTTTAGATGAAAAACAGGCTGTTTGCTGCCATGTCCAATATAGTTTCTAACTGCCCCCTCTTTCATAAGAGCCTCTCAGTAAAGCCTGCATCACATTTTACTCTTAAAGTTACCAGTACATTAGTTCTTCTGGTGTTTAGGAATAATAGTATCTATACTACTATCTCTTTATTACCTCAAACTGTGTGGGTTTCAAGTTTCTGATCACCCAAATAGGCATTGTCCACATGTAAATGTTGGCGAGAAAGTTTTGAGTTCTGAAAGTTACAGTAAGTGTTTTTATAGTAGCTAGAAAAAGCATTTTTTTTTATCTCAAAAGTTCCAAGGAAAATTTGATTCCTCGTGATATAAATCAGTGTATAGTGCATGCATAGACAACACAACATGACCTGCCACCATCACACCATGCACATCACAAGTCATGATAACAGCAGTGTGCAATAAAGACAATCCATGCCATTCCTGCTTCAGAAATAATAGGCTTATTAGCCAGTTATTTGTGGTGATGGACAGCTCCAAAAATGCTTCAAAGAGGAAGAAAACAGCGTGAAGCTCATAATTAAAAGTTAGTTTTATGTCATCATGCCCAAGGTTGTTCACACTATTTCATACTGTCTTTCTTTCTTGCCTATCAGACTCATTGTGTCTTTTTTAGATGGCTTGATGGCTCAGCTAGCTTCGGCAGATAGATCTCCTCATTCTAATAAAGCCGGGAACACAAACAATAAGGCCACTACGAGACAGACTCGGCAGAATGATTCACAAAGATGAGGGGAAAGGGTCACGGCCCTGGAGAAAACATTACATGATGAACAGTGGTCCATCTGCAATGGTCAACATAACATTAAATGCGGCACTTCCTCTTAATGATGAGATCATGCATGCTTTAGTCATGTGAACTACTGCCAAGCTGTGTCTCAAATGGTGCAGTATACACTGTGCACTTACACTATACACTTTGCATGCACTCGGCCATCTAGTGTATGAATTTTCAAAGTGTAGCATCATCATAAATGGAACACTAACGTTTTGTTTCTACATGGAAGCATTCGCCACTTTTTAGCTGTTGTAATTACGTTTCAAATGCACATAGTGTGTTGCCACACAGCTTCAAATGGTGATAAATAATTCATGTTTTAAAAGTGCTGTCTTGACATAAGCTTCATTATTTACCACATTCGCCATCACAACAATTGTTTTGTCAAACCAGCATTGCAGTCGATGAACTCTGCCCCTTCCGCTATGTAGGGCAAGCCACAACAGCTGAGTGCATCAAGTATCGAACTTTCCACACTTCGTTTTTCGTTTTAAGAAGTAGATCATCCGAATACTTATAATACTATTCTTCTTGTTGCATTTTTCGCACTATTTACACTACAAAATGGTGATGTAGAACTTTCCAAAATGCTTTATGAGATTTCCAATCTCATAAAGCTTTGTCTGCTTTCTTATTAACGGCTTAATGACGTTATGCTGTTGATGGGACAGCTGATTGTTCGAAATGATTTCGGATGCCACTAATTACACACATTAAAAGGCTGTGTTAAAAAAAAGCCTGTATAATTAAGCTTCCCACTCACTTCACTTTAATCAATGTGAATGTGTGTGTATATGTCAAGAGACACAACGGATGCAACAGACGATGGTTTGAACAGTCGGAAAACATGTGTTTTGGACTTGTTACCTCACCGTGCAGCTGCGTGATCTGTTGATGGCAACCTAAATCTCTTCTAAGAGATATTCTAAGGAATATTTACAGTGATGCATCCATAACAGAAAAACATGACCTACTGTCACTGTGTGTAGAAGAGACTGAAAAATGTTAACATTTTTCATTAACGGAAATTACCAGACAAAGAATATTTTTCTCAACTAGAATCAAATAAAAAATTAAGTATGCAAAAGAAAGACAACTAAATTGCAATTACAATATGCACTACAATGCGAACAAAAACTAAACAATGCAGAGTAAGGGGCCGTTCAGACTGAACATATTCTTGCACTAAAAAAAGCTAGACGCAGTGCAACCAGTAGAAAATAACGCAGGTGTCTGGAGATGCGTTTTTTTAAATGTGTAGTTCTTTTTCATTTGAAGATGCATCTAAAAACGTAAAGCTTCTGCATGAGATGTTGGAAAAATCAGACTGATCTCACATTGAAATCAGAGTAGTAGGTTGGCTTTTCTTTAGCTAAAATAAGTCTGTGCTTACCGAAATGCAAAACACTACCCCCACTGGCCAAAGCGGTAAGTGTTGTTGGGCGTATGGGCATGTGTGAGTTTCATGTTGGGGTGTAATGTTCATGGAGGGGCACCAAAACTGAGTTGTGAAGAGAGTTGTTTTCAGAGGTACAGGCTGTACAGTGAAGAGGAATGCAGCTTTTATAAACTGAACCCCCCCAACCCAAACCTACACTTAACCATCAGTGGAGTAAAAATGTAATATAAAAAGGGAAAAATACAACATCTGAAATGCATTCGTCACTGATTTTGGAATTGAATTGATGGTTTGACTGCGGGATTCGAACCTGGGTCTCCCACATTGCTGACGCAACGCACTGGAGCCAATGCTAAAATGTCTGATAGGAGAAGGCACTTGTCAGTGAGTCGGCATAATATGGCCGATCGTATGGTACTGGAACTCCTGGAAACAACATGCTGACTTCCCGTGTGATCGTGTTGGAAAAAACAGTGAGATATGGCGCAATGCTGAAAGACCACCTTCTACCACATGTTTACAGAGAAAAAACTATTTAAAAAAACTGTGCAAATGGACACAAAAATACATTCGTTCTGTACAGCCCATAAAGCATTTTACTTAAATATTTTCAATCACTGAGGGCATTTAACATGCAATCTTACATCAATTATGTAATAAACTATCAATGTGTAAGATTATACAAACACCTTCTTTTATCAGGGAAGCAAAGCCTAATCAACACGCCTAGATTTTCCCCCCCATTACCTTTATTTTGCTTTTCATTTAAGCAACATTTTCGCCATTCTGTCCCCTTATTCAATGTGAACGTGTCTCTTGTGCATGTCTGTTTACGTTTTGACGTTTCAAAATTTAAAATCTTACGTAAATGCGGTTTACAAAGTAAAACAAGTTTGTTTTTGTATTTCCAATGAATGCTGCACTGTTCACTTTCACTTTCACTTTCTTTGATATTAAATTAAAATGTAGGTTCTACTCAAATACTTTTTGTAGCAAAAACCTAAATAAATTGAGTTTATTAATAAATATACTGTAACATAACTTATATTTGATCTGTTCAAATAACTCTATTGAACCTTGCAGCTTGTTGCTGACTACACTGATTTGCCAAAGTTTGCGAGGTTCATTGTATCAAATGTTTAAAAAATCATTAAAGAATTTTGCTAGAAAAAATTTTCCATTTCCATTTGAAGCAACTAAATGACTTTGTAATTTCTTCTGTTTTGTCACCGAATACACAGATAGTCAAAAGTGTGGTTGGCAAGACTAATTTAAGACCATCTAGTTGTTTTATGGTGATGGACTCCAGTCACTAAATGCAATACATTTTGCCAAATCATAAATGTCCAGGACATGCTAATGTAGTGGTTACATTTAACTTCAAAATATAGCTGTGATGGTGCATTTGTAATTTTTATAATAGCACTTTCATTTGTATACAATAGAAAACAAAATAAATTATTTTTTTTTAACTATAAAAACTGATTGGTATGATAACTGATGATCAGTTGTGGCTGTGTTAGGTGTGTAAAACTCTGAGGGTGGATGGAACAGCTCCTGATGGCAGCACAGATGGCTCTGGCAAAGAAGAACATTGAAGTGGGTAGAGATCAGCCAGTCTTTCCCTCCAAATGTTGAAACTGTTTACACTGTAGTTTGTAGCACAGGGAGTCAGTATACTGGGGCATTAAAATGTGAAGCGCAACAAGAAACTCAGAAGCTAATCATACCAGTATGTGCGTTAAATCTTTGAACACAGAAAGAGTGCATTTTATAAAAAGCCAACATTCAACACTTGTTTTTCTGAATAATAACATGTAAAATGATAAAAATGTGATAGTCTTTATGTAGAATTTATATACTGTATGTGCATTACCCTAATGCCATCAGTATTAGTTTCTATTTAAATGTTTTTGCTCTTATTTTTAAGTCTTTTTGGACCTTCAAAGTTCAGGTCACCATTCACTTGTATTGTGAGGACCTACAGAGTTGGGATATTCTTCTAAAAATCTACATTTGTGTTCTGAAGAAGAAAGAAAGTCATACAGAATGGCATCTACTGTAGGATGGCATGAGGGTGAGTAAATGATGAGAGAATTTAAATTTTGGGGTGAACTATCCCTTTAAGAGCCACGTGTTGCTCATTCTTAGCAATACAGTATTTTTCGATTCTCGAAAATTGAGATTTTGACCACATTGTTTTTATGTGTATAAATATAGGTACATTTCTAGTTTTAACATTATTTGTACTTCAGATCTTTGTTTTGTTGGGCAAAAATAAATAGCTTAATATCATGTGACCCACATTTGGTTTTCAAAAATTGAAAACGGTACAATTTAACCATTTTGCATGAAGCCACATTGAGAGCCCCATATCTCTGGGTTTTAACCACATAGGGCCTAAAAAATACAAAAAAGGAAAATTTGTTCTGAACCAGAATCTAAAAGGATATTTAGATATTTTTAATACATCTAGAGTTACAGGCACTCCAACTTTGGAAAAATAACACAAAAAAGTTTTTTTTCCTGTGATTGGACTCCATTGGCATATAATGCAACAAGGCATGGCATGGTCTAAAGGGGAGCTAGGGGGGACATCCCCCTCCCCGTCCAATAAAGAGACAACCACTTGCCCACCCTAAAAATCATAATGTCCCCCCAAAGATCGAATCTTAGTACCCGCCCTACGACAAGGGGTGCTGAAGTCGACTGTTTTTAGAAACAGACCTATTTATTTACGTGTAAAAATCAAAAAGACAAAGATGGTGACACAGGTGACAACCTGTCTCAAACTGACATTAATGTAAGATACTTTTGTCCTGAAAATACAGCTCCACCTTCCAGTCAAAATCTACCTCCATAATAGAGTTGACCCTTGCCTGAATGTATACTAATAACTTTTTATTGTGTTTACTTCTTTTACCAAAGAGCTATTACAAAAATATGCTGTTGGAATTTTTATTTGGACAATAGAATTTATAAGCTATCCTAATTTACACCTTACCATTTTAAGGTATTTAAAACCAATGTGCAAAACCACTGCTAGAGAAAACATGCATTTATGCATCTGGACTGATGACTCAAATCCTTATAGTAACTGAGATATAGCTTATGAAAGCTTCCCCATGTGACAACAAGCTCTGCTCTGCCCTACATGTGTAAATTACTGCACATTGATACTTGAATATTTCCATAAATAGTTCTTGAAGGTGACTTGTTTACCACTCATATAAACCGCCGTTTGTTGAAACACAAGATAATCTAACAGTTCCAATGATGAGCATGCTGTAATTCATATATTCACATGCATGGTCTGTGGAGATAAACATTATGTAAAGTAAACAGGTTGGTGAGAAGTGAACATACAGGTGGGTGGAGGGCGCATGTGCAGCGGGTGCTCGGTATGTCGATAATGAGCGCAGCGATAGAGAACTACTTCAAAGCTGATGAAAACTGCCGTATGCTTAATGGTGAAAATAATAACATGCAGAGGGCACAAAGAGGTCAGAGAAATGGCTTGAAATGAAGTGATAGGTTAACTTTGCTTTAGTCCAATCAGGCTTATTTGAGGAGTTTTTTTGGTGGTCTGGTTGTGCAGGCCTGCAGGTTATAATGGATCTCAATTTATAGGCATATGTTTTAGAGGTGTATCAAAAAGATTTTTCGATCAAATGTAATGCCCAGGTTTTCCCAATAATGTTATGTAAAATAAGTGATCCCTTAGATTCAAGGGCGTAGATTTGGTTTGAACATGTTTCCATTGATCATGGTATAAATCTATGTATCTATGTACTTGCTGGAATGCCCCTGCTTAGATTCCACATGGACAGATACATAATTTGTCTCATATTCTCTATGACTGGACATCCCTCTACAGGCTGTGAGAGGAACATGCACAACTTATTGCAACAGTCACCACTTGTTGCATTTGAAATAAGTATTAATAATAAATTTACTGATTACAGATTTTTTTTGTTTTTATGTTTTTATGTTACCACTCTAAAAAATATAGATGGGTAGTTGACAAACTAAATAATAATAAAAAATAATATGTAAAAACAACATTCTCATTATAATATGATTACTGTATTAAATTTATAGTTCACCCCAAAATGAAAATTCTGTCATCATTATCTCACCATCATGTTGCTCCAAATCTGCATGACTTGGACTTTATTCTGTAAAGGAGATGTTTAGCAAAATGTTAGCCTCAGTCACCATTATTTCCAAACAATGAAAGTATGAATTATTAATACAAGAATGAATTAATAAAACAATGAAAGTTTTTATATCTTACAATTAATATATTTATAGTATTAATATTATCATATTAAATAATATTGCAAAACAATAAAAGTTTTTACATATTACAAATAATATATTTATTGTATTAATATTATCATATTATATAATATTGTATACAATGAAATTGTTTCTATATTACAAATAATATATTTATATTATTAATATTATCATATTAAATTATATTGCATACAATAAAAGTTTTTATATATTACAAATAATATATTTTTTGTATTAATATTATTATATTGAGTAATATAGCATATAATGAAAGTTTTTATATATTACAAATGAAATATTTATAGTATAAATATCATATTAAATAATTTTGCATACAATGAAAGTTTTTTAATACCTCTATTAATATGATATTTATTGTATTGATATTACCATATTTAATAGTATTTTATACAATTAACGTTTTTATTTGACCATGATTATAATATTTATTGTATTAAAATTATGATATTTAATAATATTTAATACAAAAGTTTTGTTTTTTTACCATTAATATGATATTTAATGTATTCATATTTTTTTACTAATATTCCATACAATGAAAGTTTTATATTACCATTAATAATACATTTATTCTATTATTATTATATTATTTAATAACAATCCATACAATGAAAGTTTTTTTACATTACCATTCATATATTTATTGTATTAATATGATAATTTTTTACAATAATTCATACAATGAAAGTTTTAATATTTTACTATTAGTATGATATTTATTGTATTAATATTATACGTTTTTACAATATTTAATACAATGAAGTTTTTAATAAGACTTGTTAGATTGTAATGAAGGAGAAAACGAGAGAACAGAAGTACAGCCGCAGGGTTTTATCAATTAAAATCAATCTAAAGACTCAATCAAGCATATGAGCACAATTTTTATGCCACCAGGGGGCAAAAGTGCAAAACAATCCCATTCATGAGCATTACCTCCAGGTAGATATGTGCTTAAAAGTGTACTTTCTTGTAACTTTCCTACTTTAATTCTTACATTTATTGCTATTTAATGTATGCACAGGACCCTAGTAAATAGCAGTTTATTAACTAATATTGTAAAAGGTTATGCAAAATTTAAAAGAAATTTAAGTGAATATGTTTCCACAAGCATACAATATCTTAAAAAAAAAAAAAAAAAAAATACTTTCATGCCTATTTGACATCATAAAATGCAGTTATAGTGATTTGTAATGATCTAGGTGGAATAGGTGGAATAAGGTATTCAAGCCAAACATGTTTTCATATTTAAAGCCTTTATTGCAATTTAATATTCATTAACATTTAAGCAAATTTTAAGCAAACTATGCCCAGAGAAATCCACTGGTAGACAAATTTAACAACCATGATGTTTAGCAACAGCAAAATGCCATTGATGAGTCTTGCTCTGTTTGATGGTGCTGTTAAATGTTTTTAGCTTTTTGATGAGGTAATAAGTGGTTCACTTGTACCCTGGGAGAGTGACTAACGTCTTCTGCAGTATGATGCAGTACTCCCGGCTACTGTACAAATGCTGCCTTATTCGATCAAAACAAATATTTACTGTTCGTCAGGGGTGTGACATGTTATTTCTATTCGAATAAAGCCTTCTTTACACGAGCCACAAGTCTGCAGTGATTACTGCCACGTAAACAGGCTGCCATGCAACAGAACGCAACATAAACAGTAGCCATTTCCACCAGTCACGACCACAGCTCAGCTGTCATCTGGTAGGTCATGACCTGTTCTGGTAAGTTCATGGGCAGCAAAGAAAAACAATGCTTAATTCAAATAATAAATGCAACTAATCATGCTTAAGTAGGATAACTTTTAAAAGGGAGGAGAAAACACTTTATTTCTTTTGTTGTTGATGTCGAAGGCCGTGGGTCCAGCTGTCACTTGGAAAAAGCTAGTCAAATTAAAGGAATATTCAAAAGAAGTTAAGCTCAATCGACAGCATTTGGGGCATTTTGTTGATTACCATAAAAATTTATTTAGACTTGCCCTCCTTTTCTTAAAAAAATCTCAAATCTGAGTTGCAGCGAGGCACTTACAATGTAAGTGAATGAGGCCAATCAGTAAACGTTAACGTACACAATGTTTCAAAAGTATAGCCACAACACGTAAACAATATGAGTGTTAACATGATTTTAGTGTGATAAAATCGCTTACTAACCTTTCATATAAAGTTATATCCAATTTTACAATTTTGTTGCCATGACAACATAATTATCTAAATCCTGAAACTAAGATTTGAACAGTTTTACTGCTCAAATAATACACAAGTTTAACAGAAGAATTAAGGTAATTGATTTGATAAAATTATAAGTTTCACATTTCTGCCTTTAAAACCTCCAAAAATTGCCCCCATTCACATCCATGGTAAGTACCTCACTATAACCACAGATTTTACTTCTTTTTTTTTTTTTTTAGAAAAAGGAGGGATGTGTTGAAAGTATTTTTTGTGGACGCCAATATATAGGCTACATGTTGTTTGACATCCCCTCATCCTCAAAAACCATGAACAAAAATAAAGCTGAAAGCAGCGATGACCGGCCCAAGCACCATGGGTCCATTTCCAACCTGTGGCTTTCAGGAAAAAATGCAAGGTGGACACATGCATTTGGCATTATTCTAAACAATTCTGAAGCAATTTGGGTAAATATAAGAGGACTATTTTAAAGTCTGTTGTAAGAGCCACACTTCCTGCTGCCAGGTGGTGGTGCTATGACCATGATCTAAACTAGTCACATCCATGTGATTAGCCCCCAAGACTAAATATACATCTCAATTTTGATCTAAATCACACATTGCACACAGAAGATATGAGACACTTCCTGTTTCCCATTTTTCGCCATTAATTTAATGCCTCGCCATGGCAACACCATTTTATATATCAAAATCTGTTAGCAATTTAGCATCTTCAAATGTCTTGGCATAATGTTGTCTGAATGTGGTGACAGTCTCATGAATCCCCTAGGAGGAGTATTTAAAAGTTCAGAGACTGAAATATTCAAACCTAATGACAATAATAATGAAGGTTGGCCGGCTTGATGAGAACTATATATGTTCCAGTTTTGGTGATTGTAGGTGAAAATGGAGGTGCTACAGAGGCCGTCTTACACATCCATTTTAAAGGGGGCACTACAGAACCCCCCCACCCCCCCCCACGCCCATGCGTGAACATTTGCCAAGACCTAATGGCCAATGACTCTGATGTGTTTGCAAAATTTCATGAAATTTTAAGCATGCCAAGGGCCTCAAAAACACCTAAATTTAGGAAAAGGAATAATAACAATTAATGTGTTGCTATGGAAACAGTTTTTAAGATATCAAATATCCCTTTACAAATTTACAACAGCAGTGTCTTCAAATTATTCTAAAGAATTTTGAAGTAATTCATGTAAACATTAGAGGGCTATTTCAAAGTCAGTTAAAAGTGCCATACTTCCTGCTACCAGTTGGTGGCACTATGACCTTAACTCATAATAGCCACATCAATGTGATCAGCCCCCCATTACCAAACATACAGCTATACACAGAAGATATAAGGCACTTCCTGTTTTCCATTTTTCACCATAAATGTATTGCTTCGCCATAAAGACACCGTTCAAAATATCAAAAATCAGTTCACAATTTAGCATCTATACTGTCTAGGCATGATGTTGCACAAATGCGGTGCCATTCACATGAATCCCCTAGGAGGAGGATTTAAAAGTTCAGGACCTGCAATAAAATAAAAAAAAATCCAAATTCAATCCAAAATGGCCGACTTCTTGTCAGGCGGAGTTAAAGACTGTAATTTTGAAAGTTGTCCGGCCTGATGAGAACAATATATGTACCTATTTTTTTTGACTGTAGGTGAAACTGTCCCCACCACTTTAGTCAAATGTGGCACTACAGAGCCTGCCTTACACGTCCATGTGTGAACTTTTTCCCAGGTGTAATGAGTTTTTAAGCATGTTAAGTGCCCCAGAAGCACCCAAAACTTTGAAAAGAAGAATAATAAGAACCCTTAGAAGAACAATAGGGTCTCTGCACTTTCAGTGCTTGGGCCCTAATAATAATAATAATCCTTAAAAGAACCATAGGATCTCCGAACTTTCAGTGCTTGGGCCCTAATAATAATAATAATCCTTAAAAGAACCATAGGATCTCCGAACTTTCAGTGCTTGGGCCCTAATAATAATAATAATCCTTAAAAGAACCATAGGATCTCCGAACTTTCAGTGCTTGGGCCCTAATAATAATAATAATCCTTAGAAAAACAACATGGCCTCTGCACTTTCAGTGCTTGGGCCCTTAAAATAATAATAATAATAATCCTTAGAAGAACAATAGGGTCTCCGTACTATCAGTGCTTGCACGCTAATAATAATCCTTGGAAGAACAATAGGGTCTCTGTACTTTCAGTGCTTGGGCCCTAAATATGCAAAGTAAAAGAAAATATGATGAAGAATACATTAACCTTTTAATCTCGGATGGTCCCGCAAGAAAAACAAAAAATCATCAAAATATTAATAACTATAGTCTTGACCTACACAAAATAGGTATGGTTTGAAAGCTTAGAAACTCCACTTTACAATGCATGCAGGCATTATGACCAAAAATGAGCAAGTGCTTTGAAATTTGCAGATAAATCAGAGTTGTTCCGTTTTGAAAATGTATTAATAATTTGTTCTGTACATATTATTGCAATCAGTAAAAACTAATCAAACAGCCATTTGTCTGTAGAATACAACCAGCATATTTGTTTTGCCCACAGACAAAAATATAGTAGTAGTAGTAGTAGTAGTAGTAGTAGTAATCTTTATTGTATATAGCGAGTATGTTCCTCACACAACACACTATATGGCTTCAGAAGGAATTAAATCTAAGGCACGAGTGTTATGGACAACTTTTTAAGGTGCTTTTATGTGTGCTTTCGGAGTTTGGACAATTACGATCCTCTCATCCCTCAATCTTGTGTTTCATGGATGAAAAAAGTCATACTGGTTTTGAATGACGAGGGTGGGTAAATAATGGCTGAAAAAAGTATCAGTGATCATTAAAGTTTGTCAGTATCATTAATCAGATTGTCTAGAGGTCCTGACCGCTACCATAGCAGCGCATATCACATGATACTTGTTACTTTTTTCAGCGCTGGCCAGGATGGGCCAATCACAGTCATTATTACTGTCAGAATTACTGGATGAGGATTATAAAAATACTTTTAGAGACTGCTGAGGCTTATTTGCATTCACAGTAAGAATCCTTGCAATTGTCAGTTTTTATTAAAAATACGTATCTAGTGTAAAAATGTCTTCAATGAGATATAAAATGTTCTGATAGTTAAATGAGGATGAGTTGAGGATTAAATTATATATATATATATGTAACATAAAGTGTTTAACTTATCGTTCCATTTTTTAATTATATATTTATTTATTTTTACGTTTTTTTTTTTCACGACATGAAGATGAAATTAAATGTAGTTAAATTTTTTTAAAGCATTTTTTTTTCATGAAAAATGAGAAACATTTATTTTATTTTTTAATCATTTTCAAACAGATTATTTGGGGGGGGGGGTGGGGGGTGCAAAGGTTTTTATTGTTTCAAAGGGGGGCATGAACCGCAAAAATTGGGAACCACTGACTGAAGAGGATGCAACTATCTTTCAAACAAGCCCACACACAAGGTAATCCGATGCATAGATCACTAGATAATTGACACGAAGCACAATGTACACACAGCATCTGGCTATCTGGCATCTTGCAATCTGGCTGAAAACTCTTTAGCTTTGCTGAATCAGATGACATCACCGGAAATGATGTAGCATCATGGAACGCTTAACCAATCTGACTGGGTTCAGATCGGTGCAAAAATCATCCATATTTGGGCAGAAAGACATGTGTTTTGTGACTGTTACATATGGCCACTAGGAGATGGCACCATGATCATGACTCAATGATGTAGATTGATTGAGTAAAATGGCACTCATTCTGTGAAATCTCATTACTAAAATTATGTCTGCATGCTATACAAACCTTTAGTCATTGTTGTGTTTGCAGGTGTAATTAGTTCTTATGTACAATTATTATGTTTTATTTGTTTGGAGATGTTTTTGGACACTAGAATAAATATGTTTGTAATGCTATAAATTTTGATTGCTCTGTTGAATCCACACAACATTTTACTCAGTTATACGTGACATGATTGGGAACAAAACAAAAGCAGTTTTTCAGAGCCACCTTATTGACACCCAGAGATTATATAATGTCAAATCTGAAGAAAACAAGTACAAGATTTTTTTTATAACTTTTCAGCAGTTTATCATAATCTATATAATTAAAAAAGTTTTCTTTACAATGACACCAAACACTCAACCCTCCTTGTGTTTTTTTTTTTTTTTTTTGTTATAAGCCTTTAATTTTGGGTATGCCACTGAAACAGGAAATCTTTAAAAACACTTTCAGAGCTTAAAGGGTTTAATACAATTTACACACTTATAACAAGGATAAACGTGTTTTTATCTTTATGTTTTTTTAAAACAGTGTGTTTTGTGAATGCATGTAGGATGTCGAGAGCATAAAGTCATCGAAATTCAGTTTTGTGCTATGATTTTGGCACTTATTTGGGTCGCCACTTGATTTCCAGTGTCAAATCTGGGTGCTGAAGCAAAACCAGTTTAAGCTAATGTGTTCTTGCATTCATGAAAAGAAACCTGAAAGCAAGATTGTCAAATATGTTTCCAGATCTATTATGCACAATATCCATGTCACGTTTCGGCATAAGCACAATCTGAGGTCATCATAATTAGCTGTCCATCAATGTTTTATTACAAGGAACTTATTAAAATTGACCTTCTTCACCCATTATTGTACTATGATGTCACTACTACAAAACTACATTATGTGTTGTAGATCAAACACTCTCCACACTTAGTATGGTTAAGTCACTCACTGGGCTCCTTTCCAACTGTACACAATCTTCCTCAAGTATGTCAAGGAAAAACCGGTTTGAAAGAACTGCCTGGTCGTTCTACACTAAAACAATGTTGAATGAAATTCCCATCCAGTGAAAACATTCATGTTATTTGTTCTCTGGTCCTTTATGGTCATTGTGCATGAGATCAGATTTGATTATCTAATCATAGATAAAGGGCACATGACTCACAGCATATTTGAAATAGCAAAATAAATAAACAAAATAAAATAATTGGGGGAAAAGTGTCTCTGTTCTGTCACGCCCCACGTGCTGTTTTATTTATTTCTTTTGCTCAAAGCTAGTGATGTCATACCAACAGACTTCCTGAACACTGGGTTAATTCACGCCATCCACCCCCAGTTAGAGCCCAAACAAGCTGTTGCCTAGCACCAAGGAAAAGCTACAGCTGCTTATTTGTCTGAGAATTGTGAAGTCACCAAGGGCCACATGGGCCAATACCATCAAAGGTCCTCAGTTCTGTTAATTTTTACTCAAATATGAGGGTAAAAACTCATGGAATCAGTGTTTTCAGCTAAGCCTAATGATGATGAACTAAATCTGGATTATTACTGCTTTAATTCAATTAGTTTGGAGATATAAAGACAACAGGTGTTCCCATAGAGAAGCATTAACCATCACAGTCAACAGTACACTAAACATATGCTAATTTGATTCCTGAACATTTGTAAGTGTTTGAATCACTGTGAAAAGGTGCCACATTTTTTTTATTCATGTTGTTTCTTTAGGAATACAGTTTCCTTTTTTTG
Organism: Myxocyprinus asiaticus; assembly: GCF_019703515.2. Classification (NCBI taxonomy): domain Eukaryota; kingdom Metazoa; phylum Chordata; class Actinopteri; order Cypriniformes; family Catostomidae; genus Myxocyprinus; species Myxocyprinus asiaticus. Next base: position 9,477,345 of record NC_059372.1, read on the forward strand.
AGTGTTAAGAGGACTGCTAACTTGAGATTTATATATATATATATATATATATATATATATATATATATATATATATATATATATATTCTCTGGTTGGAAAATGTCTTTACCTGCAGTACAGAGTCATTCACAAGCTGCAAGACAATGTTGAACTTAATAAAGATCTTCTTCATTGCATTTGCAGGATTTGCTTTAATGGTCCCTTTCGAAACAGAAGTCGAGGTGGCGGTGAATGGGGGACCACAGCAAATTAAATTTTTGCTAAACCATTTGCTCCAACAGCAAAAGAAAAAATCAACGATTACACTTTCACAGCTTTGCAAAAAAAGATACAAATATGCAGCGTTGGATAACAGCAGTAAGAAGAGAGAAACAGGAAAAGTTTCCTGTCACTTCCTCACCAACAGTGTTAGAAGCCTCATCGCAGCTATGGTAACTGATTTTTTAAAACTTATTCCAGGGTAATATATTACAAAGTACAAAGTTTTAAATTAACACTAAATATTTGCAAAATTTAAAATATAAAAAAGTTTGCTACATTTACGTTGTTAAAGAAGGTGGAAACGCGTCATAACAGGTCAAGAATGTGAGCCGTTAAATTAGACACGCCCCCTCTTTCCAAAACCCCTCGCTCCAAAGATACCGTTTACACCGCCACCTTCTCACGGTTGTCAAACACAACAACAGTAGCAAAATAGCGGTCTCAGCTGACAACTGTTATGAATCTAAAGATGGCATTAAAACCTGAATAATTCACTTCAACTATGAGACGTTGCAAAATTATTGATTCGAATGATTCTGAATAAACCGATTCAGACCACGTTGTTATTCCGTTTGAGCAATTTATAATTTTTTTTAAAAAAGGCCGAAAAGAGTGATTCACTAGCAAATCATACATCCGACAGAATATAAAGGCCACAATAGGCCTATCTACTTCATCCACCGAATCAGACCCCGTCCGTTTTTGCGATTGGTCAAAAGAGTGATTCATTCGCGAATCAGATATTGCTCGGTCTGATTCTCAACAGCGAAGGATATAGCTGCAGTGCTCCAAAAAGTGGCGGGAGCTCCAACCCGCCATTAAAGTTAAGCTGCCCCTTATCTAACCCTTTCCCTAACCTTAACCGTGACTGGAAGTGATGCCCCCTTTTGTAGTTGGCACAACCCCCTTTGGATTAACCCCGCCCTCTTTTGGAGATTCTGCCCCCATTTGGAGGTCTCTGGCCTGGAATTCTCCCATGGGAGTTGTTCACTCAGAAACTGCTCCAAATGGTTCAGTGCATAAGTGAGCCATCTGTGATTCAGATTAAATCACAAACTGACTAATTGTTATCCCATTTAACCAATTCATGAAAAAGAATCGACTCACAAGAGTGATTCATTCGCGACTGAAATATTCCCAGACAGCACACGTACATCTCTAAAATGTCTGTTTTAGATCTTTTCATCTGAAAAGCATCACAATCTAATAACATCTGCTAAACATCTTAAAAAGATCAGATTTACAAACACTGTAAATCATAAACATCTCAAAGACATCAGCTGAATGTCTTACTGACATCCGAGACGTAAAAAATACATCCTCCAGATGTAAACACACACATCATATAGACGCATGGGTGATGTACGGGTGCAACCAGGGTTGTCTGTAAAAATGCAGTGTTGTAGTGTTTGCCTGGGGTTTATTTAGGAAAACCCCCTAGTATGAACAGCTAGTAGCCTAATGCATGTCTTTGCAAGTTATAATTTGAACATCACCCATCCTTGAAAGGTTGAATTATTATTATTATTATTATTATTATTATTATTTTGTCTTTTTATTTGTATTTGAAAAATAAAATCCATGTTGAGAGGGGTCTTGCAAATGAGGGGGTTGCCAACAGTTAGAGAATAAAGCATAGCTTAAAAAAAAAAAAAAAAAACTCTCAAAAACAGAAATAATCTCTTTAAAGCTTTTAGTTTTATTGCTCATGTCTTCAGCTATTAGGTCCACTTTATATGACAAACAACATGGACATGTCTAGACATATTAGTGTAGACATGCTTAAAACATAAACATGACTATAATCATGATAAGCTAATGAAATAAAAATATAATTGGTCTCTCTTTTGGAATTGACAAATATCTTATATTATTATTAAAAATGTTAAATGCAATTTGTCTACAGGCAGCAAAAGATTTGGCAGTTCATATATTCCCAGAGGCTTGATTATAAGATATTAAATGGCAAGAGAACAACTGACTGATTTCATATAAATATTCTCTCTCTATTATGACTAATATCAGATTAATAAAAAATAAAAGAAACATTCTATACACTTTTAAGGCAATCTATTTACAGCAAAGAATAAAGGTTTACATTCCGAATATCGCTGTTTTGTTACATCCACTGAACACTGAAAGAGTGGCTGAATGGAAACATAAGCATCACTCTTTTTTACAATGTGTTCCAGAATAACAGAGATATTTTAGATAATACTTACAAATTATTAATTATTAATTTACACCACTCTTAATTACTCTTATTATATTCAAGTGGGCAGGAACAACTGCATTCTACACAAAGAAGTTAACTTTAAAGGTGATGCTTCTTTGATTATCAAATTAGTTACAATAAAAACCAACTTCTATATTTTGACAGTTTTACATATACACTAAAATATATGCATATCATAAAAGCAAAGCTCTTTTTGTACAAAAAAAAAAAAAAGATCTACAAGATGAAATAGGACTGTAATGCACCTAATCTAAGTTCATTTGTATGGGACAAAATAAAAACAAAAAAGTATTGTATATTGATTTGATTTGAAATGGGTAAGGCAAGAGTTCAGGACCTTAATGTAGTGAAAGGCTTGACACAAGAGTTATGTATTTCAATTCATTTTTGTCATGCTGGTTCTGTGTTCAGTTTTGGTAGTATAACAATATTGTAAGCAAAGGCACATATGATGACACCATGTCCAAAGGTTTCTATTTACATAAAAAATAAGAAAATATCACTTCATTGGCTTTTCTTAGCTGTATTTGCTCACGCTCTACATGGTAAAATTGCAAAAAAACAAAAATGAGCAAATATTTTACTGACAAGAAGTGTATACTCTGTTTTTAAGAAATCCCTTCAAGAACAGTGCTTTTAGCAATGTAAATATTAAATAAAAGACTTTTATTCTAAAATATAAATTTGTCTTTACAAAAACAACAATAGATGAACCTATTCTTAGAAAAAGATATCAAACATTAGCAGTGGTGTGGTCTTTTTATCCACCTTCCCTTTAGAAGTATGTGCAAACTGCTTGTTTTGGGGGGGAAATGACAGACAGCAATAATTTAGGTCTAAATTTAGTCTCAGATGATGAGGTTATTGCTCCAAATACTCTAATTGGAGTGAGTTCATTTATGTGTGTCAAAAGGCAATGGAACAAAAGAGCACAAGAAGGAAATAACTGACTTTACTCCACCTGTCCAATCCAAACTGTTTATGAAGTCTCTGAGAACTCTGACGTTTGAGATCAACATTGGATGGGTTTCAAAAGTCAAATAATAGTTGAGAAATTCAATACCATTTACACATTAACACATTGACTAAGATGGATGTTTGGTTAAATGTGGTCCATGATCCAGTTTGCTTCAGGAATCCAGAAGGCCATTACGCTGTACGGTGCTGAGATAAGACTTGATATCTCACCGAGTCAGAAGCATAGCTGCTCTTGTGTGTGACACTCTCGGTAATACACAGAGGCACAGCAGACACTCCAGAGGTCCTGCAAGCCTCCTGATTTGACCTTTCCTCTATGTTTGACCCCTCCCATGCACTCCTGTCAGATCCTTCCTTATGATCTCATTCACTGCAGAAAAGATGAAATAGAAAAAGATGCTAAGAAAATGACAGACACTTGACGTCTTCTGAACTGTACTGATTCAGAACCAAGAGACACACACAAACACACACATATATACAGTATATTCATTTATATAAATTATAATTTGCGTTATTTATATATACATTATATGTATTATTTATAAAGTATATAATTAATATAAATTCGAAAAAATATAAATTTATAAATGTAGACTAAATATTAATGTATACATTTATACATAAATTATCATTTACATAGATTATATAAATTAAATAACATGCAAATAAGAAAAAATAAAAACACATTTAACAATATTATAATTTTGTATAAAAAATTATATGTATTATATGACATGCAAATAAGAAATAGTAAAACAAATTTAATAATATTATAATATTGTATAATAAATAAAATAATCAATAATATATTAGTATAATATTAGTCAACAGACAACATGAAAAGAAATGTAATATCAATTATAATAAATTATATATATATATATATATATATATATATATATATATATATATATATATATATATATATACATTTGTGCTCAAAAGTTTGCATACCTTTGGAGAATTGGTAATATATGTACCATTTTTAAAGAAAACATGAGTGAGCAGGCAAAACACATTTCTTTTATTTCTTATGGGATTCATATTCAACTGTAGGTTATAACAGAATGGCACAATCATAAAACAAAACATGGCAACAAAGAAAAAAATGAAATGACCCCTGTTCAAAAGTCTGCATACCCTTAGTTCTTAATACTGTGTATTGCCCCTTTTAGCATCAATGACAGCGTGCAGTCTTTTGTAATAGTTGTCTATGAGGCCCCAAATTCTTGCAGGTGGTATAGCTGCCCATTCATCTTGGCAAAATGCCTCCAGGTCATGCAAAGTCTTTAGTCGTCTTGCATGAACCGCACGTTTGAGATCTCCCCAGAGTGGCTCGATGATATTAAGGTCAGGAGACTGTGATGGCCACTCCAGAACCTTCACCTTTTTCTGCTGTAACCACTGGAGGGTCAACTTGGCCTTGTGCTTAGGGTCATTGTCCTGCTGGAAAGTCCAAGAGCGTCCCATGCACAGCTTTCGTGCAGAAGAATGCAAATTGTCTGCCAGTATTTCCTGATAACATGCTGCATTCATCTTGCCTTCAATTTTCACAAGATTCCCCGTGCCTTTAGAGCTCACACACCCCCAAAACATCAGTGAGCCACCAACATGCTTCACAGTGGGGATGGTATTCTTTTCACTATAGGCCTTGTTGACCCCTCTCCAAACATAGCTCTTATGGCTGTGACCATGAAGCTCTATTTTGGTCTCGTCACTCCAAATTACAGTGTGCCAGAAGCTGGGAGGTGTGTCAAGGTGTTGTCGGGCATACTATAACCAGGCTTTTTTTGTGGCATTGGCGCAGTAAAGGCTTCTTTCTGGCAACCCGACCATGCAGCTCATTTTTGTTCAAGTATCGTCGTATTGTGCTCCTTGAAACAACCACACCGTCTTTTTTCAGAGCAGCCTGTATTTATCCTGAGGTTACCTGTGGGTTTTTCTTTGTATCCTGAACAATTCTTCTGGCAGTTGTGGCTGAAATCTTTCTTGGTCTACCTGACCTTGGCTTGGTAACAAGAGATCCGCGAATTTTCCACTTCTTAATAAGTGATTGAACAGTACTGACTGGCATTTGTTTATACACATTATTTAATTATAAATTATATAAGCTATTAATTATAACAGATTTTAAATGTATTATATTAATGTTGTCTAATGACAAATATTATACTAATATATTACTGATAATATATTTATAATTTATTATTAAATTAGTTTTTATTTTTCCTTATTTGCTTGCCATTTAGGATTAAAAAGTATCTGCTTAATTAATTAATGTAAATGTATAATCAAAAATAAGTATCCCATATTAAAATGTCAAGTGAAGCTGCATTGACACGAAGCGTACATTAGGGGGAAGGAAATCATTTTACATTGACAGAGAAACAGACTCAGTGAAGCTCTTGCATTGGCCATCACTTCCTGTTGTTTTAACTCTTTTTACAGGGGGGCATAAATGGAAACTTTTACTGCCTCTTCATTCTAAGAATAGCAGCGGGGCGTGTGGGGATCTTAACACAACAAAATCACAATACCACACAAACTCTAGTCTAGCCACAACTCAGATGTGAACATCAAAGGTAAACTCAAATCATTTAAATGTGGGAAAACACCTGCAATGCTATATTCGAAATAATGTTTAATTATTGAGATTGAGCTAAGTGTACATCGAAACGATAATGAATTTGCTGGTTCTATTGTGACCCCATATAGTGTGATAACATACCCTGCTATAAGGTTAACATGTGTTCAATGAACTATATCTTTATTTTTGAAAAAAAAAAAAAAAAAAAAAAAAATATATATATATATATATATATATATTCAAAAACTTTTCAAAAGACTTTGCAGGATTTTACTTTAAAAAATAAACCTACACTGAGAAATACCCAATGGCGTAAAAAATGTGACAACTAGCCCCAGTTTCCTGCTATATATTTTTACAAGAGGAAAGATTTAAGTCACAGTGGCCTGCAAAATATGTACTTTGAAATTAAATAAGGACTAAACATAGTTTGTTCCCCCCATTTAATGTAAATACATAAGAGCATCAGTATTCAATTTAAATAGTTCTCAGGGAAAGTAAAAATTCCCCAAAATAATACTAAAGTACAGTATTGAAGTACAATTGCTTAAGTACTTTAAACCTCACTGAACTGGAAGCCATCTTTATACAGGCTGTGCAAAGTGTTAAAAACTCCACAGTATGAAATATGGTCTGACCTGATAGGCCACATCCTTAGAGCCTCAGTGCCACTCAATTATCAGCATGAGACTCCCCGGCGTTAAACCCAGAGAACAAGCCAGTGCTTCCACACAATACACTGTGTCGTAGTTTTTGTTATGACTGCCGTTCCGGAATAAAAGGGTGCAAATTCTCTAAAGCGCTTAAAAAAATAAACTATGTTACCATGGTGGCAGTGTAATGTTTTTGACTTGGGACTGACTGAATTATTGATGGTCAGTCTGAATATTTTGTAAGAATTCACCTTTTAAAGTGCCTGATGAGTAAAACCCAATAACCCAACCTGCATCAGACAGTTAACTATGAATATATGCAATATTTTATAGTCGCGAACATGACACCAACAGCATGAAATGGTTCTTTGTAGGGTGCAAATTCATGGCAATGTCAAATGGTAAAAATATGCATATGCATAAGAAAACATCAGTGCTAATTTAACCAACGAGGAATTCGATAAACCAAACTGAAAGCTTTTAATAAACTGTGTTTGTTGTGGTAAGAGCTTGCTTTAAACAAAAGGGAACTCAACGTTCAACTGATTTCCCTATTTGAAGCTTTTATAAAGAAAAAAAAAGAAAAAATGGTACAGATATGAACATCCAAGCTGAGAAAAAACACAAACTATGTCGTATAGCCTGAAATTGTGGTTTATTAATAATTTTCATCAATGAATAGCTCAGTTAAACTTTGAAATCTGTACTGCTAATATCTATATATATATATATATATATATATATATATATATATATATATATATATATATACACACACACACACACACACACACACACACACACTATAGCCAAAAATATTCACACCCTTGGCAAATATAAGCAAAGAAGACTGTGAAAAAAAATCTGTATTTTTTATCCTTCTGATCTTTCATTCAAAAAAATCACACATTTCTAACATTTAATTGAAGTAAAACAATTGAAACGTGAAATATCTCATTATTAAATAAATATTTTTCTCCACAACGCATTGGCCATAATTATTGGCACCCTTTTATTCAATACTTTTTGCAACCTCCCTTTGCCAAGATACCAGCTCTGAGTCTTCTCTTATAATGCCTAATTGAGGTTGAAAAACACCTGGCAAGGGATCTGAGACCATTCCTCCGTACAGAATCTCCAGATCCTTCAAATTCAGAGGTCCATGTTGGTGGACTCTCCTCTTCAGTTCACCCCACAAATTTTCGATGGGGTCAGGGGACTGGGATGGCCATGGTAGAACCTTGATTTTTTGGTCAGTGAACCATTTTTGTGTTGATTTTGGTGTTTGTTTTGGATCATTGTCCTGCTGGAAGATCCAACAGGGCCCATTGTAAGCTTTCTGGCAGAGGCAGTCAGGTTTTGTTTTTTTATCTGTTGGTATTTGATAGCGTCTGTGATGCCATGTATCCAAACATGATGTCCAGGACCTCTGGCATAAAAACAGCCCCACAACATTAAAGGACCAGCACCACATTTAACCGTGGGCATTGGGTACTTCTTCATCTCTGTGTGTGCCAAACCCATCTCTGGTGTTTGCTGCCAAAAGGCTCTTTTTTTGTTTCATCTGACCATAAAACCTGGTCCCGTTTGAAGTTCCAGTAGAGTCTGGCAAACTGAAGACGCTTGAGTTTGTTGCTGGATGAGAGCAGAGGTTTTTTTTCTTGATACCCTCCCTAACAACTTGTGGTGATGTAGGTGATGTCTGATATATTTTTTGAGACTTTCTGACCCCAAGACCCAACTAATTTCTGTAATTCTCCAGCTGTGATCCTTGGAAATTCTTTGGCCACTTGAACCATCCTCCTCACTGTGCGTGGAGACAATATAGACATACGTCCTTTTCCAGGCCAATTCTTAACATCTCCAGTTGATTGGAACTTGTTAATTATTGCCTTGATGGTGTAAATGGGTATTTTTAATGCTTTAGCTCTTTTCGTATAGTCACTTCCCATTTTGTGAAGCTCACCAACCTTTTACTGCACATCAGAACTTTATTCTTTAGTCTAACCCACTGTGATTGATGATTAAGGGAATTTGGCCTGTGTGTTACCTCATATTTATACCCCTGTGAAACAGGAAGTCATGGCTGAACAATTTCATGTCCTTAGTCACCCAGGTGCACTTAAAAATGTAAAATATGAATGGGAATATACTTCAGATATATTTCACTCATAAGAATTTTTAGGGGTGCCAATAATTGTGGCCAATGTGTTTTGAAGGAAAAATATTTAATAATTAGATATTTCCCCTGTTTCAATTGTTTTACTCCAATTAATGGTTAGATTTTTGTGAATTTTTTGAATGAAAGATCAAAAGGATAAACAATGCAGATTTTTTTTTTCACAGCCTTCTTTGCTCATATTTACCAAGGGTGCCAATATTTTTGGCCACCACTGTATATATACAGCTCAGGAAAAAATTAAGAGACCACTGCAAAATTATCAGTTTCTCTGGATTTACTATTTATAGGTATGTGTTTGAGTAAAATGAACATTTTTGTTTTATTCTATAAAGTACTGACAACATTTCTCTCAAATTCCAAATAAAAATATTGTCATTTAGAGCATATATATATGCACAAAATAGGAAAATATTAAGAAATAAATCTATGGTTAACTAAATATAGTATATGTGTATAAACTAGATTTTAACATTTCATGAAAAAATGCCACTGCGACTTTGTAATCGTAGCTTCAGAAGCTACAAACTACTTGTAACTTGAAGTAGTTAAACTACAGTCAAGCTATTCTTTTGAAAAAGTAGTTAGCTACACTACAAGCTACTAACAAAAAGTCTCTAACTACATTGAAGCCATTTAAAGTAGAAAATATATTAGATATATAACAGATAATAATATCTGATGATATTATTTAATTATGCAATTAGTTCTGAGTGTAAAATTCAATAATATCACCAGATAAAAAAAAAAAAAAAAAAATTAGGTTCACATTTCTTTAAAATTAACCATGGTTTTACTACAGTATCCACAGTTAAACCATAGTATTTGTAGCTGATTAGGCTACTACAGTCATGGTAACTACAATACTACGAAATACATTGATCTTCCGTGTGCCACCAAAAAAGCGCTGACCTGACATGGTATGGACTCTACAAGACTCCTGAAGTTGTCCTGTGGTATCTGGCACCAAGACAATAGCAGCAGTTCCTCCAAGTCCTGTAAGTTGCAAGGTGGAGCCGCAGTGGATCAGACTTGTTGGTTCAGCACATCCCACAGATGCTCAATTGGATTGAGATCTGGGGAATTTGGAAGCCAGGACAATACCTTGAACTCTTCATCATGTTCCTCAAACCATTCCCGAACAATGTGCAGTGTGGCAAGGTGCATTATCTTGCTGAAAGAAGCCACTCCCATCTGGCAATACCTTTGCCATGAAGGGGTGTAACTGGTCTGCTACAATGTTTAGGTAGGTGGCATGTGTCAAATTGACGTCCACATGAATGGCTGGACCCAGGGTTTCCCAGCAGAACATTGCCCAGTGATTCACACTCCCTCCACCGGTTTGTCGTCTTCCCACAGTGCATCCTGGTGCCATCACTTCCCCAGGTAAACGGCGCACATGTACACGGCCGTCCGCTTGATGTAAAAGAAAGTGGGACTCATTGGACCAGACGACCTACTTCCACTTCTCCAAGGTCCATTTCTGACATTCACATGCCCATTGTAGGTGCTTTCGACAGTGGACAGGGATCATTATAGGCACTCTGACCGGTCTGTGGCTGCGCAGCCCCATATGCAGCAGTATGTTGTTACACATTCCTCCCATAAACATTATTAAAATTTTCTGTGACTTGCGCCACCGTAGACCTTCTCTCGGTTCATACCAGATGGGACAGCATTCGTTGCCCTCACATCGAACACCCTGGTTTGTGGTTTGTCCCTCCTCGGAACACTGCTGACTGGGAGCACCCCACAAGCCTTGCCGTTTCAGAGATGCTCTGACCCAGTCATCTGGCCATAACAATTTGACCCCTGTCAAAGTCACTCAGGTCTTTACTCCTGCCTATTTTTCCTGCATTCAACACATTGACTACGAGATCTTATTGTTTGCTTACCATCTAATCTACCCAGAACTTGACATGTGGCCTTGTTTGGAGATGATCAACATTATTTGCTTCACCTGTGAGTGGTCATAATGTTTTGGCTCATCATTCACTCATTTATGTGAACTAAAATTAATTGGAATACCCAAGGCTAAATATAAGGGAATCGTTTATTTTAACCAGTTCATTTACATGAAAAGGTCTGAAAAAAAGTATTCACTTAAATTATTAGTTTTTATCCCCAGCACAACATGGGAGAGAGAGGATGGTTCAGGTAAGCACGTTTGAATACTCCATTTGCTCCTGTGTTCACAACACGATGTGACAAATGTAGCGTTTTGTGATGCTAAAGCATCACTCATTGGAAAATGTAGCTCGTTACTGGAAAAGCTACTCTATTGTGAAAATAGCTGAGCTACTGATACGCTACTGAAAAATGTAGTTGATTTAGTAGTGTCGCAATTTTCAGTTATCCAACACTGAATCTGAGATCCCTCCATATCAGCAGCATTTTTCTGAAATACATATACAACAATTACAAAACCACTAATGCTTATCATCTTATTATAACTACAGGTAATTACTGTATTTTAAATTTGATTAGATTCCCTATATGTATCCTTAGCATAAACAATCAGATGTTTCATTCTAAACAGGGACTAAAAACAGTTCAAGGAATGAAAACGAAACCCAAAATTGAACAAAATGTTTGGCAGAACGTAACCAAAAATGGGAACAAAGTCCCTTTACATCGTTCTGGAGTGAAAACTTTATTTTTAAATGCTAGGAAATGGTTAATAACCGGTTAATTTCATTCCAAATTTTTTTTTCATGAAACCAAAGACCAAAGGGCTTATCCAGACACTATTAAGCAGAGACGGGCCACTTCTATTAAAATGAATGGGATAAATTGGAACGGCCATCGGTCCACGGATGTAGAAAGGAAGTCCCGCCTTACAGGTAAAGAGCCAATCACCTTTTAGATACAGACATCACCTGTCAATCAACTCGAGAACGCGCATGCACATTAGTTATACAAGCTGGGAAAATTGTGTTTTTTAGCATAATCTGATGTAAAGAAGCACATTTTATGATTCCAGTGTTGTAAGATTTTACTGCTGATTTGAAATATGTTCTTTGATCGTAATCTTGACCAACTGTTTTTTTAGATTTCTGTCTTTCGCCATTCAAGTAGATTCAGTAGTTCGTAGGTTAATGTAATCTTGTGTTGAAACAGTAAACATATTTGGCTTGCTGCCTGTATACTGGAGGGCTCGGAGAGCGAGACTCGACTCGAGTCCTGATTACCCCCCCAGACTTTACTTATTTAGATAATGAATCTAGAGAATAGGTGGAGATGGGGTGGAGGTGGGATGTCAGGAGAGTTGTCACAGGAAGCAGGTAAGCAGCGGCTTATATACTCCTTCTCGTGGGCTGTGATTTGTCAGATTAAAATTAACATGCTCCTCCCGAACCTCTGTTAATTAACTCCATTAGGAGCTGCTCTTGTATGCAACTTGTTTATATTGAAAAATAGCTGCTTAAGTTCATTCCAAAGATGGTTGTTAGTAGACCGACTTGCTAGAAAGATTCTGGTTTAACACAGTAAATCACTTCCTGTTGCCCGAAAAAATGTGTCTTCTCTTTTTTTAGTAGAATATAATAAGCATGTGTTTGATCCTGAAGGAAACCGCTGCATCACACATTTCTTTGCCGACTGCACGTTGTGGATGTAGCCTTCCGCGACATGCTGAAGACGACTATATAATTACTACATATACATGCACGTTAATCCAGAAACAAAGAAAAATATTAGAGGTAAAACGTACATTTCTCAATTGTTTCACAGTCTTCACTGAATTGTTGTAAGATACGATGCATTAATACAGATTTGATACTGCTAGGTTTTGACTGAGAAGCAGATATGTAATTAAAATGCAATTGTTAATTTTTTTATTTAGGCTTACTTTGAGATAATGTTCAATTTCATAAGTCTTATTACAGCTAAATTGTCAAGAGCAATGAGTGTGTGCTCCCTTCTGTTTTACTCCAATGTTGGTTAATATATCAATCTAAAGTTGACTCAGGACTTTATTTGCAGGACTCAATTTAAGAACATGGTCCCTGCATGCACACTTTGTGGGTAAAACAAGGTTTTAAAAAATTTTAATAATTCAGCCTGCGTAAGGTGATATTTAGTCCAAAGTCAAATTGGGGATGTATTGAATATTAAGAATACATATATTGGAAAGGCTATTGTATACTATGCTTGTTAAGTCTGCACCCAAGACTTTCACCCACTTTTCACCCAAGACTTTCACCCACTGTTGGACTTGTGTATATGGTTGTGTGACAATAAAGTGATTTGATTTGATTTATGATTTATTTTGGGTGAGGCAAACCACTTATTTTGAGCTTGTTTTGCAAGATTAGGTCTCTTGTTTCTCTTATGAGATCTGGCAACACCGCAACTGGCATAAGTGATTATGTGCAGTATTTAGCACAGAGTACTGCCATTTTAGAAAAGAACGTTATTAACCATTATTTTATTTCATTCTAACCGGTTGCCATTTGGAAAGGAAGCTGCAGAACGCCGAAACTGAAAAAAAAAAAAAAAAAAAGAAAAAAACAGTTTCTGCTCAGAACGAACCAAAATAAAAAACATTTTGTTTTTAGTCCCTGATTCTCAATGCATTATTCTGTAAAACTGAAATGAACACAAATAGTTTTTCATTTTCAGTAGAACCTATAACTGTGCAATCAGGAAAGCCATGCGGTTCTAATCATACAACACTAAGTATAGGAGCTCAGCTGTGTGGATGACATCTGTTTTTCCCTCTGAGACTAATGAAGAACAAAGGAGGGAGGAATAAACTGGTAGCAGCAGGATGCTGAGGTGTTTTATCAGCGAGTAAAACACTCAATATGAGGCCCTGAAGCTGTCGCAGACTGAAAATCTCCTCTTACACCAAACAGCTTAAAAGAACTTTAATCTCTTTCATTTCAGCTTTCAAAGGTTTTGAAACAGTCCTATCTCTAAGTATGAGCAATAATAATAGTGATCTTTGCTTTGGCAACCACCACAAAAGAAAAAAGTGGTAATTTGACAATAACACATAGACAGCCTGTCAATACACTGGACAGAAGGGCTACAGGGAAAGTAATGAAGGGTTGGCACGCACTGCCGGTTTAGAGGTGGTAAAGGAAGTGTACAGACTGGATGTATAATAGGTGAGTGTCTGGCTGGAGAGGCTTTGACCAATCAGAGTGCTTGTTTACAAACCAAAGGTGGACAGCAAGACAGAGCATGAAGCTGACTCAGTCTGCACCACCACTGTATATGTGAGTGTCTGTGTTAATCATTTACTTTTTTAATGCAAAAGTAGGGGTTGTGTTAGTCTATTTTAATTATAGGCTAATCCAAAACAAAACTGTCCCAAAAGTTAGCTAAATCTTACAAATCTTACAATCAGTCTCTGTAGACATTTGGGGACGTCCTTAATTGGAAGAATGACTCATAAATAAAGCAAATACTGTTATAAAAAGTTTTGTTTTAAGGGTAGGGACAGGTTGTGGGCTTAATATACACTGCCTGGCCAAAAAAAGAGTTGCTGTTTGGGTTTAAATAGGTAGATACATAAAAGCCTATGATTGGATCATTATTGCAGTGATTAATATGTTTCAGCTGGCAACAATTATTTTAACCCTAACTGATGCAGTGTGTAGCTCATTTCTAAAATAACCGTGTCACGTTACTGTGTTTCAGAAGGGGCAAATTACTGGCCTGCATCAAGCAAAGAAAACAACTAAGGAGATTGCTGAAATCACTGGAATTGGGTTAAGAACTGTCCAACAGATTATTAAAACCTGGAAGGATAGTGGTGAACCATCAGCTTCGTGGAAAGAAATTTGGTCGGAAAAAAATCTTGAATGATCGTGATCGGAGATCACTACAATGCTTGGTGAAGTCACATTGTAAAAAGCCATGAACGTAAGAGCATTTCCACACACACAATATGACGAAAACTTATAGGATTGGGACTAAACAGCTGTGTGGCCACAAGTAAGACACTTGTTAGTGAGGCTAATCGGAAAAAACAACTCCAATTTGCTTGGGAGCATAAAGACTGGACTATGGAGCAATGGAAAAAGGTAATGTGGTCTGATAAATCCAGATTTACCCTAATTAAAAGCGATGGATGCATCAGAGTAAGAAGGGAAGCGCATGAAGCGATGCACCCATCATGCATAGTGCCCACTGTACAAGCCTCTGGAGGCAGTGTTATGATCTGAGGTTGCATCAGTTGGTCAGGTCTAGGCTCAGCAACGTTATGCAGCAATAAAGTGAAGTCAGCTGACTACTTGAATGTACTGAATGGCCAGGTTATCCCATCAATGGATTTTTTCTTCCCTGACGGCATGGACATATTCCAGGACAACAATGCTAAGATTCATCGGGCTCAAAATTGTGAATGAGTGGTTCAGGGAGCATGAGGAATAATTTTCACCCATGAATTAGCCACCACAGAGTCTTGACCTTAACCTCATTGAAAGTCTTTGGGATGTGCTGGAGAAGACTTTACTGAGTGGTTCGACTCTCCCGTCATCAATACAAGATCTCTGCCAAAAATGTATGCAACTCTGGATGGAAATAAATGTTTTGATGTTGCATAAGGTTGTCGAAACAATGCCACGACGAATGTGCACCGTAATCAAAGCTAAAGGCAGTCCAACGAAATATTAGAGAATGCAACTTTTTATTTATTTTTTGATCAGGCTGTATATAATGAAGATGTGAAATTGGATATGCTGTATTCTCTTTGGGCATTGTGTATGCATTACTGTAATTGTGTGTACTTTACTTAGATATACTTGGGGACAAAATTGTCCCCAGAAGTTAGCTAAATCAAACAGAACCTTTCTAATGTCTCAAATGTGAAACATATTAATAAAGTAACTATTTATTCAAAAATTACTAAAAGTTTTCTTTTATGGTTTGAGGTCTGGTTAGTCTGTATTAAACCAAAAACAAAAGTGTACCAAAAAGTGCTTTAAATCTTACGAAACCTCCCTTTGTGGATATTTGGGAAGGTCCTCAATTGGAAAATTAATTAATAAATAAAGCAAATATTGTTTTTTATTATTCTAAAAATGAAACATTTTATTTTACTCGGCTCTCGGGAATACTCAATTCTGATTGGTTAATCGCAGCATCCAGCGATCTGATATTTCTGAATAATGGCCATACATCTGGGGATAAAGACATATTAGACCAGTCATCCGGGTATTGTGAGTCATCTTTCCTACTTATGGCTGCAATCTGCGATCTCTACAAGTAAGCTAATAAAGTCATTTCATCTTAAATCAATGTTTCATGTCTATTTTATTTATTTGGCAAGTATTTGAGTAATAAGCATGATAATGAGCAGTCAGACGGTTGTTCTCACAACATAAACACCAACAGAGTTCAATTAAGCTGTTTCTAGAGACTCAGTCTCTTTCTCCTCACATACTGTACTAACAAAATTTCAATTAAACCAATATTTAATGTCCATGTTTTTATGTATTAAGTAGCCGTGTAATAGGTTGGAAAATGTACAGTCAGCCGGTCATTATCGCAAAATAAACCCCTTTTTATTTATAGAAAAAATATTTTTTTACTATAAATCTCCACTTTTACTTTCAGAATGTTTAAGAAATGTCAAGGTGTGCAAAGAAAGTATGTGCACACGACCTACAGGTTTGTGTTTGTGGTGTGTGAGTACTGTATGTGTGTGTGGTGGGGTCCTGGCTGGCACTGACCGAATAATAAAGCAACAGTGTAAGCATTTGAGACAGACAGGAAGAGTCTAAACCGCAAGTCTGACTGCTTTGCCTTTTAAAGCAGAACTTACAGACCAGTTAGTCACAGCAAAACAAAAGTCAAACTCTAGAGATGTCCTTGCCATGAAACTCTAAAATCTCACTATCATGTTCAACTCTAATCTTTACAGATTATTTTAGTTTATTATGTAGTTTATTTTAAACTTTCAAAGAACAAGGCTGCGTCTCATCAGGACAGTTTTCACAGCCAAAAATCCAACGGTTTGGCGCAGACACAGTCCAATACTGGATGCAAGTGATCTGAAACTAATGTGCATGGCTTACGTGCTCTATCTAAATTATTCCTCCCGCTCTCTCCAGCTGGAAGAAATTCAACTCTATTGCCCGAGGCGTCCATTTCAGCCTGGGAAGCCGGTCTAAGCTGAGCCAGTTGTGCACTGGAAGATTGGTCCACTTCATGCCCTCAAAAATCCAGGCCAGTTTGGCTGTTTATCTCAAGGGCAACACTGGGTAGGGGCCAGAGAGGAGATGACCCAATTTCAAAGGTGGACAGTCGAGGAAGGAAGGTTGTGTGTTTAAAAAAAAGACTGCCCTGTATGAATTTCCATGTTAGTCCAGGGCAGTTAATGGTTGTTTGGTGCTGGTCTAACTGGTGAACCAGAATTGCCAACTTGACATTTCGAAGCTGGTTGAGCAAGGAAGTCTTGCTGGTTAAGCTTGTTCCAAAGCCTTTTAGAGACACCAGCCCACCCATGAAATGGCCTTGAATACCCGTATAACAGTTGGCAGTTATGAAAAATCTAGAAGCCAACATGTACTTGGCTTCCTTTCTAAAAGGTTTCTTGCAATTTTAGAAATGCAAAAGCTGCATGCTCAAAATGAAATGGATGATGGTACAGTTTCTTTACAGAGATCCAACCACAGAAACTCTGACAGCCCCTTCAAAAGCCACCATCGAAATTCTGAGCGAGATAAATGTAACTGCATGAGTCATATTTTAACTAGTTGTGTGTCAAGCTCTTAGAGGACATCAAACAATGAGATGTTTGTGGGTAGATTGTTACACCTTGACACCTCTGCACCGGGATTTTTTGCGGTCATCATCCTTCCTGTTCTCAGTGACCTGTACTTCGTCTGCACACTAACTGCTATTGGGTGGCTACAGACATAATTTCTGCAGAACTTCCAGCTAATGACATTATACTACTAATACACATTATATTCTATACATACAGTACACTATAATATACATCTCTAAGCAACCTTTTTGACTTCAAGACCTCCAACTCTCCAAGACAATATTCAAGGCCATGTAATGATGAGCTGCTTGTTTTCAAACTTTTTATTAACGGACACTAGATGTGTAAATAGATTAATATAGCTGCAAGCAGCGTTTAACGGGGTTAAAGCTGTTAAGGTCCTTTAAGTACACATGTAACAGATATTAAGTATTTATTAGACAGTCTGTTTGCAACTAAAACAATGGTTCTGATCGAGTGAACAGCCTAGGACTATTTCAAATAGCTTCTAAAAGTTGATTGGTCGATAACGGCCATGTTTTTCAAGATATGCGACTGTCCTCATTGAACTTGGTAACTTGGACAAAGACAATGCATGCAAAATTTCAAGTTGATCAGACCAGCGGTTCCATAGTTACAGCCATTTTTAGATTTGTAATTATTATAGCCCACCAAGAGGCAGAGATACACAATTTTTGTGTGTCCTCAGAATGACCCCATACATATGTGTACCAAATTTGGTGATAAAATATCATTCCGTTCAAGAGTTATAACCATTAAGTGAAAGTGGCCACGCCCACTACGTACCTTTTGGCGTACCATTTGACGATAAATCAAAAGATAAAAATTCCTTTGAAAAGTTTTCATATTGAGACTCTGCTGA
Organism: Myxocyprinus asiaticus; assembly: GCF_019703515.2. Taxonomy (NCBI): domain Eukaryota; kingdom Metazoa; phylum Chordata; class Actinopteri; order Cypriniformes; family Catostomidae; genus Myxocyprinus; species Myxocyprinus asiaticus. The sequence continues at coordinate 9,495,851 of NC_059372.1, forward strand.
ATCTTTCTGCACTGGTTTGTTTCTGATCGAGCGAATGGCCAACGACTAGTTTGAAAAAGTAGTTTTGTTAAATAATCTCAAATATTTAACTAATGATATTATTCACACCAATGGATCTTGAGGCAAAGATGTTCAGAAAGAGGAGGTCTATCATATGATATGAATAACGTGTTTCTTTGTGAAAGACAGCCATATATACACATCGATTTACATGCATTTAAAATGCAATAGTGCCTCCCAGTGGCCATTTTTTTTCAAATTTTGCACAGACCTCTCAGGCCAAAATACAATGAGGCCTACCATGTTTGGTTTCGATACGCCTTTTTTAACCATGTCAAATAGCTGCTAAAAGCTGATTGTTCGATGGAGGCCAAGTTTTTCAAGATATGAGACTGTCCTCATAGAGCTTGATGGCACCTTGGACAAAGACACTGCATGCAAAATTTCTAGTCGATCGGACCAACATACATGTGTTTACCAAATTTGGTGATAAAATCTCATTCCGTTCAAGAGTTATAACCGTTTTAATAAAAGTGGCCATGCCCACTACGTACGTTTTGGTGTACCATTTGACGATAAATCAAAAGTTAAAAATTCCTTTGATAACTTTTCATATTGGGACTCTGCTGAATCTTTCTGCACTGGTTTGGTTCTGATCAGGCGAATGGCCTAGGACAAGTTTGTTTTGATTTTTTTTTTAAAACAATCCAAAATAGCGGGAAAATGAGGGGGCGGAGTCAAAATTGGCCGGAGCTTAAAAGATTCACCATGACGCAAGGAATTACTAGAAACATTTTTGTTTCTAGCCCTTAGGGTTCAAGAGTTATGGCCCAAAATGTGATTTTTTTCTCTCTCACTATAGCGCCACCTATGGGCCAATTCCATGTGTATGGCTAGCCAGCTGGAGTACTACCATCCCTGAAACCTTCAAGTCTCTAGGCCCTACAGTTTGGTCTGCATGATCAGTTTTAGGGCAGAAAAATAATAATAATAAAAATCCTGACAAAAACAATTGGGTTTCTAGCCCTTCGTGCTTGAACCCATAAAAATGATCACAACTGATATTTTGATTCCAAGTTTGAAGAACTGTAGGTTCTTCAATGGGTCAATGACATGACGCTCATTTTCAATTTCTAAGTTCAAAGTCATTTTATTATATTTGTTTCTGGGGCATAAAAGTCCAAAATGCCAAAATATTAAAAGCTGAAATTCTTGAAAAAATAACTGTTGGCATGACTATTGCAGACAGAATAGTATTTTATTAATATTTCTTAAAAACCAAGCAGTGGAACAATTTTGTTTTAAAATAAGATTTATATTTGAAAAACTCTTGTCAACCAAATCAAAGTCATGTGGGGTAACCAAGATAGGTGGCTATTTTGAAGTTAATAATATCAGATATTTTGACACTTTTATGAAAAGGCACATTTTGTTTAGATCATATAGTGTAACCCTGAGATAAAAGTCTTGATTTTCTTGACCCAAAAATGTATTATATTTGTAATATATATATATATATATATATATATATATATATATATATATATATATATATATATATATATATATATATATATATATATATATATCACACACACACACCAAACAAATGTTGCTGTTTGGATTTAAATAAGCAAACAGAGCCTATGATTGGATCATTATTGCAGTGATTAATATGTTTCAGCTGGCAACAATTCTTTTAACCCTAACTGATGCAGTGTGTAGCTTCTCATTTCTTAAACAACCATGTCGGAAGACGTATCCCGTGGTCGTGGAAAAGATGTTACTGTGTTTCAGAAGGGGCAAATTACTGGCCTGCATCAAGCAAAGAAAACAACAAGGAGATTGCTGAAATCACTGGAATTGGGTTAAGAACTTTCCAAATCATTATTAAAACCTGGAAGGATAGTGGTGAACCGTCAGCTTCACGGAAGAAATTTGGTTGGAAAAAATCTTGAATGATCTTGATCGTATATCACTAAAACGCTTGGTGAAGTCACATCGTAATAAATCGACAGTAGAACTCACGGCTATGTTTAATATTGAAAGTAAGAGCATTCTCGATCTCGGCCAAAAATTAATGCAACTCTGGATGGAAGTAAATGTTGTGACGTTGCATAAGGTTGTCAAAACAATGCCACGATGAATGTGCACCCTAATCAAAGCTAAAGGCTGTCCAATGAATTATTAGACTTTGCGACTTTTTTTTTTTTTTGGCTAGGCAGTGTATGTTTAAAACATTTTTTTACATTATTGATTAAGTTGTGTACACTCATGTATTAAAGCTGTAAGGAACATAGTTTAATGCCTTTTACTTGATGGTTATACCACATGACATTTTAAGGACAATTAAATAAAAAAATTTGTAGAAAATGCAAGAAAATATTTTTCAAAAATGTATGAAACCAACATATTAACAAAGATTTCAACACACTTGACATGTGTTTTAAATTAGATTTTTAAAAGATTTCTCATTTTTATCACTTTGGATAAACTTATTTGGTTGATTTAACACCACAAGAAAATATTTTTGAATTAAAATAAGAAATATGTTTTTATATGATTTTTAGCTGTTTGTAGCATTATTATGAAGCTTAATTGTTATAATATAGCTGATTTAAATAGTCAGATAATTTAAATTTGAAATAACAAAAAGTAATCTTGCAGCCCCCTTGCGAGTTTGCTGAGGCCCCCTGGTTAAGAACCATCCTATATACATTACATTCAACTAATACACATTAGTATAGTATTTAATGATTCCAATCATACAAATAAAGGAATGGAACATAGAATAATATGAAAAAAATAACATTGCTTAAAGATCTCTACAGAATCAGGCACCATTATTCTAGTAGAAAGACCTAATCTAAGACACAAGATAATATATGTTTAAATCAATATATAGTGTTGCATTATGGCTTCCTGCCTATAAGTACTACAAGTAAGGTAACAAGCCATTAAGCAGACATTTTTACCCCAAATGCAGATACAGGTACAGTTAAGGTTGCCAATATTAGTCTTTTGGCCTAAAGACATTCCATACAGGACACCCATTGTCCCGAATTTGAGGGGTAACATGCTTGATTCTATAATACATACCACTTTTTGTACTATTGGAATCAGTAAACCTAAGAACCAATATGTAAACTGGCATCATGTAAACTATTTCTTATTTTAATTCAACAACTTTGAAGAGCACACAGTTTATGAAACTTCTGAAATGACAAAATCAATCGTGATTAATTACAACTATTTACACTCCTAGTTTCTGTTAATAAAATGTCTGAAAGCAAACAGCTCATTACATGGCTTTGAATGTTGTCTTGAAGAGTGGGAGGCCTTGGTGTCAAGAAGGTTGCTTGCATACATTCACAGGTGCATGCAGTGCATCAGAAATAGAATGGGGCGTCCATAACCCGTAAGTGTCCAACAACCTTCCGGATGCCAGCCATGGGTTTTATTTATGACACCACACTACACCAAAATTTCAATGAGCGCATTGTGTTTTGTGTGGTCACAGTTATTCTCCAAGGTAGCGTTTACATATCTCAGCATCTTGCTTTGAGGGGCCTTAATGAGGGAATTCTCTTGCACCATTATGAGCTTACCAGAGTGGTGTTAAACTCTAATGGGGCTAACAGAAATTCTTGGTTATTCAAAGGGGGTGCAAAAGAGATTCATTAGAGAGCTCCTAAAACAGCACCTTGTTACGAAAACATCAAAAGTTCTAGGTCCCGGTCATCCCATAGTAACTCTTTTAATGTGACTACAGTTGCAGTGTTGCTGTTTACAAAGGGAAACCCTATTACAGTATCCAAAAGAAATTCCGTCTTTGGCTTCTGATCCCATCGGCTTTAGTTTTTCCATGCAACATGGCCCTTTCCTTTTTCTGTGGACTCCCACCCAATCACTATCTTGTTCGGATCAGGCTGCCTTTCTGGAGAAGTACAGCAGCTGCAAATAGGAGCTCTACGCTCCAGATTGGCAAGAGTTTCGAAATGTGGGGGGAAAAAAAGCAAATCCTATCATAGATTCCCCCCACTGTATTGGGGGGCATGGGGCCAAGGGGAAGCCCTGGCCAAGCATAACAAACAAAGAGGCTTTCCCCAGCTCTCCCAGGCAGTCAATTCCACAGTTTGACAATGGGTTGCCATGGCACTTATTTTGCGATTCATAACAGCATCAACATGTCCAAGAACTTTTGGAGCTGCTTCATTTTCCTGTTCTTTTTTTTTTATTCTCGTCAAAAGTTGAAAAAGTACCCATTTCTTTGTCAGATACAGGCGAAAGGAACCCCCCCCTTTATGCGACCCCTTGAACTCCCAGATTGCCTTACAGAAGTGACACTGGAATCTTGCATATTTTCTTGCTAGTATTCTGCCAAAATCGTGGTTTGTCCATTTTCAAAATTCATTACTTTGAAACTTGGAGACTTTGGTTTCTTGACCTAAACAGTGGGTGTGTTTGAAAGAAAATGTTTAGTCATGTCCATCACAGCTAATCAACTCCTGTTTCACTCTTTCCTTAGCAATGGAAAGAAGTCACACCAAAACCAAGGCATACAAAATAGTTATTTGATTCAACCTGCTTTATATAATATACATCCTTCCTAGTGTCAACTTTTAGTGTCGTTAAGGTCATACACTTGAGGCTGAAAGTGAATGAGAGAAAAATTAAAATGTCAAGAAGACAAGACAATGAGAAGCACAAGCACTCTTCCTGCAAGTGAACAAGTGAAGTTATATCGTTATTAGACAAAGAATGTGATGAATAACTGTTCACTACATTTCACGTATATGTACGGCAGCAGATTTCAAGGACATTTTTAAAATTACTTGTCAGTTCAACTAATGTTTTGACAGACACTTTTGAGCAACAGTAGCCAGGGCTATCAACTGGTCAGCCGGGGCCAACAGACTTGGACCTCGAGCTGCAAGACCAAAATCGATCTGCATTCCCACCATCGAGCCAATAGCTCACCAGCATTGCCCTAAAAGGAACACGGATTTGTACAGTGTTCCAGTGTACAATTTTTTATAATTGTTTCCCGAACCTGTACCATTGTGCACTCGATCCACAACTTGTTAAGTTTGGCGACAATATACTTAAACACATCTTCGTTCCACATTTTTATCAGCCCAGATCTTCAGAGGAGCTGTGATTTCATCTAGTGACCATTACTGATAATTTTCCATTCTCTGTTGATCTGTTGAGGTAAGCTGGTAGCTAGATATGAAAGATTGGGAAATGAGTATCTTGGTGCTGAAACCTCTGACCTGACTCAGCGAAACTCCGCCTTTGACATTGACCCTGCCTAAATCCCCAGTTGGCCTTCTTTGGCCCAAGTGTAATTGGCAGACCAAAGGCTATTGGCCGTTGGCCCCGAGGAAGCACAGAGCAGGCACAAATAAGCCCCAAGAGTGACAGTGGGAATGCAAATGGCCCTGGCACATACTAGCACACCCTCATTTGGCCCCACAGTGGAATCGTGGCTACTATGAACTGACATGGTATGCCAGAATAATTTTTTTACTTTTCCTAAACAGTATGTGTGAAACTTTTAAGAAGTGTTTACAATAAATTGCCTTTTTGTATCCTGATGTTCATGAATACGTACTAAAGGAAATCAGAAAAATGTCTGCCCATCAAAATCTACACCAATAGCTCCCAAACTGAAGGCTACATGCTACAGTGTTTTAATGCACGTTGTTAATATTTATATCAGGGCTGGGTTAAAAATATAGATCTTCCAATGCATCGCAATCTTTATTTGAACATCTCGATATCTATTTTTATATCCCAAGATTGATCTTTCCTTCTATGCGTCAACCCTCTACAATTCAAGTAAATCACTTGCATATGCAACTAAAAATGTGTGTGATTAGCCACTGGCTGGTAAAGTTTCAGATTTCACTCAACATGATTGAGTAGTATAGTGGCAAAGAAGCTCAGCATGAAGATTCTTTAACTGTGTGTTGAGAGTAAAAGTATGGTTTGACTCATTCCGTTTAATGTGTCCAAAGACAAGATCCATGCAACCCATTTGTCATTTAATACTGTCTCTTTTATACCGGTCCTATTCTTCACAGATAGTTGTTGATAAAAAATAAAAAATAAAAATAATTTAAAAAAATTATTCTGATCACACATAGCATGGATGCAGCAGAGAAGCCATGAACAGAATCAACAGAACATTTGCTAAATTTATTTCTCCCCTTTTCTCCCCAATTTGGAATGCCCAATTCCCAGTGTGCTCTAAGTCCTCTTGGTGGCATAGTGACTTGCCTCAATCCGGGTGGCGGAGGACGAATCTCAGTTGCCTCTGCATCTGAGACTGTCAGTCCTCGCATCTTATCATGTTGCTTGTTGAGCGCTTTACCGCAGAGACATAGCGCCTGTGGAGGCCCATACTATTGTCTGTGGCATCCAGGCACAACTCACCACGCACCCCACCGAGAGCGAGAACCACACATTATAGTGACCGCGAGGAGGTTACCCCATGTGACTCTACCCTCCCTAGCAACCGAGCCTATCTGGCTGCTTAGGAGACCTGGCTGGAGTCACTCAGCAGGCCCTGGATTCGAACTCGCGGCTTCAGGGGTGGTAGTCAGCGTCAATACTCACTGAGCTACCCAGGCCCCATTTGCAAAATGTATATTTACGTTATGTTCCTAGTTAGAAAGTCCCCTGTATTATTAATAGCATTAGCTAAAAGAGAGAAGTTCTTTCATGTGTAAGCAAAATTAACTTTATAACTGAAACATACCCATATTATTCAGAAATATCAAATCGAGACCTTGTGAATCGGAATCAAATCGGGAAATCTGTATCAGTACCCAGTACTTATTTATATTAATGTGGAACTTTGTAAATAAAGGTGTATGTTCTATAGCATATTTATTTATTTAATTGATTCAATCATTTTTTGCTCATACATTTTTCAGTAGCAGAGACATGGATTTTTGTCCCATGGAAACCAGGAAGTAATCACGTTAATCAATAATGAGCACGATTCGGAGGTTGCATTTTCCCTCTAAGATTACATTTTTCCTCAACTGACAGTTAGGTTTAGGGTTGAGGTTTGGGCATATGGTTATTGAAATATGCGTTGCTGTTGACTGAATTACATCATTTACAATTAAACGCTTTACAACTTACTTTCGGCGCCACTCTGTGGACATTTCACCCAGAAACACTTCCAATTTCGGCCACTGGGGGCAGTTGTTCAAATTTTGGTAAGCACAGATCAATTTGAGCTGAAGAACTTTTGACTTACTGTCACCGAATTCAATGTAAGATTAGTCTGGAAACAAAGCTCTTTCACTCACCATCGTCAAGATACGCCTGATCCAAGTTCTCCTGCTTGACCGTGACACGTCCAGGAGTGCTGGTTCTCTGTTCTTCAGCGGAGGAACATCTCTGGGGCTCTACCTGCACTGGTGGTGACCTGTCTTTGGCCACTCTTTGGACAAAGGGCTGCTGTTGGATGACAGTGGGGTAATTTTGAGGATGCTGGGGTGCCTGTGCTGGGGCAGGAGAGTGGTTTGCCCCTGCGGCTTGAGCTCCATGCTGGTTATAGCCCTCGCAATAAATGATGTGCTGATGTTCTGGAGGTGGTGGAGCAGGCGGGTCTCCAACTCTGGGTACATGGTGGTTGGTTGGAGAGAACTGGATGATTGAGGGATGCTGGCCACCCAGGTGAGAAGATTGGGCTGGAGAACCTGTGTGGACCAGAACTGACCGATGAGAATCTGGCATCATAGAGGCTCCCGTCTGAGAGTAAATAGAGGGGCTTGCCGCCAAGCTCTTTCCCGGACGGGAGTAGATTATGGCCGGGCTCTGCTGCTGAAATTGGTGGTTTGGAGAGGAGATCCCCAGGCGGGGCTGCTGGCAGGGGACAAGGCCAGGCACCAGGCCACTGTCCGGGTTGATGACTCCACGGGGGTTATAGTAGGACTGAGGAGATGTCCCGAGCATCTGTGACATGGAATAACCCATACGCCCCGGTTCATAGTCATCCACTGGCTCTGTCTTAATAGCCGGAACTGAGGAGGTAAAATGAGAGAATGACTATAATAGGGAATTGCATTAATCAGTTCCAAAAAAGACCTTAATATCCATATAATTGGAAACATTCTCCTTACTAAATTGAAATAAAAAAGTTCAATGCATTATGTAGAAAAACTTTAAAAGGAATAATCAAGGTTCAATACATGTTAAGCCCAATCGACAGCATTAGTGACATAATGTTGATTACAACAAAATATTTTGTTTTCTTTAAAAAAAAAAAAAAAGCAAATATTGAGATTACAGTGAGGTGCTTACAATAGAACTGAATGGAGACAGTTTTTGTTTAAAGGCAGAAATGTGAAGCTTATAATTTTATAAAAGCACATTCATTCTTCTGCTTGTGTATTATTTGGGCTGTAAAGTTGTTAAAAATTGCAGTTTTTATGGTCTTTTCAGGGTTTACGCCGTTGCGTAACAAGTTGTAAAATTGGATATAAATTTACACAGAAAAGATTAGTAAGCGATTTCATCACACTAAAATCATGTTTACACGCGTATTGTTTACGTGTTGTGGCTATACTTTTGAAACAGTGAGTATTTCAATGTTTACAGATTGGCCCCATTACAACCTTGTCTCACAGAATGAATGTTAGTATAACCACATTTTTGCAAACTGAGATTTACGTGTGTGACAGAGGTCTCCGTCACCGGCTGGGACCGCACTAACAATCCCGGCCCCATCTAGTTATCTACATGTCATCTCCTCACACACTTACAGTTGTTTAGCCTTTCCACTTGGGACTGTGCTACTGCTCTATTTCCATACACGCATACACTCACGCTATACATCGCTTTTCCCCGCTAATTTGCCATCCCAATAACCACACACACACACCAGATAAGTGAATCACAAAATCTTTATTTACTCATCTGTATATTTGTTAATCTATGTCTTTGTGCTGTGGATTGTCCGTCTTGTAGCGTCTTCCGGGTTCAGTCCGCCGAGGGTACGCCAAGCGCGAGGGGCTAAACGCAGGCAGTGCTTCACGAGTCCTTAAATCAGAGTTTTCCACGCCACGCCTGCAAGATGTCTCTGGCGGCTGGACTGTCCTATGTGTTTATGTGTCTGGGGGAAAAGGGGAACATTCCTGTTGTTAATTTATGGAGAATAACAAAAGAAAATGTGGAAAATATGGACATTCATAATGTATTTATGTTTATTGTATTATATATGTATATGTATATATTGATGTTTACTTACCTTTTTTGTAGAAGATTGATCTGCTGATACTTACCTAATACTTACCATACAATGGTTTGTCCCCAGTGGACGGAGCCTCCGCTTTATAAGTGCAGCTCTCTTTTGAGAGGAGCAAGATGTGCAAGAGTGGTGCCATTTTTCCAGGTAGTGTGTTTGTGTTCTTTTGTGTAGAAGGAAATCCAGCCAAGAGCTGTGTATATATTTTTGTGCACTTTTTGGGACTGATTGGGAAAAACGGACACTGTAAATAAACATCCTTGCACCGATGTGCTATTGTGGCTGAGCCATCATTCTTGTGCAGAGAGTTTAACCAACAAGCATCACCTCAAGTGGTGTCAGAAGTGGGATGGCTAGCCGCAAAACAGTGCCCATTGGGAAATGGACCAGGAAGGGTCTAAGATCCCAGAAAAAGTCTGTACAGGAGGAGGACATGGCTTGGGACACACTGGACGAAGGAGAGGAAGATGCTGGAGCCTGCCCCAAAGCCAGCTCTCCTCAGCACATGCTTGTTATGACCACTACCAAGAGCGACATGGTGACTCTGATGCGAGACTTCCTGGAGGCACAGCAAAGGAGGAAGGAGGGCCTCATCTACGAACTTTGAGGCCGCCGAGAGTTGATCCAGCGGCAGAGATCACCAGAGTCGACTTTGAGCCTGCGTTTGGAGCTCCCCACCACAGGGGCCCGTCGCAATATAGGGACGTATGACTGAGCAGCCGTGTGTGCCACGTCAGGAGCCCCGGATGCCAGCATATCAAGAGGGGGAGAATATATAGAACTATCTTTGCTGTTTTGAGGGTCTGGCAAAGACCTGGAGATGGCCAGAGGAGGAATGGCCATGTTGATTGATGCCACTACTCACCGGAAAGGTACTGAAGGCGTACATCGCCATGGATGAGGACAAGGCCATCATCTATGATGAACTGAGAGAGGTACTGTTGGAGAAATTCGATATTTCCATGGAGACCTACCATCAACACTTCAGGCAGACATCGACAACCCCGGGAGAGACACCCACTGAGACCTACCATTGTCTAAAGGGCTCTACTGTCACTGGGTCAGACTAGAGCAACGCACTAAGGAGGAGATAGGAGAGAGCATCATCCTAGAGCAGCTGCTTCGGGTTCTGCCTTATGATGTCCGGACCTGGGTGAAGGAACATGAGCCAACGGATGGACTGACAGCTGCCAGACTCACTACGCAGTACCAGAATGCACGTCAGGGAGGACTGCCATGTCAACAGTCGTCAGCTGCCAGAGGTAACAAGGTCACTGAATGGGGCAATGAAGGTAACACCTTTACTGGTACTAACAAATAACTGGTGTGTTTTTATTGCCAGCAACCAGGCCATAAAGCCTCTAATTGTCCAGTGCGTAAGCCTAAACTCTCTAGTTTTTGTTATGTGCCATGGAAGGGTGACAATAATGGAGATAGCATTGAACTTACTGCCCATTTCCATGATGTGACTATTAATGGACAAACTTTGAAGGCCTTGGTAGCTCAATGTCCCTCATTAAGCACTGTCATGTCTCTGAAAACCTGACTGACTATTCCAATACCACTGCCATACAATGTGTTCATGGTGACAGTAAAATGTATCCTATAGCTGAGGTTATGGTCAATGTTAATGAACAGTTGTATCTGATGAGTGTTGGGGTGGTTGAAAGGTTACCTGCTGATATGGTGTTGGGATGGAATATGCCTGTGTTAAGTGACCTGTTGAATATATCTTATATGTGTCATGCTACAGCATTTGATGCGTCTTGCCCAGTGCTAACATGGGCCAAACCAAGGTTGCCTTGCAGCTCCTGCCAGATTTAGATGATAGTCTGATCCAGGGCAGCAATAAACTTATATAATCCCGTCAGCAGCGCCGACTGGAGAAGTATATGGTTACTCCCACATCTGAGGGGTCTACTGAGGGTTTGGAGGTCAGGGATTGGAAGATACCCAAAAATATTGCCCAATTACAGGCAGCTGATGTAACACTGAAGCCCTTGTTCGCCAAAACAGGTGGGTGGATGCCAAAGTCAAGCCTATCGGGGCTGAAATGTATGTTGTGGAAAATGGTGTTCTGTATGTTCTGTGCCTGAAAGTTGAAGATCCCTCATTTTACATCTTGCACACACCATACCTTGGTCAGGACACCTAGCACACCAGAAAACATACCACAGATTTAGTTCCCATTTTTACTGGCCATCAATGTACACAGATGTGCTTACATACTGCTCCATATGCCCTGTCTGTCAGAAAACAAGTGCGGTACGCAGGTCGGCCCGAGCTCTGCTGTGTCCTTTACCCATGATCTCCTCTCCATTCGAAAGGATTGCCATGGATATAGTTTGACCGCTGGAGAGAAGCAGTACTGGCAACCAATACATTCTAATTATCTGTGACTACGCGACCCGGTACACTGAAGCCTTCCCTCTACGCACCATTACCACTGCCAAGGTAATCAGCACACTTGTTCAGCTCTTTTCCAGAGTCGGCATCCCAGACGAGATCATTACCGACCAGGGCACCAACTTCACATCGTGACTCATGAAGCTACTCCACCGACAGCTTGGTATCACTCCCATTCAAACCAGTCCATATCACCCGCAGACAGACGGGCTTGTAGAAAGGTTCAATCAAACTCTCAAAACATGTTAAGAACATTTGTCAATGACACCGGTAAGGACTGGGATAAATGGTTGCCTTTTCTGCTCTTTGCGTACTGAGAGGTGCCCCAAGCTTCTACAGGGTTTTCGCCTTTTGAGTTGGTGTATGATTGGTCTGTTCAAGGCCCACTGGACCTGTTAAAGAAGAGCTGGGAGGTGCCAACATCATCTGCTGAGGGAGGGCAAGACATTATCCAGTTTGTGCTGCAAATGAGAGACCATCTGGAGACATACCGATAACAGGCCCGAGTGAACCTCGAGAAAGCCCAAAAAGCCCAGAAGTTGTGGTATGACCAGCATGCCTGACACAGAGAATACCAAGCTGGACAGAAAGTGCTGCTGTTGCTGCCATCATCTATGAGCAAGTTGTTGGCAAATTGGCAAGGACTGTACACCATTCTCAGGAAAATGGGACCAGTCACGTATGAGGTTCACCACCCAGACAAAGGAAAGGAGAGCCAAGTCTACCACGTCAACCTCATCAAGGAGTGGCGAGAAAGGACACCTGAGGGGAAGAAGGCCTTGATCGCATGCAAGGTGGTCCCAGAAGATGAGGAAGATGATGACAGAGTGGATGACGAGGCTGTGAGACGTCCTCAGTCTGTGGTGAGTCTGGACCACCTATAGAGGGACCAAAGGGAGAATCTGGCAGAGATATTTGCTGATTACCCTGAACTTTTTAGACCCAAGCCTGGGAGAACCAATGTGTTAGAACACACCATCCACCTGACAGATCCTACTCCTATTCGGCAGAGGCCGTACCATGTACCAGAAAGCCTTGTAGCTCCACTGAAAAAGGAGATTAATGTGATGAGAGACATGGGAGTAATTGAACCATCAACTAGCGCATGGAGTAGTCCGATTGTTCTAGTCCCGAAGAAAGATGGATTGCTAAGGCTCTGTCTGGACTTCAGAAAGCTCAACGCTGTTGAAGAGCCAGGTATATCACCACATTGGACCTCTGTAAGGGGTACTGGCAGGTTCCGCTGGAGAAGAAGTCCGGAGAATGCACCACCTTCAGGACCCCGATAGGCCTATTCCAGTTCACGACTATGCTGTTTGGGTTACATGGGGCACCAGCGACATTCCAGCGGCTCATGGATCATGTTCTGTGAGGACTACTGTGCACTATAGATGATGTTGTCATCTATTGTGACACCTGGGACAATCACCTCCAACATTTGCACCAAGTCCTGAGCAAGATCGGTGAGGCTGGCCTGATGCTGAATGTGTCTAAATGTGTGTGGGCGAGGCAAGAGACCCGTTACCTGGGGTTCCAGCTTGGAAACGCCGAGGTGAGACCCCAAATTGACAAGGTCGAAGCAGTACGCAACTGTCCCGACCCCGCACCAAGAAGGAGGTACAATCTTTCCTAGGGCTAGTTGGATGGTACAGACGTTTCATACCTCAGTTCTCCAGCATAGTGGTACCCCTGACTAACCTGACCACCAAAGCGGTCAAGAATCTGGTGACCTGGATGGAGGACTGTAAGCAGGCCTTCACACAGTTAAAACATCATCTGTGCACATCTCAAGTCCTGAGGAGCACTGACTTCAAATATTCTTGGTTCAGGTGGATGCCTCCGCCAAGGGGATCGGAGCAGTGCTGGCTCAAGGGGACGTTGGCCAAGAGCAACCCATTCTTTACCTTAGCTGTAAGCTTCTGCCCAGAGAGATCCATTATTCCACCATCGAAAAGGAGGGCCTAGCCATTAAGTGGGCACTAGACAGCCTCCGGTACTACCTGTTGGGAAGGGAATTTGACCTTGAGACAGACCACCGAGGACTTACCTGCATACATACCATTAAAGACCATAATGCCCGGGTGACTCGCTGGTACCTTTCCCTGCAGCCATTCCAATTTAAGGTCCGTCACAGAGCCAGGTGGTGTAATGTCACAGCGGACTTTCTGTCCTGATTGCCGAGCTTCGTCAATCCAGGAAAGGAGGGAGGTAATGTGACAGAGGTCTCTGTCACCGGCTGGAACCGCACTAACAATCCCGGCCCCATCTAGTTATCTACACGTCATCTCCTCACACACTTACAGTTGTTTAGCCTTTCCCTCGGGTGCACACTTGGGACTGTGCTACCACTCTATTTTCATACACGCATCCACTCCCATTATACATTGCTTTTCCCCACTAATTTGCCATCCCAATAACCACACGCACACACCTGATAAGTGAATCGCAACATCTTTATTTACTCATCTGTATATTTGTTAGTCTATGTCTTTGTGCTGTGGATTGTCCATCTTGTAGCGTCTTCCGGGTTCAGTCCGCCGAGGGTACGGCAAGCGCGAGGGGCTAAACGCAGGTGGCACTTCGCAAGTCCTTAAATCCGAGTTTCCCGCTCCATGCCTGCACGATGCCTCTGGCAGCTGGACTGTCCATTGTGTTTATGTGTTTGGGGGAAAGGAGACATTCCTGTTGTTAATTTATGGAGAATAACAACAGTGTGGAAAATATGGATATTCATAATATATTTATATTATGTTTATTGTATTATATATATGTATATGTATATATTGATGTTTACTTACCTTTTTTGTAGAAGGCTGATCTGCTGATACTTACCTAATACCTACCATACAATGGTTTGTCCACAGTGGGCGGAGCCTCCGCTTTATAAGTGAGGCTCTCTCTCACAATGGGGTCTCTTTTGAGAGGAGTAAGATGTGCAAGAGTGGTGCCATTTTTCCAAATAGTGTGTTTGTGTTCTTTTGTGTAGAAAGAAATCCAGCCAAGAGCTGTGTATATATTTTTGTAAATATTTTTGTGCACTTTTGGGGACTGATTGGGAAAAATGGACACTGTAAATAAACATCCTTGCACCGATGTGCTATTGTGGCTGAGCCATCATTCTTGTACAGAGAGTTTTACCAACACGCCTCATCACAACGTGCCATGTTCCACATTTCGCTGCAGTTTCCTGGTGAAATTAACACTAGAGGAGCTACAACAATTGTGCATTTTATTCACTTTTACACAAATCATGAGTACAATGGCTGATTTTGACTTTATAAACGTATAAAGTTATTTTTCCCTTTATTACTCACACACTGTTGTTATATCGAAACATTTTACTCTAATGCATCATTTGAAAACAATACATTTTAATGTTTGTATACCCTGGGAAACTGCAGTGAAATGTGTAACGAAGCACACAATTTCGTTTTGCACAATTTCTGTTCAGTAATTTTCATGAATGGTGACTGAAACAAACATTCTGCCTAACATCACCTTTAGAGCTCCACAGAAAAGAAAAGTCATAAAAGATTGGAACAACACGAGGGTGAGTAAATGATGACTGAATTTTCATTTTTCAGTTAAATACCCCTTTAAAAGCCTTAGGGTACATTTACACAAAAACGATGCACTAAAAACGGAAACGTTTATCCTTTGCGTTTTTGAAAAGTTTCGCGTACAGACGACAACGTTGTCAAAACGATCCCCGTTCACACGGATCCGCAAAAACGACTAAAAACGCTGTATTATCCATGCCAGGCCAGTAGTTGGCGATGTCACTTTGTAAAGAAACACTACGCGCCTGCGCACATAAGCATTCTTCCACAGAGCGGTGAATACAAACAATCAAGATGGCGATCGCTGGTCGTAGTAGTGATGCAGTAAATCTACACTTTGCTGGAGAAGCGTCAATAAACTCAAAATCTTGAGCAGCACAAACACAGTCCTGAAGTCCGCCATTGTAGTTTTGAATGTCTCGCGCGTTGTTTTGAAGTACTCACGCGCATGCCTATAGACTGAACATGTAATACGCGTGCGCATGACGTCATCGTTTTCACAAATTCGCGTTTTGTATGTTTACACGGAGACGATAACAGCATCGTTTTCAAAAACTTGCACTTTGAAAACCATTTTCAAAAGTTTGCATTTTCAGGCCCCAAAACGCCGTTGTCGAACAGCCAAAAGCATAAAAAGTTTTCAGTTTTTAGTTGAAAACGTTGTCGTGTAAACGGCCCCTTAAAGGTACAGTAGCAAATACTTGTGTACCTGGTAGAGGTGTGTAGGTGAAATGTTGAGGTTGACTGCGCTTCCGTTTTCCATTGATTACGTAGAAGTTGACTTTAGCAGGATGGCAAATGGATGAGTCTCTGTATGAAGGCACCTCAATGAACAGCATGGTCTGGTAATGAGATAATAATTGTATTAATTGCATTAATAGACAGTGTACAGATAGAAGGCTGAATATAGTATGAACAGGTAGTTAAGTCATTCACATAATGCAGCCACTGGACTTACCGCTTGACTTTTGTCTTTGTCAACGGTGGCTTCCAATTCCCAAATTTGCTGGCCATCTGTAAAGAGACAGATGAAAAATATTTGTTAATGAAATTTGTTAAAAATAGGGCTGCTGAAGTTAACAAGTTAATTTTTAAGAATAATTAAAAATGTTTAATGGCTAAAGTTATTCAAATCAAGGTGGAACTTTAAACAAAACATAATTTGCAGTCTTTGTATGGTAGAATGTAATTATCATCGAAGCTGAACAGAGTAATATTGCAACTTTGTTACCTAATATTTATTTATTTATTTATTTATTTATTTTTTCACCCAATTTGGCCCAATTCCCAGTGTGCTTTTAAGTCCTCGTGGTCACGTAGTGATTCGCCTCAATCTGGGTGGCGGAGGATGAATCCCAGTTGCCTCTGTGTCTAAGACCATCAACCTGCGCATCTTATTACGTGGCTTGTTAAGCGTGTTGCCATGGAGACATAGCGCATGTGGAGGCTTCACGCCACCCACCGTGGCATCTGCGCTCAACTCACCACGCACCCCACTGAGAATGAACCACATTATAGTGACCATGATGAGGTTACCCCATGTGATTCTACCCTCCCTAGCAACCGAGAGTCACTCAGCACGCCCTGGGATTCGAACTAGCGAATTAGTGAACTCCAGGGGTGGTAGCCAGTGTCTTTTACCACTGAGCTACCCATGCCCCCTGTTACTTAATATTTTGAAAGGACCATAGTGTAAAATACAGTTTTCCATTATAAATTATAAGCATAACATTCTGAGTGAAAAGTTGAATTTCATAATTGTAAGATTGTTACACTAGCAGCTAATTAAACTAATCTTACCAGCAAAAGACTTGCAGTTAAATCTCCTCACTAGCAACAGCTACTAATCCATTACTACAGTATGTTTTTTTAAGTTTAGTTAAAGAAATGTTCCAGGTTCAACTCGTCCCTAATTTTTATTTTTTTATTTTTTATTTTTTTAAAGCAAAAATCGTGGTTACAGTAATGCACTTACAATGGAAGTGAACACAATCTTTCAAAACTAAGGCCACAACATGTAAACATTATATGTGTTAACATGATTTTTGTGTGACCAAATCACCTACTAACCTTATCTGTGTTAAGCTATATCCAAAAAAGTGATTAAACATTGTCAAAACAAAGTTATAATATTGGATATACCTTTACACAGATAAGGTTAGTAGGCAATTTATTACACTAAAATCATGTTGACATGAATAATGTTTTTGTCTTTTGGCTATACTTTTGAAATAGTGTGTATTTTACTGTATATGAACTGGCCCCATTCAATTCCATTTGAAGTGTCTCACTGTAATATGATTTTTGCATTTTTATTACTATATAAATGAGGGACAAATCGAAATTGACTTTTGTGGTAATCAACATTATGCCACAAATGTTGTTAATTTAGCTTAACTTATATTGTACCCAGAATATTTCTTTAACATTGTTTAGGAAGTGTCACACATTTAAATACACAAACTAGTAAAAACTATTTCTTCAGTCAAGAAACAGTGTTTCTTAATGTGTGAGACAAACCCTCTCGCACATTCTCATGCTCAAAGTTGTTTGGGGAAATACAAGTTTGGCCATCCGGCTTGGTTGTTCCCTAAAATGTTGATGTTTTGACCTTTGTCATTGGCACACATTGCTTCTTCCCCTGTGCATGATGACTCAACTCTGCAGCTCTGTTATGACAGGTAAAAGTGGGTGATAACTTTTAGGTTCATCTGTCACTGCCACTGTAAGCCACAGTGGTACATAATCTTTCGCCTACTGACTTGTTCCCATACAAAAGAGATTGCACATGGTGCATGGTCAAACATCATTGCTCACCTCATGGCAGAACAGTCAAAACAGACTACATTCCCATCTAGTGTTAAAGACTAAGCAGTTTTATAGAAGTGACAGTAGGACAGAAAAATCACAAATGAGAGCTCCTTAATATCTCAATTGACTACTACAATACAGCAGTGATATTTAAAAAAAATTAAATAAAATTAAGACTTTTGCTTAAGTCTCCTGCGATTGTCTTATGCAAACTAGGCAAAAGTCTCCATTTGTTCTCTATTTAAAGGAATATTCCAGGTTCAGTACAAGTTAAGCTCAATCAGCAGCATTTGTTGCATAATGTTGATTATGACTCGTCCCTTCTACACACAATCATAAATTCGGAGACCCTAGTAATAGAAGTAAATACAAATATAAGTAAACACAACATAAAAATTATCTTCAAACCAGAGCAAAACATAACATTACAACCAAATTAGTCATTATACAAGGAGCTATTTTGCTCTGTATCTCGGCAGCATGTGGGAAACCCCTCATTGGCCTTCAAATGAGACACATGTGGCTCAAATGAGTCAGCACTAGCGAGGGGGATTCCACAGGCTGTGCCAGGACCATGTCTTTAAAACTGCTTTATGATCACACTGCTCCGTTTCCCCCACGACAGGTGATGAGTGCTTCTTCCTTGGCCGTTCTGTTTGTTTGCAGTTTGTACCAAAATCTCCTTCATCGGGATCCCATGGGTTTTTCTTTTTTCTTTTTTAATATTAGGCATAGAGGCTTTGAAAGTGGAAGCCCAGCTTGGTGTATAAACACTAGAGGAAAATCAGCCAGACTCTGTCCAAAGACAGCTGTGTCTCATTTCAGAAGGATTTCACAGTCAAACTACTCCAGAACATTCAGTCAAGATGGGGAAACCCTCCAAAACAAATGCAAAATCTCTTTCTGTTCTTCTGTGTTTCACATTAAGAGTAGAAATGCAGAAGTTAAACACATACAGTGGCCCCGAGAAGTATTTGGACACTTAAACCACTCTTCTGTGAATGTCATTACATTAGATAACAAAATATCAAACCAAATGGCATATGCAAACAAATGGCATTAGACCTTTTCTCGGAACTAACTTCCCTTTTCTGAGCCATTTTTGAGTTTGCCACTAACCAACCTGTGTCTAGGTGATTTTTAGTTGATGTATGAAGTCAGTTCCCCTCAAGGTCACATAGGTGTCCTAGCAGAGTAACCACAGGTGTGGTAGTTCACATTAACTATGGACATGTTCCACTAAGGTTTGACAACCAGTAAGTGTCACAATAGAAATTCTAAACAGTATATCTATTGTTTTGTCATTTAAAACCTAAGAAACCTCCAAGTTGCTTGACAAATGTACTTTCTTTCATTACAATAAATGTAACTTGGTGTGAAACATTTTTAAGTATGGCTTAAAGCTGAAGTGTGTTATTTCTGCACCACTAGCATCATCAAATGAAATTGCAAAAATAATCACTGTTTTCAAACAGGTTTCCTGAATACTCCCTTTGTTTGTCATTGATCAGCCAAACAGAAACTCCCACCTCAAACTAACACTACTGGTTGAGCCAATGTTTCTGTGTCAAGCTGGTCATGATGCTAAAAAAAATATAGTAATGTTTTGATAGTACCACATAGGCTCTTTTTACACCTGGTAAACCTAGGCAACCAAATTGTCCCGGTTGTTAGGGAGGGTAGTGTCACATGGTGTAACCTCCTCGTGGTCGCTATAATGTGGTTCTCGCTCTCAGTGGGGCGCGTGATGAGTTGTGCGTGGATGCCGCGGAGAATAGCATGAAGCCTCTACACGCGCTATGTCTCCATGGTAACGCGCTCAACAAGCCACGTGATAAGATGCGCGGATTGATGGTCTCAGACATGGAGGCAACTGAGATTCGTCCTCCGCCACCCGGATTGAGGCGAGTCACTACGCCACCACGAGGACTTAGAGCGCTTTGGGAACTGGGCATTCCAAATTAAAAAAAAATGTTGGTCGATCCGATCACAAGTGGACTGGTGAGACGTCACCGTTTACACCTGGTCGCAATATTAGTTTCGTGGCTCTTTTGACCACTTGTTTTAGGATTTCGAGGGGTCTATGATTTCATGATGACCAGTGTTATTCTCGTCAACGAAATCACAGACAACAACAAATACGAGACGAAAAGATGCACAATGATGACAAATGTAAGCGTAAGCGTAATTCTAGCAGGAAGATCTCGGGATTCATTCTATCAGGCATCTCATCCAATCACAATACAGTCTCCGCTTTATAAGCCCGCTCAGGTGTTTCTCATTGGCTTACCCTTCACCCCCATCACCACAAGTTTATGTCCCGCCCTGAGTGGGATAAGCTCCACTCCCCTGCCGTCATCGCTTCCAGCAGGATTCGACGGTTAAAGCAAGTATCAGTGCACTGAACCGTAGGACGGGGCTTACGCCAAATAATACAAGTATTCCTATGTCTGTATTAATCCCAATAATCCAGAGTCTTTTCTGATAGAATCAAACATTTTATTAAAGCATACTGTTGACGAAAATATGACAAGAAAAAAATTATATTAAAAGACTATTATGGTATTTACAGTATATAGCTATAATTACAGTCTTTAAAGCATGAAAAATTCAGAATACAGTAGGCTAACTTCTAAAGAATAGCACTTCAGTATATCTCTTATATGCTATTATTTCAGGTGCTCATGTATTTACAGGTTTTTCATCTTTTATATCCTGTAGTTGTGACATGTTTAAATTAAGAAAATGTTTCTAAATTTTTTCAAAATATTTTAATATTTGTTTAAAGTTTGGTCTGTTACAGTCTGACACACATTTTTGTCATTTTGCACATTATCATCGACTAAAAGATATTATTTAGTAATTATTATATTGTCTTGTGCTGTTCGCACATGATTGCACATGAGCACTTTATGTAGTCCTGTGTAGTTCAGTATAGACTTAATTCGTTCTGTGTAGTCTCATGTAGTTCTGAATTGTTTTTATGTAACACCATGGACCTGGAGGAACGTTGTTTTAGTTCACTGTGTACTGTACCTGCTGTAAATGGTTGAAATGACAATAAAAGCCACTTGACTTGACTTGACTTGACTAAGATATGAAGTACTGACTAATTTTAAAAAGACACTTTCGTCAAAAGACTAAAACTATGACTAAAACAAAAACTGTGGAATAATTAACACTGATGACAACATACACCAATCACTACGTCGGTGTGACAATAAAGCGCAAAAGAAGCGTGAAAAAATGCCGCACAGTTTCTCCCAATTAAAGCTGCATTTAATCTAAGCATGAACATGACGTTTAAAGACCTGTTTTAACTGAACTACAAATTTTTGCGCTTCTCATCTGTGTCACTGCATGTTAATATCAAACACACTGCAGAAGTTTTGTGATGTCTTGTGCATGTATCTGAATGCACTTTTAAACATTTTCCTATCAGATGCTTATTTCCTTTTAAAAACAGTGCGTAACCACCAAATTTTATAACTTTTGTTTAAGGGCAATGGTTGATCGGTTGATCGGTAAAACGCATTCGAACGGAAATCTGAAAACTTTTTGGATCCCATCTAAACCTGTCTTTATTGTGAGTCACAGAAATACTCTGATAGACTAAATATTTTACCATGGACGTGGATCCTGGCCAGCACCTAAAACACCCCTTAGATCATTAAACAGAACCTAGCACTCTACCAAAACAAACAAAACCTAGACGACACACCACGTACATCAATAGAGCAGACTCTGAACAGCAGTGCAGAAACAAACAACATGCAAACACAATTGAAGAAAGAAAGAGATAAAGGAAAAAATAACAACATCATGGACTTTGAAGGTTTGAAGGTTTGAAGGTTTCTAATCTCACAGCTGCGACAGGATTTTATTTGCAAGCAAAACTGCCAGTTGCCACCTGTCCAAAGCCAAAAACGGTGTCAATAAGAGAGAGTAGTCATAGCACACACACAATCCATCTGCCGTTTATCATGCATGAAAGATCACAGAGTGTGTGTGTGTGTGTGTGTGTGTGTGTGTGTGTGTGTGTGTGTGTGTGTGTGTGGGTGGGTGGGGGGGGGGGTTGGGCACCTGCAGGCAACAGGCTCTGCCGCTAACAACACAAAAACCTTTTGACACACATTTGATAAGCGATATGAGCACGCTTAAAACAAAACTTTCTAGTTTTTAAGGACATTTTTTTATCTAAAAAAACTGCCCTGTGCATGCACTTATAGAGTGCAACAGTTCATAATTTTCTCCATAGGTGAATTGATTTTTAAAGATAAGTTATAAGACAAACCTACTGTGGCATAATCAACCTGGCTAAATTCTTTATATACAAAGATACATTTATGAAGTCCCAACCTGTTTTCAATATTTTTTGGAATGAAGTATATTTGTTTTCATTCATTGAGATTTTTAAAGAATAAGAATGCCAATAAATTATTATTATTTTTTTTTTTAGAAAGGTTTTACAAAAACCTGTTTTCCACTTTTCCCCACTCTTTTTCTTTTCTTTTTTCCTCCTTTGTCATTATGTTGATGTCTGCTCAGCTTAGTTAATATGTTTGTCTTAATGTTTTGGTGCCTTTTTTGTTGTATATTTGAAAGTTTTGTAAAGAAAAGAAAAAAAAACAACTGTGAGCTCCAAGGTTGTTAATCGATGGTATATGGTTTTGCTGAAGCCATCAGTTCACGAAATTTCAGAAATAAAAAATAAAAAATGGGAGAAAATCGATCCAATCAAAAGAATCAGAAATTGCTGCAAACAAACAGCGGCAAAAGTGCTTTATATATATATATACACTACCAGTCAAAAGTTTTGAAACACTTATTCTTTATTATATTTTTTTTTCACATTTTAGAAATATAGTAAAGTCATTAAAACTATGGCATAACATAAATGGAACTATGGGAATTATCCAAAATAAATCATAAATGTGTTATATTTTAGCATCTTCAGAGTATTCACCCTTTGCCTAGAATTTGCAGAATTTCTCGAGGTATCACCCTGGGATGCTTTTTAAACAGTATTGAAGGAGTTCCCATCTATGTTGGGCACTTATTGGCTGCTTTTCTTTATTATCTGGTCCAAGTCATCAATTTCAAAAACTTTTATTTTTTTATTTTTTTATTTTTTTTCAAATTCAATTTTACTTTTATAATGAAATAAATTAATATGGTGGCACAATTATATTTTTGTCTACAAAACTAATTTTAAACATTTAAGCATACGCCTTTAGATCAAAAGATTTTTAAGATCATGAGAAACATTTCAGTCAAGCGTTTCAAAACTTTTGACCGGTACTGCATGCAAACAATATATATTATTTTATATATATATATATATATATATATATATATATATATATATATATTGCAATAAAATACAAATATGTTGTTTCTGTACTTAAAATCAACCACTTTAATATCCATGGTCAAATCAAAGTTTGTAATGTTCTGATTCACCTCGGGGTTGGTTGGTTGGTTTGGTACATGGTTTAAAACTATTTTATAAAGGAATTTCTGAAATCCCTATAGGGTAACACTTTATTTTGATGGTCCCAAGTAGATATTTAACTGACTATAAGTGACTTATCAACTAGCTTGCTATAGCTAGTAAACAGTGTTTCAACAAACATTCAGTAGACATTCAGTAGCCTGTATATAGATCTTTATTAATGATCTTTTAATGAACTGATGTTATCAACAATAATGTAAGTAGGTCGTTAATAGAGATCTATATACAGGCTACTGAAAGTCTACTGAATGTTTGTTGAAACACAGTTTACTAGCTATAGCAAGCCAGTTGATAAGTCACTTATAGTCAGTTAAATATCTACTTGGGACCATCAAAATAAAGTGTTACCCCCTATAGAAAATATGAATGGGAAAAATACTTTCGGAACAAAGATGGATGTGAAAAAGTGGGTGTGCACTTTTGCTCTATTACAACGCTTGCTGAAATACTTGATTCGGATTTATTTTTTGTACACATATGGGCAGTATCAACAAACCAATAAATATCTAGAAAGGTTCTCACTGTTCATATACATTTTTGTTGTCCTATCATAAACCGGCTGGTGTTTTAGCAATTAGCAAACCAGATGATGTTCTCATTTACACGTAGATTGTTCATAGACACTATGAAATGGTTTGTCGAACGCAATTTTCTTAATCTGACTTATTTCCTATTGAAACAGGAAGTTGGAGTGTGACATATCGAAAAGCTTGTCATTTTTTTAAATAACCAATAGACTTATTGTAGTTTAATACACACTGCCTAACCATGATTTGTTACTTGCTATTGCTAGTCAGTTTCAGATGACATTAGGGGGAGGAACATTCTCATTCAAGAGAGCCTTTTATTGGACAAAAATGTGCATGCACCCCCTGATCAGGACATTTTTTGTGGATTTTCCTAGAAGTTAAAGACTGTTCATTTTATTTGTGTATATCTGCTATATTTTAATGTCAACTTTTAGATGTACACAAGCATATGCTTGATATAGATGGCCTTAAAGCTAACAGACATGGACTAAGCATCACAAAACACCAATTTTTATTATATTAAGTAGACTTTTAATACAAATTTAAATTAAAATACAAGAAAAAGAAGTAAATCTAATGACCTGTATCTACATAGATCAGCCACTATTTGTCCATAAAGCTGTCACTGTATTCTATCAGAAATCAGAAATGCAAAAGCGAGTGAAACCGATTAGAAAAGGTAACAATTCAAATTAAAACATAATGGTCTTGTGCAGTACACTGTCATTCATAAAGATGCAATCCCAGATCGAGTTCATGTGGCTGAGTGTGTAATTATGTAGTTTTAGCAGTTGCTCAACTCAAGTACTTCATTCTGTTAGTCTCGGACAAAAAATGACTCATGAATTGGGAAATAAAAAGAGTGTGTTCAACATGTCTTTTTCGTCCACTACGCATTATTTGTCATTAAATATTCCAGACAACACAAAAGATGTGCTCTACCTGTGTTTGTCACTGAACACAAAGGCGACACACTCATCAACAGAAGCACTAACTGTACGCTAAACCAACAACAAAGGAAGGACAGTGTTTGCCTCTTATCTCCAAAATAAAGCAAATTGTTAATGGGTAAATTGTCTGCCTGGATTGCCTCTAAGTGTGAGTCAGATAAAATACACAATAAGCACAAAAACAGGTGGCATACGAGAGATAGTAGAGGTGACAAACAAGTGTGAAAACCAAACATTTAAAAGAAAAATTGGCTTTTAGACCATGTCTGTTATCTTTGAGGTCATCTATATCCTAGTGTACTCCTAAAAGTTGACAAAATAAACTTTCAGCAGATATACGCATTTAAAATGTAGGAGTCTTTTTTCTTCCGAGAAAACGGACCAAAAATATTGCTGATCTCCTGCACAGGGACGGATACAAATGTTAGTCCAATAAAATGCTCTCTAGAATGAGGATGTCTCTCCTCTTAAAACTACATGAAAGAAAGTCATTTGGGTTTGGAACAGCAACAGGGTGAGAAAATGGTGACAGAATTTTCATTTTTGGATGAAATTTTCCATCAAAAAAGGACAAATAACAATATAAACACACAGAGCAAACCTCTATTATTCAGTGGAACACAAAACTCTCATTATCTGAAAAATAAGTATTTATTATGTGGATTTGTTCAGGTCAAGATGAGTTTGATCCATTACGATAAACTCAGAATCTCTAAAAACTAGTGCTGTCAGTCGATTAAAATAATTAATCCCTAATAATCGCATGATTTTTCATAGTTAATCACGATTAATCGCAGATTTTGAAAGTGATTAAATTTGAACCTATTTATACTTATTTAAGGGTTCCCACTTTTTCATGGCACAATTTTCCAGGACATTTTATGTGCCCAACAAGTGTAACATTTAAGCAGAAATACATGCATCCATTTAAATCTAGCATTTATTTAGGCTTTTCTGTCTGTTTTAGATGGTAGTTTCTCACCTCCAGATAAGCAGTTCGCTACATGGCCCAGTGTGAATATTAATCACAATAAAACTGTTATTTAATTAAATAAATACATAGTCTGTATGTGCTGTGCACTTCAGAGTGCTCTACTCTCTGTCTTCTCACACACACAAGAGTGCCGCATGATGAGGTGTTTTTTAGCGTATGAGCGGCTGTCTTCACACATTCATTTTGAAGCGTGCATCACTTGCAGATTACATAGGCCTATTTATTCAATTAAATCACTGACTTTTGCAGTTAAATTATCACACTAGGACATATAGCAATTTTTATTTATTTTATTTATTTTTTATTAATTGTGCATTCAAACATACATTTTCGCCAAAATATGTCATTTTACATTACATGCTGCGTTTTATAGCTAATGGCATTTTTATGACTAGATTCTGTGATTCTGTCCCTGGTTTCCTACACTACAAGTGGTAACTGCTGTGTATGCAGGCTCCGATCGAGGAATTATTGAAAATGAAAATGAATCATAATGCTTCCAACATCAGTAGTCTGACTGCCATCGTTGTCTATAGTTTATAAATCAAATGATTTTGTGGTTAACACAACAGCAATGTTGAAATGAAAAAATCTTATTTTGTACTAAATCAATACTTAAACTATTTAGTTGGAGCAGAGTAGAGATGACAGCAGATGAGCAGAGAAAGTAAGTGACAGGAATTCGTTCATGACAGTTAACCGTTGACGTTGTTAGCAACACAGTCAAACAGTTCTATTATACAAAAAAAAAAGTTTATCCAGGACGTGTGGGAACCCTGTTATTTTCCTATCAAAATGCATTTAGTACCTTCTTAAAAAAATCTAATAAAAAAATATGTAAAAAAATTAAAAAACATTTATTCAAATTTTCCAAAGTATTTCACAGTATAAAGATAGAAATGCACTAAAATAGCACCAATTCAAGTAACATTTAACGTTTCCCAAAGTCTAAGTGAGAGGTTGACTCAATGAAAGAACTAGTCCCCATAGGTGCAGTATTCATTGCAATGGACATTAAATCTCTTAAACCCTCATCCTTCACAATATTAATTGCGGCTATTCACTTTGCAACAGAAATCGTGAAGCCGCATTTACATGATTTGCCGATATGAACTCCACATAAAAAGCACTGCAGAGAACATTTTGTTTTGCTCTGAGTGCTGGCACTGCGCATGTAATGATTTACCTTTATCTAAATTGTCCAGTAAGACAGAAGCGCAACATGGTGCCAGGGAAATGCTGATGCTTCACTCTAGCGTCATGTGAATGCAGATTTTCACAGGTCCCATCTGGGGGCTGTTTTGTTCAAAAAATACGGTTAAGCGATCCTTTCTCCATCACTTGATCACTGACACGGAATCACTTTTGTGTGTGTTTGTGACGTGTATGTTAGTGTAATGACCCCGCCGGACACGTCTCAAAGGTTCCGCCCCATTCTAACCAGTGTTCAGAACTCACACGGAGCTGAATTAAATGTCAGAATCTAATGTCAAATTGGTAAATCCATTAATCACGTTAAAGAAAAATTAACGCGTTAAACATTTTAAATTAATCGTATGCATTAAAACATTAATTTCAACAGCTCCACAAAAAAACCCTTCGTCTTTTTGATATGTTGTCATCACTCAGCACTTACCATGAGTCTTCTCTGTGAAGATCACTTTTGAATCAGCGCTGAAGTTCTGGCCGGTGAGTATCATCTGCTGACCTCCAAGAACCGAACAAGAGTCCATGTCCTGTTTCTCCACCATGGGCAGCTCATGGGCTGATCTCTGAGCTACAGGGGCACAAACAAACATAGAACAAATTTTCCATTATAAACAATACATTTATGTTGTGTCGTGTCACGGTAAAGATTTAATTGAGTAATTATAAGTGGCTTATATATTTTTTGTGCCAAAGATTGTATTGCTTCGATTGATGGGACTGCAAAAAATTCTGACATCCAAAGAAGTCTTCTGACATCCAAAACAATATTTAAATGAAACATGGAGTTAAAAGTAACACAAATGCCACAGGTTTAATCCTTAGTGAGGGTGATTCATGACATTGATAATTATGCAGGCCTCCTATAGAGCACAACAGTCCCCATCCACATTTTCGGCCATCTAGCTTCAAGCAGTATTTTTCCCATTCATTTTCTTTCATAAAATCCTTTATAAAAAATGTGTAAGACATGAACCAAACCTACCAGCTCTGAGGTAAATCACAACATTACAAACTTTGATTTGAAGCAAAAAATGATTTTAAAATCAGACAAACGTACCAGACTGTGTCCTTAATGCTTTTAATGAGGGAATTATCTAAAAATACAGATGAAAAAAAAATAAACAATTGACTTAAAGTTGTAGATTTTACAATGCTAAGGTCATGGGTTCGATTCCCAGCAAACGGACATACTGATCAAATGTATAACTATCATTGCTTTGGATAAAATTGTCTGCTTAATTAATAAATGTAATGTAAAATGTTTTCAGATAACATGGCGGTCTTGTTTAGTGGTTAAAGACTGATAATACAAATAATCCAACAACTCTGAAGTTACTATGCAAGATATACAATAGATCATGATGCAATTATATTTTAGCTCAGGAAATTCTGGGAAATAATTTAATTATCATTTGCATTGGGATTTGCATAGAAATTAAAGTGGCTTTTAAATAGGAAATTAGTTTAAATGAATCTGCTTTAGCCAAATTGACATTAAGCCCTGTAAACAAACAGGCAGTCAGGTCTAACATATTAAACACCATCTTTATTTACTTTAGACTGAAGCAATATAAAACTCTGTTTTACAAAGAGGTGAACTTTGTCGTCATGTTATTAAGAACATGCATGAAAGTCATGAACCTTATCTCCTAACACCTGTGATTTAATATCCGCTACAGTAACTGTGATTAAGACAAATACGAGTGACCTTTGGACAGACGTGTGCGGCATACTGTAATCTCAGAGTCAATGAAGTATAACATTACTGTTAAATAATACAGCATGCTACCTGATGACAGGGTCAGGAAGGGTGAGATACGTTTGTAAATACTGCAATGAGTCAGAAAAAACAGATTTAAAGGGACCGTTCACCCAAAAATGTAAATTATGTCATGATTTTGATTGAAAGAATTTTTGGTTGATCTGTCCCTTTGACTTTATAATACAGAAACAGGGGTTGGGAAGCTGTAATCTATCTCTCGAGCTCATTTTTTTTTTTTTTTTTTTGGATCTTTCCCCTTTTTCACCCAATTTGGAATGCCCAATTCCCAGTGCGCTTTTTAAGTCCTCATGGTTGCGTAGTGATTCACCTCAGTGCAGGTGGCGGAGGACGAATCCCAGTTGCCTCTGCATCTGAGACCATCAACCCACGCATCTTATCATGTAAGTAACCTCGGAGACATAGCGCATTGCCACGGAGGCTTCATGCCATCCACCGCGGCATCTGTGCTCAACTCACCACGCGTCCCACTGAGAACGAACCACATTATAGCGACCACAAGGAGGTTACCCCATGTGACTCTACCCTCCCTAGCAACCGGGCCAATTTGGTTGCTTAGGAGACCTGGCTGGAGTCCCTCAGCATGCCCTGGGATTCGAACTAGCAAACTCCAGGGGTGGTAGCCAGCGTCTTTTACCACTAAGCTACCCAGGCCCCCCTTTCGAGCTCATTTTAAATTAATTCCTTTGCTCTGTTCACCTTGTGTTACGTCTGGTTTGCATCATACGAAAACTAACGTAGGAGGAAGCAAAGTCAGCTGATTTCATGACAGGACTGAATTTTATGTAAGACTAAACCACTGATGATATTGGATATGTTATAAGAGCATGACAACTATTCACACAATGTAATCCAAAAATCCTTGAATATAAAAGGAGACAGAGATTTTACAAAATCCAGATGCTAAACCTGTCTGGTACCTCAGTGTTTGAGCCACAAACCTTTAAAAAATGGGCCAGTTTTTTAAAGTCAACATGAAAACAGCAATTGCAACCCATTTTACTTCCATAATATGATGTATTTCTGAATGAAACAGGATATTTAATGAGAAAAACTAGGGGCGGAACTTTATTTTTGATTGGAATTGATTGTATTGTGAAAAGTGGTCTCTATATTACAGGTGGTTTATAAATAAGAAGGCTTGGTGATGTCAGCCTAAGGGGAAGTTGTTTCCGAGCCAGAGAAATCTTGGACAATCTAAATGTATGTATGTTAAAAATTGTATTTACTCACAACACTCAATGGGATGCGAAGCAATTTGGAGAGACAAAGGTTGGCCTCCTTGCTGGGGGATATGAACACGAAATACCAGTCGAACACGTGTGTTTTTACGGCCAATGTCCGTCTCTCCTTTCCGAAGCTCGATGTCAGCATTCCGGAGCTTGAGAATCCCAGCACAATCAATTCTATGATGAGTGTGCAAAAACAGTTTTAAGATGTATTATTACAATCAAAACACCTAGAAACCACACAACAGGTTAAACGCGCATGTTCAAAAGAATCGATAATTAAATAATCTAGCCTCATTCGTGAAACGTGAGCATTTCAATGTGACAAATTACGCAAGAATGAATGTTTTACCATTCTTACGTTAACTTAATGGACTTATGGAATGGACATGTTTTTTGCATCCATCTCCATTGTATTTCAATTGTTTATCTTTGTAAACATGCACTTGACAGATGTCTTTGACCGTTGCGGCACGTCTCACTGTGTTTTTAGCATCTTGCGCAAGAGCAGCACATTTTTTAGACGTCGTGCCAGGTTAAAAAGAACGTCAACTTTTAAAAATGCGTCTTGAGACACTTGCGTTCAACTCAATTATTTTGCTCTGTCTCTAGCTTAATTTAGTGCAACAATGCATTCAATGTGAACGGCCCCTTACTATTCTTACATAACTGTCACATTTGCTATCATTTCTGTGTAAATTGCATATAAAAAATTTTTTGGTCTATTGTCACATTAAACAACAAATTACGTAAAAATAAATGGTTTTACCATTCTTAGGTAAATTGTTACTTTAAACGTTGCATTTTAATTTCTTTTTGCATTTCATGAATGAGGTCTATCATCCAGTAACGTTTACTTACATTGCTTTCATGTTATTCTTTGGCTCCAGAGGAATTTCCAGGACTTTGGTGCTGTTAATGATCTTCTCATAGCTGGTGGTGGTGACGGTTTTGCCGGTGATGCGATGGACCTGGTAGAAAGCGTGAGGCTTCAGAATTCGCTCGTCTGCTGTACCAATGAAGATCTGCAGACCTAGTGGATCCTTGCCCCTGTATCCACGTAACTGCACACAGGAGAAAACAAAATTTGCTAAAAATCTGTTCAGTCATTTTTTATTATCATGCTTGAATGCACAGTAAAAGCACTGTAATTTGTAATGCAGATTATCTTGATTTTATTGATAGATTTATATAAGGGTGTTTCTTCAACTTCGGGCAGTTTTTATGTCCCAGGGGTTGGTTTTTATGAAAACAGAGTTTACATTTTTTCTTTTTGTTATATGAAGGTCTCATTAAAACTGACTTGGAAATGTTTAACGAGGTCTTCGTCATTTAATTTTGGTACTTTTCATATGCCGTTTATGTACACATTTCAGCCTTGTCCCAGACCCATTTTAAACTAAAAAAATCCATTGTAAAAATACAAATCATTACATGTTTAAAACCATGATACTCTAAACAAAGAGTAAAATAAACATAAATCATTTCCATATTTTTTTGTGTGAAAATTATTTATATCAATCTTTCATAAATTACGACTGTCCCACAGTTGTGGGGTAATTTCCACCACAATAAACAATTCGGCCCTAATAAAATTTTTTCAAAAGTTAGTGTACTTGTTAATCAAGCCAGTCCAAATCTGATTTTTGAAGATGTCTATTAGATGTTAATTGGAATATGATGCTTTCCAGATGAAACGCTCTTAAACAGACATCTCGGAGATGTATGTGGGACATTAAATACAATAGAGAATTTGAGATGTGCTGGAAATGACACCGTGGTGGATCTTTTCGTGACTTTGTTGAAGAAACACACATTTCTTTATACATTTTATGATCAATTGAGCTTTTGCAATATATCCTTCATTTCATTTAAAATGCAACTAATTGTTTTTTTATATATATTTTAAATTGATTGTACAGCAACTAGTAGCCTACACACCCAGAATACCCTCGCAACCACATAGCAACACACTAAAATAAAAAACACCCTAGCATTGAAAAATCTTGTTATTGTTGTTTTATAGTGTAAGCTTTCACATAGTTTGGTACATTTTTAATAAGAAAGGCAAAAATTGTAGCCTGGGACAGTTTGATCACATTGTGCTACCTCAAAGAAATCAAAGCGCTTACATAGAACGCTCTAGAGCACTAACAGAGGAGACTCACTATGATACCAACTGAACATCATCAGGATCTCAGATATTTCTTCTCCTCTAAACTCAGAATATATATATTTTTTTAATTATAGACTGTAGTGTGCTTCCAGCACGACTCTTTTAGCAAAGGTCTGCTCTCCTGTTTGGGCATTTGAAGCACAGACACTGCTGAAAACATTAGCATCTTTTGAAACCTTGAACGCAAGTCGGAAGGGTGTGACCAGCAGTGTTAAAGTCTGCAAGAGTCTTCTGGAGTTTGTGGCCTATGGGTCCTTCCGATAGCAGTTGATTGACTCTGGTGTGGCATGTGGAAATCATGGGGACATCCACATCAACAAAGTGTGGTGTATCACAAGAGCCAGAGTGTGAAAGTTTTAGTTTGTTGTCTGCATTCCTGTGCTGAAGGTTAATAATTCAAAAACTCTTTCGAATCCTGTTTGACACAGAGGCAAATGGGCCACATTTTCATATGCAAAGCATGGCATGCCCAATGAGAAAAACAACTATGGTTTTGTCATTTTGTTGTAGATGGGGAAGATATGCTGTAAAACAAAGCAGGGTTTATCAGACTAGTTCATTGCAACTTCTTTTCATTCATGAAAGAGATGTTCAGGGAATTTGGAGAAAGAAATTTAAGGATGAATTTAATGATAATGTACTTTGTGCAGTAAGAAGATTAAAGTTTTAATATGATGTGAGGGGAATGTAACGATTTAATGATTTAGCTTAACCTTTTATTTTTAACAACTAACAGAAAACTAGCTGCAGGGACAGTCCCCATACCTAGAGGTAAGTACCTTGCTACAGGGCAAACAAGATTTCAATCTGTTCATCTCTAATGCAGGGGAGTTTGTAGACTTTTATCACAATTGGAGCACAGGCCCCCTAAGAATTCATAAAGTGTCCCATTTGTTTTCTAGGGGGGTCCGGAGGCATGCCTTGAGAATTTGTTTGCCAAAACTGCACCAAAGCATTGAATTATGGTGATTTTTTTTTTTTTTTTACTACTGTTTCACTGGTAATTTTACAGCTTTACAGTAAATGGCATAGTAACAATTATCCACATTTGTATATCATTAATTCAATATTGGTTACTGTTTGGTTGATGGCAATGACAAACTCCACATTTGTATTACTTGGAACTCCATGTTAACTAACATCAACCCACTGTTCGCTCACAGCAAACAGAAAACAAATTAAAAAAATTACAAAACTTAAAAGCTTATTAGTTAAAATCTACTACTAGCAATTTGATGAGCAAACTCACATGACCCTTACAAGCAATCTAGAGTTCTGGCAAACTAGCCGCAAATTTGCCACTCATTATTTTCACATGCAAATGAGCTTGATTCGTCGCAAATGTTTGCCTGAAGTTTGCATCTCTTCACCAGTAGTACTGAACCTGCAGCAAACATTTGGCAACTATGGACAATTTGCTGCAAGTTTGCCGCAAAGCTCATTTACATGTGAAAATAATAAGTGGAAAATTTGCAGCAAATTTATTATGAACTCTCGATTTTTAGTATCCCCCCACATCCACACTAATACATTTTCAAATTAAAAATCTTTTTCTCTACGTATAGGCCTTCCGTCCACACTGAGACGCCATTTTTGACAGTGAAAACTAAGCTTTTCTAATATGCTCTCTCAAGTGGATACATTTGAAAATGCCGTCGTCGAGTTGTGGTGTGGACAGGGGAAACGGAGATATCTGAAAACGATGACGTATTTGTTGTCATGTGACGCAGTCATGTGATTCATTCAGCACAAAACAATCAAGATTGAGCCAATGTTGTAGCTGCATTGTTGTGCCTTATATTCACTTTGATCGCGTTGTTAAAGATAAATATTACTTTGTACAACATTTACATTACATTCCTTCAAAGACGACAGGAAGTTAACAAGGAATTGCTGTCCTGCGACGGAACACAAAGACAATTGCGTTTCAGACCGTACATGGAACGGTGATTTTTCGCATGGGGATTTCAGTGTGGATGAGCAATTTTTGGAAAATGCTTGAAAACGGCAATGTGGATGGAGACCGTTTCAAAAACGAAAACAGCAAGTAACATTACTTATCATCTTTGCATTTGAGGTTCTGTTGCGGGGGAGTATGGGGGGTCAGGTGGAGAGAGGGAAATTTTGAATTATGTAGACGCTACTCCCATACAAAGAAAGCACCAATTAGTTCTTGCAATTATATTACAAGAGTCATGTGAATACTGAGAGCAACACACAAAAAAACTGTATTCCATGAAACACAAAACGAAGGTAACAAATTACATGTGTACTCGAGAAAAAAAGCAGACTCTACATCGGAAGGAAGTGTGCAAAAACCACAGAGCGTGAAGATGCAGCTAAATTTACACTGGAGTTCAAAAGTAGAGTGATCAGGCCAAGTGTGAACATTTAATGTCTGGGTAAAAATACACAATGTTGCATCAAAAATATTGACTGACTTACGTATGCACGAGCATTGGTCTTCATAAGCTTATTTCCTAGAATTAAAGACACTACCAGTTGATTTAGAAGTGGTTTTATCCTACAGAAATGACAATATGATCTTTAATTGGGTCTTTATAATAAAACATGAAGAAAGTCTAGTATCAAAACAGCATCTAAGAACATTATAATGACAGTACAGAAAAGACAAAATGATTTCCATGACTTTTGGTTCCATTATCGGGTTCTCGAACATGCATTCTCCTGTCAATGTGGATGGAAAAGCATAATCAAAAACTCAATGTTTCCTGTGCAACCATTCAGTGGAACTGCAAGACAGCCACTGAATCAATCAGCAGCGCAAAACACACGAATTCTAAACTAATGACTCTTATGGACTGTTTTTTTTTTTTTTTCTAAAGCATGATCAGTGTTGTCCGATTCCCAAATGAATGACTATTATGAGTTGGTCCTTTTGAAAACACAGTGTAAAATATACAGCATGACCATTGGGGCCCGATTCCCAAATGATGACTCTTAAGAGTAGATTATTTTGAATTTACAGCTTAAAACATACAGCGTGACCAATGTAGAGCGATTCCCAAACGAATGACTCCTACGTGTCAGTTCTTTTGAATACACAGCGTGAAATATACAGTGTAACCAGTGGAGACCGACTCCCGAACGAATGACTCTTATGAGTCAGTTCTTTTGAATATTCATTGTGAAAAACAAACAGCGTGATCATGGAGCCTGATTTCCAAAGGAATGACTCTTTTGAGCCAGTTCCTTTGAATCTACAGTGCGGCCAGCGGAGACCGATTCCCGAACGAATGACTCTTTTGAGTCATTTATTTTGAATATACAGTTTAAAGCATTCACTGATGAGCCAAAACATTATCACCACTCACATGGAAGCGAATAGCGTTGATCATCTCTTAACAAGGCCACATGTCAAGCTCTGGGTAGATTAGAGGGTAAGCGAACAATCAGTTCTCGTAGTCAACATGTTGAATGTAGGAGAAATGGGCAAGAGTAAAGACCTGAGTGACTTTGACAAGGGACAAATTGTTATGGCCAGATGACTGGGTCAGAGCATCTCTGAAACGGCAAGGCTTGTGGGGTGCTCCCGGTCAGCAGTGGTGACTACCTACTGACAGTGGTCTGAGGAGGGACAAACCACAAACAGGCAACAGGGTGTTGGGCGCCCAAGGCTCATCAATGCACGATGGCAATGAAGGCTATCCGATCTGTTCCAAACCGACAGAAGGTCTACTGTGGCACAAGTCACAGAAAATGTTAATGATGGTTACGGGAGGAATTTGTCACAACACACAGTGCATAGCACCCTGCTGTGTATGGGGCTGCGTAGCCGCAGACTGGTCAGAGTGCCCATGATGACCCCCTGTCCACCTTCGAAAGCACCTACAATGGGCACACGAGCATCGGAACTGGACCTTGGAGCAGTGGAAGAAGGTTGCCTGGTCCGATGAGTCCCATTTTCTTTTACATCACATGGACGGCTGTGTACGTGTGTGCCGTTTACCTGGGGAAGTGATGGCACCAGGATGCACTGTGGCAAGACGACAAGCCAGTGAAGGGAGTGTGATGATCTGGGCAATGTTCTGCTGGGAAACCCTGGGTCCAGCCATTCATGTGGACATCTTGACACATGTCAACTACCTAAACATCATTGCAGACCAGGTATACCCCTTCATGGCAATGGTATTTCCTGATGGCAGTGGCCTCTTTCAGCAGGATAATGCACCCTGCCACACTGCACACATTGTTCGGGAATGGTTTGAGGTATGAAGAGCTCAAGGTGTTGCCCTGGCATCCAAATTCCCCAGATCTCAATTGAGCATCTGTGCGATGTGCTGGACCAACATAAATCATCTCTTTATTTGGTAACAGGCTGCTGAGGGAAGTAAATACATTAAGAATTGTACTTCTTAGTTACAATTATTTCTTCCTCAAAATTACTCAAAGAATTGTTAAGGAACTTCGATCAAGACCAAATTAGTTGAGCTATGCTATCCACATGAATTTAATTGCTTTATACTCTTACTGTATGTCATCAACTGTCTCATGTTATATCATATTGCATTTACTAATGTCAACATATACAGGTTTTAATTTAAAAAATGTATTAGTAAATGCTGAAATTAACCAAGATTAACAAATGCTGTAAAAGTATTGTTCATTGTTATTCATGTTAGCAAATGTAACTAATGGTAATAAATGGAACATTTTTGTAAAGTGTTACCACTTTTTTAGTAATAGTACCGATAATCATAATGTTTAATTGATTCTGACAGCAAAATGCTATAATATCATCTTTCTGCTTGAAACAACTAAATGTAAAATGTGTCTCTTAAAGATACAGGTGAGTGAGTCAGGTATGAGAGCAGGGCCTCATGAACTGGGTAAACACTGTTTCCATGGGCCATCTGAGAACCTGGTTGCCATGGCAACTGGCAAGCAGTGAGTCAGTTGTGAGGTCGGAAAAGTAAAGTAGAGGAAGGATCAGGAGAGACGTGAGCAACTCCCCGGCACGTGATTGGCCAGCGACGGGCATGCACTGACCACAGCGAGCACCAGGGAATGGAAAGCATTAAACATGTTGGCTTTGCCTAGGCAGTCTGCAATCTATAACAGAGACACTGACATCGGAAGGACACTGGCCGTTCTTCTAACAAGACCATTACAGATAGATTACAATGAGTGAGCACAAGCAACAAGTGGGCTTTCACATAAAATGTTACACGGGAAACATCAAGTGGTAAACAAACTGAGCAATATGATGTGTCTATGGAATACAGCTGCCATTACTATGTCTGTAAAATCTCTCAGTAAACACAACTTCCTGAAGAGTTTTAAGCAAGCTCAAAGTAAATCAAACAGATGTAAATTTCACAAATTAAATGATACATTAGACAACAACAGCTTGTAACCAGATTTTTACAGTCTCTGAAGAAAATGAGAGGGGTGTTTGTGTAGCGGGTGCATGCCACGGCATTGCTATTCGGTTGCTAAAGTGTTTGGGTGGGTTTTAGCATGTGTTATGCTATTACAAGGGTATTCTGGGTGATTGTCAGGGCATTGCTAGGTGGTTGCAAAGGTGTTATTAGTGGTATTTAGCATGCTGCTTATCACTAGGTTGTTCTGGGTGGTTGCTATGGCATTGCTATGTAGTTGCTAGGGCATTGCTACTGTATATGGTTGCTTAGGTGTCCTGAGTGGTTTTTAGAGCATTGCAATGCAGTTACAAAGTTGTTCTGGCTGGTTGCTATGGCGTTGCTATGTGCTTGCCAGATTATTACTATGTGGTTGCTTAGGTGTTCTGAGTGGTTTTTAGAGCATTGCAGTGCAGTTACTAAGTTGTTTTGGCGGGTTGCTAGGGCGATAGGTCCTTGCTAGCATGTTGCTAAGTGGTTGCTATGGTGTTCTGAGTGGTTTTTAGTGCATTACTATGCAGTTACTAGGTTGTTGTGGCTGGTTGATAGGGTGTTAATAGATGGTTGCTAGGAAATTGCTATGTGATTGTTAGTGTTCTGGGTGTCTTTTTTATCGAGTTGATATGAGGTTACAAAGTTGTTTTGGCTGGTTGCAAGGGTATTGCTAGGTGGTTGGTAGATTATAACTATGTGGTTGCCAAGGTGTTCTGGGTGTTTGTTAGGCTGTAGCTTTATAGCAGCTATATGGTTGCTAAGGTGTTCTGAGTGGTTTTTAGTGTGTAGCGATGCAGTTACTAGGATGTTCTGGGTGGTTGTTAGGGCGTTGCTATGCAGTTACTGTATTGTTCTAGCTAGTTGTAAAGACATTGATTGAAGGTTGCGAAGCCATTGCTATATGGTTGCTAAGGTGTTCAGAGTGTTATTTATAGTGATTCAATGCAGTTACTAGGTTGTTCTAGGTGGTTGTAAGGGCGTTGCTATGCAGTTACTAGATTGTTCTAGCTGGTTGCTAAGACATTAATAGAAGGTTGCCAGGCCATTGCTATATGGTTGCTAAGGTGTTCAGAGGGTTTTTTCGTGTGTTGCTATGCAGTTACTAGGTTGCCTGGGTGGATGTAAGGGCATTGCTCTACAGTTACAAAAGTGTTCTGGCTGGTTGTTTGGGCGTTGCTATGCAGTTACAAGGCTGTTTAAGCTGGTTGTTAAGGCACTGACAGGAGGTTGTCAGGCCATTGTTTTATGGTCGCTAAGATGTTCAGAGTGGTTTTTAGTGTGTTGCTACGCAGTTACTAGGTTGTTCTGGGTGGTTTTACGGGCATTGCTCTACTGTTACAAGGGTGTTCTGCGTGGTTGTTAGGCCATTGCTATGCAGTTACTAGACTGTTCAAAAAGGTTGCTAAGGCATTGATAGGAGGTTGCCAGGCCATTCCCATATGGTTGCTAAGAAGTTCTGAGTGGTTTTAATGTGTTGTTTTGCAGTTACTAGGTTGTTCTGGGTTGTTGTAAGGGCATTGCAATGGAGTTACTATATTGTTCTAACTGGTTGCAAAGGCATTGACAGGAGGTTGCCAGGCCATTGCTTTATGGTTGCTAAGGTGTTCAGAGGAGTTTTTAGTGTGTTGCTATGCAGTTACTAGGTTGTTTTGGGTGGTTGTAAGGGCATTTCTCTACACTTAAAAGGGTGTTCTGGCTGGTTGTTAGGGCATTGCTATGCAGTTACTAGACTGTTCAAGCTGGTTGCTAAGGCATTGATAGTAGGTTGCCAAGGCACTGCTTTATGGTTGCTAAGGTGTTTACCCCTTACCCAAGTATGAGCAAAAGCAATAGTGATACTTGCCTTAACAAGCAACACTACCGAATGATACTGTTCCTTTGTGTGAGGGTGTAGCTCAGAGAACATACAGAGAAGCACAGGAGGCCATTTTCATAGCACTGACCTGAGGCAAAATCACCTCATGCTGCATAATGACAAGGAAATACTTCCACACGCAAGTCTAGCTAGACAAGACAAAACCAATTCCCACCTGGACCACCGGGTGGCCTCCAGTTGGGGCTTTGACCGCCCCTCGGCTGCCCTCTGTCTCGTAGTGGGCTCTGTGGTGGGGTTTGGGCTGAACCTCAATGTGCAGCTCATACTGATCAGTGCGACTTGGAAGGGGCCATTCCAGAGGGGGCAGGGACGTCACCGGGATGCTGGGAGAGATGGGAGATGATAGTCAAGCTCATTTTCTTCACATATGCAATTTGTAGCATGAAAAAGAGCAGGCAGTGCACCAGATAAATGTCTAAGTTAAATGTCTCTACGTATGCTTGTAGTAAATAAGACCTTGTATGATTGATACTAAGTTAAACAGGGCAACTCTAAGTGTGAATATAGATATGATTGATCAAACATTTATTTGTAAGTCAAATGGCCATTATGTTTTTAAAGTCTTATATTGCCAAAATAAGTTTTTCAGATCTTTCAAATCTGAAGTACATATTTTAGT
This sequence comes from Myxocyprinus asiaticus, assembly GCF_019703515.2. NCBI lineage: Eukaryota > Metazoa > Chordata > Actinopteri > Cypriniformes > Catostomidae > Myxocyprinus > Myxocyprinus asiaticus. Next base: position 9,536,149 of record NC_059372.1, read on the forward strand.
CCATGTTTGTTACCTTTGAGGTCATTTATATGCTAGTGGACTAGATATATGCATTTAAAAAGTCTTTCTCTACCGGGAAAATTAATAAAAAATATTAATGAGTTCATCAAATCCTTCATAAAATTGGCCTTAGCCATGAATCAAATCAACCAGCTCTCAGGTGAATCACAACATAAACACTTTGATTTGAAGCAAAAACGTATTTGAATATCAGACAAAAAGATGAAGGTACAAGACTGTGTAGTTAACATCTTTTATGAGGGAATGAACTACAATCCCATAAAGCGTTGCAAAGGACTTAATCAAATAAAAAACAATAGAAATATGTACAACTATTGATTTTAAGTTGTTCAGTGTAAGCACAGAAACAATTTATTTACATTTTATTGTGAAATATTCAGACATGTACAAATATATTAGTAGCTTAAGAGTTGCTACAGAGCTCTTTTGCTGCGATTTGTTTGCAGCGATTCTCTGATTGGTGGATCTTTCCCTCTCAAGGTTCATGGGTAGTGTAGTTTTTTAAACAAGAATTCCACTATTAAACATTTATTTATTTATTTTTTTAAATTCATTTTAAATAACGTGGTCTGATGGCTTCAATAGAAGCATATGCCATCAAATAAAAACCTCAGAGCCCACGGTAGGTCTGTCTCTAAAGCTTTATAATTAATAATCAGTTCCCCTATTGAAAAAATTAATGGGATATTTACTTCTGGAACCAGATTTTTACTGTTGCACTCTATAGCACGTAGCAAATCATGGTTTTCCTGTGCTGTAACATAATCTAAAGGCTAGTGGCTATTTAAAAAAAGATCACTTTAATACATTCCACCTCAGCTTCATGGGGTCTTTAACATGGGGTCTTAAGAATAAAATGCCTATCAACAAAAAAGTTTACCTGCATATTCCAGGCAGCAACTGTTTAGGCCAGACTGGGGGAATTACAAAGAAAGGTTCAGGGGCAGATTTGGCTTTTATATCCTGGTCGCAGGACACGTAATAGCTCTCAGTGTGATTCTCCGCGTAGAAGGGGTACGCCTGCTGATTGGTCTTCACAATCTTGGTAGGAATGGAATTGGCTTGCCCAACACCAAACCCATTCGGGACAGCAGGCATGTTGTTTGAGCCATAATGGCCACCGTGATGCTCTTCAGGGCCACTGTGGGGTGATGGGCTGCGCGAACGAGGCCCTGGCACCAGGTTGGGGTTCCTGTACATGTCGTAGGTGCGTTTACATAGAGGGGAGGTGGAACGCGAACCGGGTCTCGGGGAAGGAGAGCGCGGTCCGACGCAGCCGTCCTCGGCCAGGCTTGTACAGGGAGACGTGCCTGGACTGGTGCGGGGTGAACCCGTGTGAACACCCTGAAGTCGTGGGCAGAGTTCCCCAGCTGCTTGGCTGTTGCTGGGTGATACACAGGGCGACGCCCAGGGTGAGAGGTTCTCCGAGTGCCAAGAAGTGGAGGAGTTGCTGCTAGCTGGACTCAGGCACTGTGGCTCTCGGTAGGCCAAGGGGTCGTGACCAGGCACGGTGAGCCCAGGACTAGGGCTGGTGTTCACGAGATGGTTCTGGAGGGAGTCTCGACCATGATTATAGTGCTCACGGGAAGGGGTGATCTCAATTCTGGGGCTCAGGGCTTGACTGCTGGACCTGGTGTGTTCCAGGTAGTTCTTGGCTTCCAGTTGCTCATAGCCCGAAAGGCCTTCAGCGCTGACCTCTGTGTAGGAGGATGTACAAGGCTTGATGCTGTAAGATGGGGCTTGCTCCAGAGGATAGGAGAGGCTGGGAGGAGAGCTATGGTCTCTGTGTGAGGAGATACTTGGCTCATCTATTCAAATAAAAACAGATACAAAAACAAACTGGGTAAACATGCCCAAAAAGTCCGTCTAAATAGTTTTGCAGGGTAAATGTATGTTTGGAATGGAATACTGCTTACAAAATAATGCACCATACTATACACTGTATACAGCCTACTTTAAAAAAAAAAAATATGTAAAACAGTATGCTGTACGTGATGCTAAACGTTTCATAAAGTAGCATGCAACTGCGGTCACATGAGCACTTCACATTGCATGATTATTGCAAAGGGTATTCAGTTTTCATGTTGAAAATATAAAAATTTGTATTCTGCACTTTTAATCTAAATTTGGCAGTTCATTAAATTATGAATCAAGAAAGAGATGTTAAAAGAACAGTTCACCCACAAATGAAAATTCTCTCATCATTTACTCACCCTCATGCCATCCCAGATGTGTATGACTTTCTTTCTTCTGCTGAACACAAAGATTTTTTAGAAAAAGATCTCAGCTCTCTAGGTCCATACAATGCAAGTAATTGGTGACCAGAACTTTATAGGTCCACAAAGTGTATAAAGGCAGCATAAAATTAATCCATATGACTCCAGTGTTTAATCTATATCTTTAGAAGCGATATGCCACACGGCTGATCAACAGATCAATATTTAAGTCCTTTAAACTATAAATTCACCTTTCTGCCCATTAGGTGACGATATGCACGAAGATTGCGATTTGGCAAAAATAAAAGAAGAATGTGAAAGTGGAAATTTATAGTAAAAAATGACTTAAATATTGATCTGTTTCTCACCCAACTATCATATCGCTTTTGAAGACATGTATTTAACCACTGGAGTCGTATGGATTACTTTTATGCTGCCTTTATGTGATTTTTGGAGCTTCAAAGTTCTGCCCACCATTCACTTGAATTGTATGGACCTACAGATCTGAGATATTTTTCTAAAATCTTCATTTTTGTTCAGCAGAAGAAAGAAAGTCATACACATCTGGGATGGCATGAGGGTGAGTAAATAATGAGAGAATTTTCATTTTTGGGTGAACTATCCCTTTAACATTTGCAGCTGATATGAGTTCCATTCATTCATCACACTGGATATACAGTATTCCACACAATGTGCTCGTTGTATACTGCACATTTTGGCAAATGTAACAAGTAGGTATTTCATGCACACAAAAACGTATACTGTGCACAGTGTGCATTCTGTATACTGCTGGAATAGCATGGAGTAGTATGTTACTATGCTATTCCGAGCATAGCCATGGTCTCAACCATTTTAAAATTAGTATATACTTGACCAATGTGATTTACATGCTAGTGAAAGTGGAAAAGGAAACGTTCACTATAGAGGCAGACAGACAGACAGATAGATAGATAGATAGATAGATAGAAAAGAAAGACTGATGATAGATAGATAGATAGATAGATAGATAGATAGATAGATAGATAGATAGATAGATAGATAGATAGCAAATACAGAGCAGCAGGTGTTAATTGGGGTCACTAACCAATATGCTTCAATAACGTGTTGAGATGCTTTTTAGGGAAATGTGTGCAGTACAGTAAAAAAAAAAAAAAAAAAAAAAAACTTTTTATAACTATTTATAAGATACATAAGGTACACTCTAATACATGATTCTATCATATAATCTGTGGATAAAACAGACAGTTATCGTTAGTTTAATGTGTACAATTATTTAATGCCGTTTTCTCTCCACTCTCCAAGCCCTGCAAAACGTCAAAATGACACCATTATATTTTTCAGCAGGCATTTTACACAGAAGTTTCCTGACACAAACCTTGAGATCCCGTGGGAAGTCCATACTCAAAGAGATAGTCAAACTCAAGCTCATCTTGACAGTTCACCTGACTCAGCTCCCCAGCCAGCACTATTGCAGCCTTATCGCCGTAAAAAGAGCTCATCTGTCTTTCTTTGGTTTATAAAGCACACCAGAGCAACTTTAAAAACGCGTCGAGATTACGCGGGGGTCTTTGCGCGCAGGGGTCCGAGCCTACCCAAACGCATGAATGAGATCGAGCGAGTCGAGCGCAACTTCAACTTCCGCCTTCAACTTCTCTCACTCACACCCCCATTTATTGGAGCTACACTGCCCGCGACGCGACAACATCAGAACGCTTCCATTATAATCAAATAAGCTGACACGGGGGCGTTCACACAGGACGCGTTTTGCTTTCAAAAACAGCGGAGCGCAACGGAATGGAATTATTAAGGGAGTGTTTTAGCGTCTCACACAGGAGCGACGCAACGGTCAAAGCGTCAGACGTGACGCATGTATATGTATATATATTGACCAACAATTAAAGAAAGCACAGACAAAACGCAAGAACGCGTACCACGTGTCACTCGCTTGCACTGTAAACGCGGTGTCTTTTTGAATAGATTTGTCTTGTTTCGTACTACAAGTAGTACATAATTCATTCTGTCGTTCAGACAGATGTGTTAAAAATTGATGACACACGCCTCCTGTTGTTAGCTGGTAGTTATGACTGCAATAACAAAGAGGAAAAATTGATGGTTGCGGGACACTTCAGCATCATCTGGGCGGGTGTTTGAAGAATAAAGTGAAGTTGTACATCCCATAATAAGAACTGTTGCTGACCCCGGGCGTTCATCACTACACAATGAATCAAATTAAAGTAAAAACCATCTTATTAACCCAAGTTAATAAACTGTCTGTATGTCTGTCTGTCTGTTTTTAATATTATTATTATTATTATAAAGATGCTATAAAGATGCTTTTCCACAAGAGTGGAAAAGGACCAGAATCTTAAACTCACACTTTTAGAGAAAATGCACAGAAATGGCAAAGGAAATTATTATTTGCATAGTGGCAGCATCTAGGGTCATTAAACCTTACCTGAATTTTCCATTGCAGCATGAACTATGAAAAGCCAAGGAGTCTCAATTTTATGTAACAAATGATATTCAGCACTCACTGAATCATGGCAAACTACAAACACTTTCTGTAAGTCATATGTAAAGACAATTCCAGGCATTTTAAGGGACGAGCAGCTTATGAATACCTATGAGCACACATGAAAATTACATCTACAGAATCTGTCTGAATACACTCAAGATACCCTGCACAAATAAAACACAAATAAACTCCTGTTGAATATAAGACATCAACTTTTGACCGATACATTTGCAGACATCAAGTGCCTCCATAAAAAATCAAACTTGCTCTATTAAAATTAAAATTAGAATCACACATAAAAAAAAAGTTCTGAAAAACTGTATATACTGTAAAATGCATTACAATGCCACAATGAATGGCACCATAAATCTGATATATGGCAATATATGTGCATATACTGTATGTAAAATTATAGTTCATGTTTGAGAAAATACAGTATGTTCATGTTTTTACTAGTATTTTGAAATACATGTTCCATATACAGAAAGTACAAGTATAGGACTTTTTAGATCAGTGAACATACAGTATATGTATGAACATTATATGTATGAATAAACATATATTTTATATATTTATTTTACATATATTGCCATATTTCAGATTTCTGCATGAGACAGCCCTTTAAGAGCATCTAACATAAAAAATGGTAATCAGAATAAAACATTATTACTAAACATTAGTTAACATTAATCAGCATAAAAAGTTCCTTCATTCAAAATGAAATCAGTGTAGAGAAGCGTAGTTACGTTTCAAGACTAAATATTGCATGTACTGATGTCATGTAGGTTGTAACAGAGAGTTCCCTGATGACGCAAGTGCCTTTTCTGTACTGCAGTATACTCTACTGTAATTTTAATGTATATTATTCCTTGGCAGAATAAGTTATTGCATAACACATTATTTAATAATTGGCTTTAGCACAAAAAAAATTCATCAGTTAGTGTTAAAAATGTTAAAAATCAAATTATTGTTTACCAGTGAATCACAACACTTCAGCACGCGCCATCCATACCTTGATCCATGGACCTCATGTTGTGGTAGTGCATTAGTCTCCAAGCCTCTCTAAACATTTGGAAAATATGAAAAAAAATATATAAATTCAACAGTCAAAAAAATGGTTTTCCTCAAAGCTCATAGCAGAAAGAAGGAAAAAATCTGGATGGAGAGGTGATAAACCTGAGAATAAAAAACAAAACAAAAACTCTGAACTAGTAGTAGAGCTCTGTGTGGTATGAACTCCTTTGCCTGCTCTGAGGATTGACTTGAGTATCAAGAGCGGTTTCCTTCCCTGGCTCTGGGTGTTTATAATGGTCCAATGCTGTAAAATAACGGGATTCCCTCAGTGTTTCCTCCTGTTTGTGCGCTCTGCCATGGAAACCTGGAGCGCTTCCATCTCGGAGACTCAGGGCTTTCCTGCAGAGTGCGCTCTGAGGAATCCATGACGTCTCCAGCCTCTGCGCCAAGGCATTTCTGCGGCTTCTCTCAGACAGTGGTGCACAAGAACTTCATTGTGGGCATGAAAAAATCTGTTTAAGAGGAGGAGGGGTAGAAAAATTAAAACAGGAGTGATGTTTAAGTATATATGCATGAAAGAAAGTAGGTACACACAGCAGGGTTTTGAAGGCACAGGGCTCATTAAGTTTAAGTAGCTTACAGCTTTATGAAATAGTATACTAAAGTTAACAATCTTGTTTGACCCTTAAAAATACTGAATATAGTAATATACAGTGGTCCTAAAAGTATTTGGACACTTAATCAACACATAAAAATGTAAGAATGCATCAGATAACAGAATATCAAACCAAGTGGCATGCATTTTAAACACTGAAAACCCTAATAAGTAGAATTTACTCCGCTGAATTAAGTAATGGTGTCTCCAAAACTTCCCTCTACTTAGTAGATCCTCGTGGTGGCGTGGTTACTCACCTCAATTCGGGTGGTGGATGACAAGTCTCAGTTGCCTCTGCTTCTGAGACTATCAATCCGTGCATCTTATCACGTGGCTCACTGTGCATGACACCACGGAGACTCACAGCACAGGAGGCTCATGCTATTCTCTGCGATCCACACACAACTTACCACGTGCCCCATTGAGAGCGAGAACCACTAATCGCGACCACGAGGAGGTTACCCCATGTGACTCTACCCTCCCTGGCTACTGGGCCAATTTTGGTTGCTTAGGAAACCTGGCTGGAGTCACTCAGCATGCCTTGGATTGGAACTCGTGACTCCAGGGGTGGTTGTCAGCGTCAATACTCGCTGAGCTACCCAGCCCCCCCCCCAACACTTGTGTAATTAAGTTCACTTAACTCAGTGATCATATAGAAAGAAATTAACTAGTTAAGTTAACTATCTAGATGCAAGTAGACTTAGGTCAGATATGCTTTTTAAATGTTGATCTTTCTACTTAATAATTTTAAGTAAATGAACTCCAATTTAGATCACACAATAACACATCTTAAATCAAGAAGATTATAACTGGATTTTTAAGAAAAATAAGTCAAGGAACATATATATTCTGAACCCAAAACTTGACATTTCAAGTAATGTTTAATTAAGACAACTTGATTTTTCCAGTAATGGCAATATTAGGGTTTAGCAAAACAGTAAAGCAAACATTTTAATTATTTTAAACAATGTTTAAATTTAATTACATCCAGTAAATTTATCTATGGGACTAGTTGATTAAAAATGGCACAGAAAAGTGAAGCTAATTCTAAGAAAAATATCTAGCATCATTTGTTTTAGATGTCCCGTGGTTTGATATTTAGTTTGTAACAAAATTTTAAAGCTTGTCTTTAGTCTTCGAATACTTACAGAGGCCATTGTATATTAAAGCCTATATATATTAACAATATAATTTAGTAGAAATGTAAAAGCTACAGTCTTTCATAATCATGAAGTACAGTGGTAAGAAGCCTTGGGAATAAATTGTGGCTTTTTTAGCATGAGTAGATTTAAGATTCTACTCATACAGCTAATTTTCCAATGGAAATTTGTCGAATGACCCAACTGACACCCAAGAAAAGTCATATTCAGAAAAACTGGACCAGGATTTGGGTTTTGGTTGAAATGATGGAGCTTAAACTCTGATACCTTGAAAATATACCATGGAAAATATTGCATGGTTTATTTATGGTGTTCCCCCCTTTGAATTCCAAATATTGGACAACTATTGAAATTCGTCCAAAGTTTTCAAAGTTTATTTGACATGCTTAATGCTTGGCAGTCAAATGTTACTGAAAAGGTAAAGTTTTTTCATTTTAAAGTCAACAAATAAAACATTTACCCAATTCACTTTCTTAATGCATGTTCCTGGTCTTATTGTGCACAATTCATCAGTGCAACATTATACCCCCCGCCCCAAAAAAGTTTGTCTTGTAATTAAATTTATCAAAATGTAATAATTAGCTCAGCATCTGAAACGACTTCTATTTTTGTCTGTCATGCATCCCTTAACCCCTTCACTCCAACCACCTGGCTCCATTCTAATAGCCACTTTTTACAATCCAGTCAATTCCAGATTAATAAAATCAAGTCCCGCCCTAAATCGAAATTAAGTCATAATGAAGAAGTGAACCAGTTTTGAACGCTGTTTCACGGTGACTTTACAGTGCCACCAACTTTAATAGTACAATAAGGTTTATTTATTAGAGACGTGAATATGCCTATCAGTGTTTAAATGTGTCATAATCTGATAATACCAGATTTAAATCTCCTAACAGCATCAATGTGAGCAAAAACCAGCAAAATTTGCTTTTAAATCACTATGATTATGACTTAATGAAACATGGAATGCAGAGAAGTTCCAAGTTACATAAAAATGTGCAATTCAGTAAACCTAAGTAGTAAATGTTTCAAGAAAATGTAATGTAGCACATTAACAACTTCTTTCAGTGCCCAGTTGAGAAAGCTGCTGAATCTGGGATGGCAAATGTTGCCAAAATAAACTTCACGGGGCTGTCGAGTTAGGCCTGTTTGGCTAAACTCTGTTGTAGAGTTTATGCCGGAAAATTCTGTGATATAATACACTGACTTGTTTAAACATTCAACTAAAGGAAGAGATACTCTCTCTGATTGTATCCCAGTGACCTCTGGTCGTGTGAGAATATAAAAAATGGACTCTTATTTTTCAGTTGTGAGAGTGTAATTTGTCCAGGTCCTGTGTTCCCAGGGTCCTATGTTCCCCAGATATATATGGCACTGTAGCAGCAGGGGCATGGTTGAGCACCCGTCCAGAGAGAGAGAAAGTGGTAAGGGCGTTTACACCTGAGTTAAATTATGTCTAACACCTGTCTCTAATTCCAGTGAGCTTGGGGAGAGCGGCATATAAACAGCCACGCCACTGCCAGAAGGGGAGAGTGTCTGGCACGAGAGTCTCACGGTGAAGCTACTGAGTTCGTGATGCTAAAGAGTTGTGATAAAGACTTTGTGATGATTAAGAGGCTGTGACAAGGAGCCTGACCGCCCACTGGTCATGCGGCCAGCCCCAGATCTCTGCGGTCCTCTAAAATAAATCGATGAAGGCCTCGACATCGTCCTCCGTGCCCATCATCAGGATTGTGAGGAGAGGCAGTTGGCTGCGGTGGTCCGGGTTCACCGCTTGCTCTCTCTCCTGGCCGAGGAGGCTCCGGATCGCGAGCTGGTTGTCTGCTTGAGCTCGCAGGATCTCGAAAAACCATTGTTCCTGGTCTTGGCGTAGCTCAAGCAGGGATTGCTGGTTGGACTGATTCAGGCTGATGAGGGACTGGAGGATTTCGGCCACCTGGGAGTACTCCATGGGGCGTAGTTTGATTCCTGGGTTTCGGCACCAGTGTGAGGGAATCACACAGTATGAGGGAAGGAGGTCACTGGGACAGGAAGGTTCAGGTCTCAGGTGAGCTTTTAATCACAAATTCAGGGGTAACACTGTCACAACTGGCATAGTAACTTCTTCAGCTTCACAAACTATTTAGTGTCACAGGCTCCTAGTCACAGCCTCTTAATCATCACAAAGTCTTTATCACAACTCTTTAGCATCACGAACTCAGTAGCTTCACTGTGAGACTCTCGTGCCAGACTCTCTCCCCTTCTGGCGGTGGAGTGGCTGTTTATTTGCCGCTCTCCCCAAGCTCACTGGAATTAGAGACAGGTGTTAGACATAATTTAGCTCAGGTGTAAGCGCCCTTACCGCTTTCTCTCTCTCCTGACAGGTGCTCGACCACGCCCCCCGCTGCCACAGGCACATAATGAACACATGACAAAGGGTCCTATGTTCCCCAGATTTATAGGGTCCTATGTTCCCAGGATCCATGTTCCCCAGATTTATATGGCACATAATGAACACATGACAAAGGGTCCTATGTTCCCAGGGTCCTATGTTCCCCAGATTTATAGGGTTAGGGGTTAGGGTTCATATTTATGAAATATAAGGGGTGTTTGAATCCAGGGCATGCTAAGTGACTCCAGCCAGGTCTCCTAAGCAACCAAATTGGCCCAGTTGCTAGGGAGGGTAGAGTCACATGGGGTAACCTCCTCGTGGCCGCTATAATGTAGTTCTCGCTTTTGGTGCGGCGCGTGGTGAGTTGTGCGTGGATGCCGCGGAGAATAGCATGAAGCCTCCACGTGTGCTATGTCTCCTCTGTGACACGCTCAAAAAGCCACGTGATAAGATGCATGGATTGATGGTCTCAGATACTGAGGCAAATGAGATTCGTCCTACGCCACCACAAGGACTTAGAGCACATTGGGAATTGGGCATTCCAAATTGGGGAGAAAAGGGGAGAAAAAAAAAAGAAATATATATTATATGGATAATATTTATGAAATATTTTAACTTGAAACAGGTCAAATTTGACCCGAACACAATAGGAGGGTTAATGTGTGTTAACAGAATATTGAAATGGGGAAATTAGGACCCTGGGAAAATTTGACCCTGGGAACATAGATACGCTCCCGTAATTTTCTCCTCATTAAAAAGTTTAACACCTAAAGACATGAATTGTAATTGTGCAATATATGTAGGAAATCATGACCACACACATTAAAATGAAGAATCCAGTCATATCAGTAACCTGATAAAAGCTGTTTTACTCTACATGGAGAGGGTCCACACATGGGGGCTGCCATGTTAGAATCACATGACCAGCAGAATACTACTTGCTTAATCACAGTTACCGTGTTATTTGACACTTTCACTCAGTGATAAAAGTAATCATGGTTGGCTGTGAATACTACATTTCTACTGCTAGGTGTCAGTGTAAGTCCAAGATGACGCAAAGACAAAAGTTACTGAGTGCAATTTTAAATTAGGAGTAGTTTGTACCATGTGAAGCTACAGTTTCAAAGTAGTTTCCCCAAAACTGGCCTAGACTCATGCCTTGTTATCAATTCATTGAGTATTGCTTGTTGACTGAATTAGATATAAGAAGTGCAAGATTTACAGTAGTACCTTATTTTTGTTATTTATAGATCTTGCATAAACTGTAGTGGCTGAAGTGTTCAATAGTGCCATTAGTGATGTCAGACTCAGCCTGATGCATAGGAAACAGTGAGCATCAGATATTTTTTTAACTTTTGCCAATCAAGGGGGTGTGAAGGAAGACTACAGCTAACTATAGGGGAGATCATCTTTTAGAAAGTGTGTGTTCTAGCAGATGTACATTCCTGCACTGTTACAGCACTCTTATGCAACCCAAATTATGAATGAAAACACCACAAGTTGAAGTAAAAAAGGAAACAAATCCTTCCAGACGATAGAATATGCAGTTAAATTTTTGCCAAAAATACACACTTTTTCCAAGGTCATGTCGCAGTTTCCATCACCAGTCTATGCTGTCTGGGTTAGAGAACTAAAGCATTTTTAGTTTTCCAATTGCAACATTTATGTTTTGGCCTTGGACTCTGGGCGGAACTTTGATATGGAAATGATACGTTATATCATGTTCCATGGATAACTTTCGGCATGTTTCGGAAAAGGGGAAACCCCTGGGCTACAAGCTTGATCAATTCCTCTCATAGCCTGTTATTTTCCTAATTTTACACCTTACTCAATTTTACATCCATAATGTGACCATACTGAGTGAAAATTATTTGTTATTTGTGCCATAACCATTAATATATTAATGATAACTGGCATTACATACTGTAACTGCATAGCAAATTATTACATTTGGATTAAAGATTACAAAGACAACTTGTTTTTCCAATAACCAATGAATTGTTTAAATTAAGTCCTGAAAAATTTATTAAAGGGATAGTTCCCCCAAAAAGAAAAATTCTCTCATCATTTACTCACCATCATGCCATCCCAGATGTGTCTGACTTTCTTTCTTCTGCCAAACATAAATTAAGATTTTTAGAAAAATATCTCAGCTCTGTAGGTCCTTAAAATGCAAGTGAATGGTGGCCAGAACTTTTGAAGGTCCAAGAAGAATATAAAGGCAGCATAAAAGTAATCCATAAGACTCTAGTGGTTAAATCTATATCTTCAGAAGCGTTATAATAGGTGTTGGTGAGAAACAGATCAAAATTTAAGTCCTTTTTTACTATAAATCTCCATTTTCACTTTTACTTTCACATTCTTCTCTTTTCTTTTTTTTTGGCCATTTGTTTTCTTTGTGCATATCGCCACCTACTGGGCAGGGAGGAAAGTTTATAGTAAAAAGGGACTTAAATATTGATCCGTTTCTCACTGACACTTATCATATTGCTTCTGAAAATATAGATTTAACCTCTGGAGTTTTATAGATTACTTGTATGCTGCCTTTATGTTCTTTTTGGAAGTTCTGGCCACCATTCACTTGCATGGTATGGAGCTGAAATATTATTCAAAAAATCTTCACTTGTTTTCAGCAGAAGCAAGACAGTCATGCACATCTGGGATGTCATGAGGGTGAGTAAATTATAAGAGAATTTTCATTTTTCGGTGTACTATTTCTTTAAGAAAGTTAATAGGGTCAATTTTGATTTCATGGTGCCTGCACCATTGATATGGTAATTGTATTTAAAGGACAAAATAGGCTTCACATGTTCTGTAAATAAATAAATAAAATAAAATACTATGGATACTTTGATGGTTTGTTAAAATATTAATATTTCACTTGGAAGAAATGAAAAAGCTGATGTATTTTTTTCACTCCACATGGCTCAGAACAAAATTTCAGACACACCGAAATCGTATCATCCTCTCACACAAAAGGAACCTGTATAGAATTCCTAAAGTTTCCATTTGCAGCAGCGAAACTTAAACCTGTCTCCATCAGCCATTCCGGATTAACGCACAACAACTCAACTATTAGGTTTGGGATTTGTTTCCATGGTGATCGAGAGGAGTGGTGACAAAGTGCTTTAATTAGAGATTGATATATGTCACTTATGAGCGATATCTTCAACTAACCCGACAATGTCTGAGAAAAAAAAATGCAAGCTAAAATTTCTACAGCAGTTTCTCATAAAAGTCAAGAAAGCATTTTAATACTTTACACAATTTTAATACTTTACACAAAGGACCACTGTGCCAGTGGCTCCACAGTGGGCACGTTGGGATATAACCCAAACTAAAAATGAAGATCATAATAAAAATCAGCAGTAGACTTTACTGGATTTATTTGAAGCATGCAAGATGCTCACAATGTTAAATTGTGTTAAATTCAGATCTTTCAAAGAATTTCCAATCTACTTGTTGCTTATCTTTAGATGCTAGATTTTAGTCATGTAAAACAAGGGAATTTTGTGGGTGTTTATACATGTATATAAATATATGGCTGTTTAGAAGTATGATTATACATAATTGCAAAATTACTAACAGTTAACAACAAACTAGATTTTTACATCCACCACAATGCTATGCTGTTGCAGTGTCAGTCAGGATATTTATATGCAGTTGTTATGGTGTTCTGTGGGATTTTTTAGAATGTTGATATATGGTTGCTAAATTTTTCTGGGTGGATGCCCAGGCGTTGCTATGCAGTTGCTATGGTGTTCTGACTGGTTGCTCAGGCATTGTTATGCAGTTGCTGTGGGTGTTCTGAGTGGTTGGCCGGACGTTAACAGTTGCTATGATGTCCTGTGTGGTTTTTAGCACATTGCTATATGGTTGCTAAGGTGTTCTGGGTGGTTGACCAGGCATTGCTATGCAGTTGGTATGGTGTTCTGACTGGTTGCTCTGGCGTTGCTATGCAGTTGCTATGGTGTTCTGAGTGGTTGCCCTGACCTTAACAGTTGCTATGATATCCTGTGTGGTTTTTAGCACGTTGCTATACGATTGCTAAGGTGTTCTGTGTGGTTCCTGGGCATTGCTATGCAGTTTCTATGGTGTTCTGACTGGGTGCTTAGACGTTGCTATGCAGTTGCTATGGTGTTCTGAGTGGTTGCCTGGACGTACACAGTTGCTATGATGTCCTAAATGGTTTTTAGCATGTTGCTAAGATGTTCTAGGTGGTTGCTCAGGCGCTGCTATACAGTTGCGATGGTGTTCTAAGTGGTTCTGAGTGGTTGCCTGGACGTACACAGTTGCTATGATGTCCTAAATGGTTTTTAGCATGTTGCTATGCATTTGCCATGGTGTTCTGAGTTGCTATGTTGTTGCTAAGGTGTTCTTGGTAATTGCCCGGCTGTTGCTATGCAGTTGCTGTGGTGTTCTGAGTAGTGGCCCGGGGCTGCTTTGCAGTTGCTATTGTAACTGGTCCTGTTCAACCCGCTCTGAGCGGGATTCGAACCAGCATCACTGGCATGGGAGATGGGCACACTAACGAGGAGGCTAAAGGCTACAGCCTCTAGTGTCAGTCGCTACTGCACCTCTTGAGGCCAGGGGAGTGAGGTTTACATATACCGTGGAGTGAGGTTTACACATACTGCACAGCTATCACATACCAGCTGGCTTCCTTTACACTTACCCCTCTAAACCTCATTCCTATACGGGTCACAGTCCTACACGACCCGCTCCAAGCGGGAATCGAACCAGCATCTCTGACATGGGAGGCGGGCGTGCTAACGAGGAGGCTAAAGGCTACAGCCTTTAGCATCAGTCGCTAGTGCGCCTCTTGAGGCCACGGGAGTGAGGTTTACACACTGCACAGCTATCACGTACCAGCTGGCTTCCGTCAATCTATGGTGTTCTAGATGTCACACGTTCTTGACATGGTGTGTCAAGGCTGGTTCTAGGCATTAAGAGGCCCTAGGCAAAATTTATGAAAAAATTCATTTTTTTTTTTTTTTTTTTACTTATTATTTTTTATCATTTAGTGTGGTATGACATGCAACAAAGTGGTAACTTATTCAAATAATCACTTAATCACATAATCTGCTTCAAGCTGTACTCTCTAATTTTATTAAAAGATTCAATGGCAAAAAAATCAAATAGATTTTTTTTCTTCTTGTAGGCGCTCATTGTTGCAGCCTAGTAACTTATCTGATAAACTGATAAAAACCTGTGCACCCCATCTCATAAAAGTTGCCTATAGCAGCCAGCCAGTCAGAATGGATTTTATGCCAGCTTTTGCCATTTTTGCTGCAATATGCATCATGCAAGCAATGAATGGTGTGTGGGTATTCCATGCTGTCTGAGACTAAGACTAACCTTTAGCATTGATCAAATTTAAATATGCTTGAAACTTATTTGTCTTAATTGTTAAGTGTTTTGCAAGAACAACGACAAAAACTTAAAAGAGTTCAAAATAAACAATCCCATATCCATAACATATTTTGATATAATGACATACATTTATTACTATTAATATTAATGTTAAAATAATTTCTAGCCATTTCTAAAGCTCTAACACACCAAAGAATGTATATTTTCTTACCACCTACTTTGTGATAAACACTACTATAACAAATATAACCACTTTAATAAATGTTTTTATTAACATTTATTTTACTGGTTTAAGAAATATCTCTGAAAACCCCTTATCTGTCGACCAATAATACAGTATGAATAGCCTATTAGGAACGCATTGCATGTTCTCTAAGAAACATGCTGAATTCAGTGTTTCTGAATCAAAGCTCAACATCTTTAAGCTTGTTCTCTATAAGAAAAGCACGCAATACTCACTTGATCGACTCGATCGCAGTTGCTATGGTGTACTGAGTGGTTGTCCAGGCATTGCTATTCAGTTGCTATGATGTTCTGAGTGGTTTTAGCACATTGCTGTATGATTGCTAAAGTTTTCTGGGTGGGTGCCTAGGTATTGCTATGCAGTTGCTACAGTACGGTTTTCTGAGTGGTTGCCCGGGCGTTGATATGCAGCTGCTATGGTGTTCTTGGGTGGGTTGCAAGGTGGTTGCTTACCGGCCTACAGTAAGTCAAAAGAGCCTACCTTCATCTCTGTGATATTCTGGTCCCTATATGGCTTGGGTATTGCTTTCAATGCAAGCTGTAGGATTTTTGCCCGTTTTATTGTCATTATATTATAAGTAAATCACATGACAATCACCTTTTCCTCAACAAACTGCATTATTTATGGTATCATTCCTGTCTGTGGCACAAATATTGGAGGATGAACTGCACACTGTAGATTAATACTTAGTGTAAGAAATTTGTTCAAATCCCAAACCCTCAGTATAAGCAGTAGTAATAATGATTCTTGCCTTAGCAACACTCCAGCATTTCTGCATAATGTATTGCAATGTATTCTTCTCAATACGTCTCTTTATTATCATTGTACCTAGAGTTGTGGTTATAATCACATTTACAAGAGCAAACCCTTAAGACTATCTTTGTCAGCAGAGGTAATGCTTTAAAAAGCAAATGAAAACATTTCAGCCCGTTTTGTGTATATAAATAGCTCTCTACAAGGGTGTGAGACCAGGCAAATATCTTTCCAAGTGATTTATCATCGAAATGTTCTGTTAATGTACACAGTGGAATACAACAGGCAAGTCTAGATCTGTCTTATGGTCCGTAGTAGTTGCAGCTACTGTGAAGAACTGTTCTCACACTGTTAATTGTTAACCCAACCACACACATTTTCTTTGAAACTTGCAGAGTTCATTGCCAGCAATCACTACTGTAAGCTTTATTGTTAGGCATTTTATAATAAACTTTGACTTGACTTTACTGAACAGAAATGTTATTGGTTTGAAATATAGCTAGAGATGTAAAAAATGTGGATCATTTTAAAAGTGCAATTTAATTCATTTTTAATAATACTTTAAACAATTGAGCATGTACCTACTTTAATGTGAAAAACAAAATCTTGTTTTCATCTAAATTAGTTTTGTAATTGTGGCAGCGGGGGCATGGTCAAGCATCCGTCCGGAGAGAGAGAAAGCGGTAAGGGCGCTTGCACCTGAGCTAGATTATGTTTAACACATGTTCCTCCCGTTGCTGTCCGGGGAAGCCCAGCTTGCTGCACAACAACTGCTGGCGGCTAACCTCCTGGCCTACGAAGACTTGAAGAAGTCCATCCTGCAGCGGTTTGGCCGTAGTCCAGAACAGTACTGGCAACTCTTCTGGTCCATGAAGCTGGAGAAGACCTGTTAGCTTTCACCCAACGGCTCCGAGACGCCTGCCGGAAATGGCTGCTGGATTGCGACGTCGCGGGAGTTGTCGACCAGGTGGTGCTGGAGCAGCTAATCCATTGACTGCCAAGAGAAATGGCAGAGTGGGTCCAGTGCCACCGCCCGGCGTCGCTGGAGGAAGCTGTCCAACTGGCGGAGGACCAGAGGGCGGAAGAGCCCTCCCACTCTCTCTCCCCCTCCCCTATATTTTCCCTGATCTCTTCCCCCTCCCCTCTTCTCTCTCACTCTGCTCTCTCCCCAGAGCCTGTTCCTGCCCCGCGGAGGTGAGGAGTCCCGCCACCGAAGCCAGTTCCCCACGCGCAGGGTTTCCCGTCGCCCACAGCATCAACAGTGCCCGCCGCTCTCCCCCTCAGGTGGAAGTGACTGCCGATGCAGGTCCTCACCGATCAGGGCTCAACTTTTATGTCACGGACACTATGCAAGCTTTACGAATTATTGGGCATTAAATCATTTCGCACCAGTGTTTACCATCCGCAAACTGATGGCCTTGTGGAGCGCTATAATAAAACCCTTAAAAACATGATTCGTAAGTTTGTGCACGAGGATGCTAGAAATTGGGACAAATGGCTCAATCCCCTGTTATTCGCAGTATGAGAGGTCCCGCAAGCCTCCACTGGGTTTTCCCCATTCGAGCTGGTGTATGGGCGGCGCCCGCGGCGTGCTTGACGTTATACGCGAAGCTTGGGAGGAGGGACCTTCAAACAGTAAGAATGAAATTCAATACGTTCTTGATCTTAGAGCAAAACTCCACACTTTGGGGCAGCTAACACAGGAGAATTTGCTCCAAGCTCAAGAATGACAGAGTTGACTGTATGACAGGGGAACTCAGCTGCGGGAATTTGCACCGGTAGATAAGGTACTCGTATTCCCACACTGAGCTCCAAATTACTCACCAAGTGGCAAGGAACCTTTGAAGTCACACGACGAGTGTGGGATCTCGATTATGAGGTAAAGCGAACCGATAGAGGGGGCGCACTTCAAATATATCACCTCAACCTCCTAAAATTGTGGAGGGAGGCGTTCCCTGTGACGTTCGCTACGGTAGTTCCGGAGAGGGCGGAGCTCGGGCCGGAGGTGAATACAAAACACGATAATTTTACCCCGGTCACTTGCGGAGACCACCTCTCACTGTATCAACTCACAGAGTTTGCCAAGTTGCAAAAGGAGTTTGCAGACATGTTTTCCCCTCTACTGGGTTGTACGAACCTCATCCAGCACCACATCGAGACCGAGCCGGGGGTGGTGGTATGTAGCCGTCCCTACCGATTGCCCGAACACAAAAGAAAATTGTCTGGGAAGAATTGGATTCAATGCTCGATATGGGGGTAATAGAGGAGTCCCAAAGTGATTGGTCCAGCCCAGTTGTTCTAGTTCCTAAGAGCGACGGGTCTGTATGGTTCTGTGTGGATTATAGAAAAGTCAACGCGGTGTCTAAATTTGACGCTTACCCAATGCCTCGTGTTGATGAGTTGCTCAATTGGTTGGGCACTGCTCGATTTTATTCGACACTGGATTTGACAAAGGGTTATTGGCAGATCCTCTTGACACCAATTTCCCGTGAAAAAACAGCCTTCTCCACGCCGTTTGGATTACACCAATTTGTGACGGTTCCGTTCGGTTTGTTTGGAGCCCCGGCTACGTTTCAGTGTCTCATGGACTGAATCCTCAGACCACATTCGGCTTACGCTGCTGCCTACTTGGGTGACATCATCACTTACAGCGATGATTGGCAGCAGCACATGCAGCATCTGAGGGTGGTTCTGAGATCGCTGAGACGAGTAGGACTCACAACAAACCCCAAGAAGTGTGCGATTGGGCGGGTGGAGGTACGGTATCTGGGATTCCACTTGGGCCACAGGCAGGTGCGTCCCCAAATTGACAAGACTGCAGTGATTGCGACCTGCCCGAGTCCCAAAACCAAAAAGGGGTTGAGACAGTTCCTGGGGCTGGCTGGCTATTATAGGAGATTTGTGCCTAATTATTCGGATGTCACCAGCCCACTGACTGATCTCACTAAAAAGGGAGCTCCAGAGCCGGTCCAGTGGATGGAGCAGTGTCAACAGGCATTCATGCAGGTTAAAGCCGCACTTTGCGGGGGCCCGCTTTTACATTCACCTGATTTCTCTCTCCCTTTTGTCTTGCAGACGGACGCTTCAGACAGAGGGCTGGGGGCTGTGCTCTCGCAGGTGGTGGAGGGGGAGGTGCGCCCGGTGCTGTACAAGCTCTCGCTGAGGGAGACTAAGTACAGCACCATAGAAAATGAGTGTCTCACCATCAAGTGGGCGGTCCTCACTCTTCGGTACTACCTGTTGGGGCGGGCCTTCACCCTCTGCTTGGATCACGCCCCACTCCAATGGCTCCACCGCATGAAGGATACCAACGCGCAGATCACCTGTTGGTATCTGGCTCTTCAGCCATTTAAGTTCAGGGTGGTCCACAGACCGGGAGCGCAGATGGCTGTCGCCGACTTCCTTTCCAGAAATTGGGGGGGAGTGGTAGACAGGCCGGATGTGTCCCCAGCCTGAGTCGGGCGGTGGGGATTTGTGGCAGCGGGGGCATGGTCAAGCGTCCGTCCGGAGAGAGAGAAAGCATTAAGTGTGCTTGCACCTGAGCTAGATAATGTTTAACACCTGTTTCTAATTCCAGTGAGCATGGGGAGAGCGGCATATAAGCAGCCACGCCACCAGCAGAGAGAGAGAGAGAGTCTGGCATAAGGAAGGCCACGGTGCTCCTGAAGCTGTTGTGTTCATGTATGAACACAACAATTCATCACAAAAGTATGAGGTGGAGAATTCATATAATGGGGGGGGGGGGGGTCATACTACACTTTGCTCTCCATTGACTCCCATTCAAACTCATGCAAACATGGGAGACCTGAAACACATGCTCATGCTAAAAAATTTTGTATGACACTGCGTACCAAAGTTCAAGCTTGGTGAACTCTGAACTGCAAATCTGGATGACGAGAGGACGCGTGACCAATAGAAAACTGAAACGTCACACACTGACCTCTTGGATCAACCCTTACAAAAAATCTAAACTTGTTGCAAATTTGCCACTCGTTATTTTCACATGAAAATGAGCTTGCCGCAAATGTTTGCCAGAAGTTTGCGCTTTTCGCCTGTAGTGGTGAACCTCAGCAAACCTTTGGCAACTATGGACAATTTGCCGCAAGTTTTTTACAAAGCTCATTTGCATGTGAAAATTATCAGTGGCAAATTTGTCACAAGTTCGCGTTTTTTTATTGTTGCCGGAAAGTGAGTAGACGGTATTTTCGAACATTTTGAATATGATATTATTTGTTATTTGGGAAATGTTATTTACTAAAACCAAAAGCCCTTCTGCGCGACATATCCTGCTCCATTGCGATGTCCGAAAATGTTTTGCATGTTCAAAGCCTAGTGTGACCGCCCCTTTATACACCCACCAATGGGAGATGCTTCCCTTGTGTCCTTGTAGTTCCCGATATGGTATTTGTTCCATATTAATCCAAAAATGCGTTTTCATAACTTTAACCCCTAACCCTAACCCCATCCTTAAACCTAACAATAGAGTGTAACACCTTACACTACCCAGAGTGTAAACAAAACCAAGATATTAAAGTTAAAGTCCTGATGTGTAATAAGGAGGAAAGCGACACTTCCAGATTCCAAACGCGTGTTTGTGAAGCGTATGTGATTGGAATAAGTCGTCTGTTTTCATATGTATGAATTTGTAGTAATGTGACGAATTCTCATGAAATTATGTTGGAGGTGACTGTTCAGTTTTTTCATATTATTTGAGAATGTTCTGTAGCAAGCAAATTTTCAGTGCTTGATAAACGGTAAGCCAATGATTTTTCTTTCTTTCTGCTCTGGTGTGCTAAGGGGCCGCCGTACCTTGTTAAAACTGTGTAGCCTATGTGTTTGTTACAATACTGTTATGAATGTTGCCTATGATGCTTACATATAATACAGCCTATTGAAACAATGCTTGCTTGGAGAAAAAAAAATGATAGAGTGAGCGATTTCGGGTTCAGTCTTAAAATCTGCCTGTACCATTCGGGCTGGGTCAGTGTTGGGTGTAATTGGAGTACAAAGTAATTAGTTACTGTAATGGAATTACTTTTAGGCACAAAAAGTAGTGTAACACATTGCATTTTAAATTCTTGTAATCATATTACAGTTACTGACTTTCAATAAAAGTAATTATTTTTAAGTACATTAATTGGGTTACAAATATTTCAAAAAAATATATTTATGTGAAATACAATTAAAATGTGAATTCATATGTTCATATGTACATCTGTTTGTGTTTCTTTGACAGCTGAAGGGTGTGCGACAATAAACAAGGAGAAAATTGACATTAATGTTTAGAAAGTAACTAGTAAGTAATTAGTAATGTGATTACTTTTTCAATGATGTAATCAGAACACTAATCTGATTATAATTTTAGAAAAGTAGTTAGTAATTTGTAGTTGATTACTTTTTTGGTAACTTACCCAACACCGGGCGGGTATAGGGTCGGCTTTCATTTTAAGGCCTGTGCAGACCTCTAAAATAAAGTTGCAATTGCGAGATAGAGTAACAGTTGCAAGATATCAATTCCCAATTGTGAGATAGTTTGCTATTTCGTGATTGAAACCTGCAATTGCGAGATATACACTTGCTATTATGAGAAATAGTCACAATTGCGAGAAATAGTCACAGTAAGATATAAACTTGGAATTACGAGAAGTCAGTTGCCAGATATAAAGTCGTAATCATGAGAAATAAAGTAACAAGTGTGAGATATAAAGTTAGAATTATTACTTTTAGAGAATTTTTTTCCCTCTGTGGCGAGATCAAGACACCATATGTGACTTGATGTGCTTAATGTGCTTATTTTAAGTCATGTAAACAATCCCAGAATGCAAATATATATATTAGTCCCATTATCTGTGTGTATCCTTGCTTATGTGCTTATCTTCTTCCTAACTATTTTACCAGCTCTTCCTCTGAGACTGGTCAGGCATCATCACACGGCAAACCATCGCTGCTGTGTGATATGAAGCAGCACATGTGTGTGATAAAGAAAGTCTGTCTCAGCTCTACATTATATGCACACTGCAGCATCTGGCACACTGCAGAATTCACCGCATTAATAAAGAACAGCCGTGTGTAATTATATGGGTATAATGAGTTTGTCCAAATCATCCATTTCATCAGAAAGACATTATGGTTGTTTAAGAGGAATCAGGGAAGAACATAAAGCATAAACAAATTTAATATGTAGATCAGAACTACAATAATCCAAAAACACACTAAACAGCTCTCTGCGGGGCTCTAAACAGTAACATGATTCAAAGTAATCTGCATGTTACCACTTTGAAACTGGAAGCAATGACAAGTGATAGACGTTTATGAAAGTGATAGTTCACCAAAAATTAACACTGTGGTTATCATTTACTCACTCTTATGTTGTTCCAAACCCTTATGAATTTCTTTCTTCTGTGTAACACAAGTAAATACTGTCAGAATTTTCATTTAACCCATTCATTTTCAGTCAAATAGTGTGATTTCATGAAAAAAAAAAAAAGAGAAAGAGAGAATTCCACATTATTTATTCATGTAATCATTCCATTTGATGTATTTTGCAACACTTTTATAAACTATAGATTGGCACCCCTATGCACTTATCCAAAGTGTGCATAATTTTTAGACTCCCCCTTATGGTGAAACATGGTAACATCCATCATACTATTTAGTATGTAGTATTTATTGTGCACAGTATGTGAATTTCCTGTATGCATGTAACTTCGGAATGACTTGCAACGTTCCCTAAATGTGCAGTATAAAACAGCACACTACGCTTGACTTGACCTGCCATTTCCAGTATGACAAATGAACCAGAAGTAATATCAATTGCACATGTAAAGTCTTTCTTAACTCATTTTTGGAATGCACTGACAAAATTAGATTACAATAAAAAATAGGAAAGAATGTAAAATAACCATTTTATTTCCTAAATGATAATTGGATGTCACTCGATAAATATAATAAAATATATAGCAAGTGGCATCCAGTTATCATCTAGGGAAAAAATAAATAAATATATATATATATATATATATATATATATATATTTGAATTTTTTTTCTCATGATATTATACCATATTATTATAGTTGAGAACTATTATATTTAAGAAACAAGCAGAAAATTGGTTAACAAAAGATTCTTTATTTTAACACCTCTTAATCTGAGACACACTTGTCCCTTTTTTTGTTCTGCAAGTATTAGAGTGCAAATCCCAACACAAACAGGGGAAAAAATTAATAAATAAAAACCATTTTTGTTATTTACAATTCAGTAGGTTACAATACATTACCAAATGAAAAGTAGTCCTGGTGTTTTACATAACCATAAAAATAAAAATAAAAAGTCAACCAAAAAAGCAGTCCAGTGAAATTCATGGTATTCTGTGTACGTTTAGATCCACATCACAATCTGTACAAATTCTGTTCCATGCAAGAAAAGCTGAAACTGACAATATTCACAATAATGAAGTCCATTCAACAAAATAAGATGTTTGAAGGTCAGAAATGTGGCACTGTAAGCTAATAAACCTTCTAAAACCACACAGACACAAACACACTGATTAATGTTAAGTGCACATCACAGTTTTTGATCATTTACAAACAAAGATGCTGTTGTGTTAAAGGGACAGTTCTGGTCTATTTTTGGGTGAACTATCCTTTTAAGGACACCACAAGACGAATATGACAAAAAACTGATGCGTCACAGAATTTGGCCCTTTAAACCAGTGAATGAAAGTTCTCTTTAAATACAGGAGTGGTCGTATGTTTTTTAATCGAGTGTAGGTGTGTGTCCTGCTCATAATGGTCAGAATAAAACCAAATGTCAGAACCCTGGTCTATGGGGGAGGTAGGGGTACAAAGTGACCATTTCTACGTCAGAGGTCACCACAAGAGAGGAAAGCCATTCCTATACAGACAGACAGAGTAATGTTAAAAAAACAAAACAAAAAACAACAAAAAAAAAAAAACAACAAAAAAAAAAACAGTATTTTATGGCACTGTATCAGCCATGCTCTTCAGACACTACCAACTGCTATTTAAATACCTTGACCAAAACTGTGACATCTGAGGTTGGTTAGTATGCTAAAGCTAAATAGTTTCCAGATAACCTTAGTTATTTAGTTGCACATGCACATTAAGTGCCCAGTCACATACACAAACAAACAAACACAAGTATGATTTGTATACCCTTTTGAATGATCATACTATAATAATAGTATTTTGGGGGTTGTGCAACAGATACTTTTCTCTGTTTTTAATTTGATCAAGTCATTTCAAGTCCCTTGAATCATCATATTCAGTAGTACAAAGTTTAAAAAAAAATAAATAAATAAAAAGCTACCAAAACACCATAAAATAACTTAATCCCAGTTTTCCCATTTCCATCTTAACTGTGCTAAGTTCTTTTTCTTATGAGTATATAAATACAATAAATTAAATAAACTTGAGATGCATAACAACAATAGATTATCAATTGTCATGCAATACTTCACATATGAGCTCTTTCGATGTACCTTTGTCTCCTGGATGAATCCCAAAGCAAACCAGTATGTTTAGTCTTCCTCAGAGAGAGTGATTCACTTAAGCTTAAATCAGCAGAGAAATTAGATGATTCAGTTCGAATGACTCTCTGGGAGTCTGGTATTTAACACTGGGAGAAGACGTTTTGTAGGTAAATCGAAAACGGCTATTCTAAAAACATTACAAGTTCCCACAGGAACCCATGGCGAATTAGCTTTCTGGATTGACCTACAAATTGACGTCATGACTGAATAGCTCTATTGACTCTTCAATCAAAGAGACAGACCAAAGAATCAGAATCCATCAAACATCAATATCACACCTGTATTTTGCTGAATTGGAGTGTTTGGTTCAGAATAACTGAACAAACCAGAAGTTTCAGCAGGTTTAGTCATGTGTTAGATGTGGGAAAGCTAGCCGATCTGAGGCTGTTTTTTTTGTTGTTTTATTTTTATTTGTTCTAGGATGCAGAAGTGGACTTTAAGAGGTCAGTTTGGAGTAGCTCGGAGGGGAGAACCGTCGACGCAGATATTTGAGGATGTAGAGTGGCAAGCAGCTGACCAAAGTGATGGCCGTAACCTTCCACACGAAAGACAGGGTGGCAATAAAATACACATCTGTGAGAGAGTGGAATAAACATATTGTGTTAGTATCCATTGCATATGATGTAGGCAATAGTCAAAAACATGCTAGTTTAGCTACTTGCTAGTGTCAGGATCAACTGTTCTGTAACCTTTCAAAAGGGTACAGAAAACAACCTTAAGGATTGACTGTTCTTTACCCTTTTGAATGGGTACAGAAGAGCACCTTAAGGATCAACTGTTCTGTACTCCTTTAAAAGCGTACAGAAAAGAGCCTTAAGGATCGACTGTTCTTTACCCTTTTGAATGGGTACAGAAAAGAGCCTTAAGGATTTACTGTTCTTTACCCTTTTGAATGGGTACAGAAGAGCACCTTAAGGATCAACTGTTCTGTTCTCCTTTAAAAGCATACAGAAAAGAGCCTTAAGGATCGACTGTTCCTTACCCTTTTGAATGGGTACAGAAAAGAGCCTTAAGGATTGACTGTTCTTTACCCTTCTGAATGGGTTCAGATCAGAGGCTTAAGGATCGACTGTTCTTTACCCTTTTGAATGGGTACAGAAGAGCACCTTAAGGATTGACTGTTCTTTACCCTTTTGAATGGGTACAGAAAAGAGCCTTAAGGATTGACTGTTCTTTACCCTTTTGAATGGGTACAGAAAAGAGCCTTAAGGATTGACTGTTCTTTACCCTTTTGAATGGGTACAGAAAAGAGCCTTAAGGATCGGCTGTTCTTTACCCTATTTCATGGGTTCAGAATGTCACCTTAAAAATAATCAATTTTTCAGCCATCTTGGTTCTGGAAATATCTGACTTTCATACATTTTTTCCATAGGGATTTCATATATTTCTTCATAAAAGAGATCTAAACCAAGAACCAAACCAACCAGCTCTGATGTGAATCACACCATTACAAACTTTGATTTGAAGCAGAGAAGTATTTTTAAAAATCTGACAAAAAGACAAAGGTACAAGACTGTGTACTTACAATCTTTCATGAGGCAATAAACAACAATTCCATAAAGCATTGCGAAAGATGTAATTGAATTACAACCCCAATTCCGAAAAAGTTGGGACAGTATGAAAAATGCTAATAAAAACAAAAAGTAGTGATTTGTAAATTACATTCACCCTTTGCTATATTGAAAACACAACAACTACACATTATATGATGTTTTTCCTTGTGAATTTCATTGTTTTTCGAAAATGTACAGTCATTTCAACTCATATGATTGCAACATGCTCTAAAAAAGTTGAGACAGGGGCAATTTAAGACTAATAACAATTTGACAGTTGAAATAATAAGGCAATGTGAAACAGGAGATGTTAAACAGGTGAGGCAATCTTGTCATAGTATTTAAGGAGCCTCCAAAAACTGCCTAGTCCTTCAAGAGCATGGATCGTTCGAGATTTGTCAATTTGCCAACTGATGCTTCAGCAAATAATCCAGCACTTTGAGAACAATGTTCCCCAAAGACAAACTGGAAGGATTTTGGGCATTTCACCCTCTACAGTGCACAATATAGTTAAAAGATTCAAAGAATCTGGTCAAATATTGGTGTGAAAAGGGCAAGACGAAAACCACTTCTGAATGCGTGTGATCTCCGTTCCCTCAGACGTCACTGTCTTAAAAAAACAGCATTCACCTGTAATGGATATCATGAACATGGCCTTGGGATAACATTAGTAAACCATGTCAGTCAACACCACTCGCCGCTACATCCACAGATGCAAGATAAGACTTTACTATGTAAAGGAGAAGCCATACATCAACACTGTCCAGAAGCACTGCCGACTTCTCTGGGCTCGGTCTCAACTTAGATGGAAAGTAGAACAGTGGAACTGTGTTTTTTGGTCAGATGAATCCACATTTCAAGAAGTTTTTGAAAAACAAAGCCGTTTTATCTAGGCCAAAGAGGAAAAGGGCTATCCAAGCTGTTATTAGCATCAGGTCCAAAAGCCAGTGTCTGTATGGGCCAGGGTGTGTCAGTGCCCATGGCATGGGTAACTCGCACATCTGTGAGGGCACCTTTAATGCAGAAACATATGTACAAATTTTGGAGCAACATATATTGCCATCCAGTACTGTCTTTTCCAGGACATCCCTGCATTTTCCAGCAGGACAATTTCAAACCACATACTGCCCGGATTTCATGTGCATGGCTGTATAAGCAGAGAGTATGAGTGCTAGATTGGCCTGCCTGCAGTCCTGACCTGTCTCCAATTGAGAATGTGTGGCACAACATACAGCAATGAAGATCCCATACAATTGTGCAGCTAAAGACCTACACTATATTGCCAAAAGTATTCGCTCATCTGCCTTTAGACGCATATAAACTTAAGTGACATCCCATTCTTAATCCATAGGGTTTAATATGATGTCGGCCCACCCTTTGCAGCTATAACAGCTTCAACTCTTCTGGGAAGGCTTTCCACAAGGTTTAGGAGTGTGTTTATGGGAATTTTTGACCATTCTTCCAGAAGCACATTTGTGAGGTCAGACACTGATGTTGGACGAGAAGGCCTGGCTTGCAGTCTTTGCTCTAATTCATCCCAAAGGTGCTCTATCGGGTTGAGGTCAGCACTAGGTGCAGGCCAGTCAAGTTCTTCCACACCAAACTCGCTCATCCATGTCTTTATGGACCTTGCTTTGTGCACTGGTGCACAGTCATGTTGGAACAGGAAGGGGCCATCCCCAAACTGTTCCCACAAAGTTGGGAGCATGGAATTGTCCAAAATCTCTTGGTATGCTGAAGCATTCAGAGTTCCTTTCACTGGAACTAAGGGGCCAAGCCCAGCTCCTGAAAAACAACCCCACACCATAATCCCCCTCCACCAAACTTCACAGTTGGCACAATGCAGTCAGACAAGTACCGTTCTCCTGGTAACCGCCAAACCCAGACTCGTCCATCAGATTGCCAGATGGAGAAGCGTGATTCGTCACTCCAGAGAACGCGTCTCCACTGCTCTAGAGTCCAGTGGCGGCGTGCTTTACACCACTGCATCCGATGCTTTGCATTGCACTTGGTGATGTATGGCTTGGATGCAGCTGCTCGGCCATGGAAACCCATTCCATGAAGCTCTCTACGCACTCTCTACGCACTGTTCTTGAGCTAATCTGAAGGCCACATGAACTTTGGAGGTCTGTAGCGATTGACTCTGCAGAAAGTTGGCGACCTCTGCGCACTATGCGCCTCAGCATCCGCTGACCCCGCTCTGTCATTTTACGTGGCCTACCACTTCGTGGCTGAGTTACTGTCATTCCCAATTGCTTCCACTTTGTTATAATACCACTGACAGTTGACTGTGGAATATTTAGTAGCGAGGAAATTTCACGACTGGACTTGTTGCACAGGTGGCATCCTATCACAGTACCACGCTGGAATTCACTGAGCTCCTGAGAGCGGCCCATTCTTTCACAAATGTTTGTAGAAGCAGTCTGCATGCCTAGGTGCTTCATTTTATACACCTGTGGCCATGGAAGTGATTGGAACACCTGAATTCAATTATTTGGATGGGTGAGCCAATACTTTTGGCAACATAGTGTATATAATGGATGACTGGGGGAAAATTCCACTTTCTAAACTCAACAAACTTGTGTCTTCAGTGCCCAAATGCTCAATAAGTGTTATTAGAAGAAATGGTGATGTTTCACAGTGGTAAACACTCAACTGTCCCAACCTTTTTGGAGCATGTTGCAATCATCTGATTTGAAATGACTGTACATTTTCAAAAAACAAGGAAATTCACAAGGAAAAACATCATATAATGTGTAGTTGTTGTGTTTTCAATATAGCAAAGGGTGAATGTAATTTACAAATCACTACTTTTTGCTTTTATTAGCATTTTTCATACTGTCCCAACTTTTTTGGAATTGGGGTTGTGGAATCGATGGGAAATTATAAAACTACTCATTTAAGGTTGTTGATTATAAGTGTATAAACAATTTTAATTTTATTGCAAAATATTCAGATATATACAAATATATAAGTAGCTTGAGAGTGTAGGAAGACTGGTCAAATCCAGTGACTAGTAGCCTTGTCTCTTGTAAAAAACAAAACAATTGTCTTGTTCAACTTTGATAAAAAAATATTTAAACACTGTCTCCTGAAAGTTGCGTAGCAGTCAAACAATCAGATCTTGCTGATTTCACAAGGTTTTGCCATTTTAGTGAACAATATGCATAAGATGAGGGTAAACAGTCTGTAGGCATGCAGTCTGAGACTGAGAGTAAAGGCCAAATTATACTTTGGTTTACATCACTAAAAGAACTAAAAAGACTAAATAATCAATCAAATGTCAATTCGTAAAATAGATCACCCTGGTTTCCACCCACAGGATCGGAAATCTGGTCTGTTTCATGGTAACGTCTAGACAATTTAACATGCTTGCGTAAAAAGTCTCAGAAAAGTTTTCTCATCAAAGCTTTTGTTCTATTCTTGTGTGTACCACTTAAATTCCTGCTGAATAAGCCTTTGGTTCTCTTTTTAAACATTTATTCCCAGAAATGCAGGGAACAACACCAACACAGCTTGAAAAACATGCTCTCAGACCACAGTCAGGTCAAAACATGAGACTTGCATCCAAAAATGATATGGAAGTGTGTCAGAATGTGCAGTGTGATTGCTGGAAACCAGCGTCAGGCTTTCTCAATGGTGCTGACCGGCCTTTGTTTAATGTGGTCAGGTGCCACACACTGCCAAAGTTGGACATTACATTGGGTGTTGCGGCATCAGAATGCCTCATCAACATAACTGAAAGCACACTTGTTAATGCCCTGTGAACGTAAGCCCAAGATAGTCACAAGTCATCTCCACCATCATGGATTCATCATGTTCTCTGCCAGGTATGCAAGATTCAACTGCGAATTCTTAGCAAAGTAGGTGGGCATAAGGAAACGGTTATGCTTAAGGTCTTGGATGGGTTACTGTATCATGATATGCATGATATGGGATGGTGTAGCCTATTGGTTAAAGATGTGGTCTGGTAACTGAAAGGCTGTCAGTTCAAACTCTACCCTAAGGAGCAATCTACAAAGCTTTGTGCCTTGGATCAAGTTGTTTCTGATAAAACTATAAGGTAAATGAGTACATTTACATACACCTATAATGCTTAATAAGCCAACATTGTGTGTGGTCATGTAAAAACCTCAGGGTATAGCTACACTGTTATGAAAACAGCTGAGCTACTGTCACACTACTAAAAAATGTAAAGTTAGCAGTGTCACTATAAGCTCGGTACTCCCCAACACTGGTGGGAACCTTGTACATATATTAGACATTTTGAAAATGTATGCATTTGAAATATCATAAATATGCAAATACTTGCTTGGTATTCTTTTTAAAAAAGCACAGCTCTTCAAAGTGAGAACTACTCTAATAAACACAAAGACCTTGGCCAGGGTAGCATCGACCCAGCAGGAAATGAGAGCAGGCTTGTGGTATTTCCCTTCACAGTGAGCTCTGTAGTGTTGTGAGCCGCTCTCTGGCAGGCCGGTGTGGTACACTGTGTTGCCTTCACAACATACACTGGAGCCCTGGAATGCTGACTCAGGGAGACAAATTTTATCAGCTCAAATTTAGCTCTCTCTTCGGAAAACAGGAATGATTTTGTGGAATGTGGCCACATTCTTCACCTGGACATATCCGAAATTCTGACGTCAAAATAGTTTAGTAACAATAGGATATAATGACGATAATAGGATATAAAGCGGTGACAAAACCTTGACCAGAAACCTTGGATAAAACATATAATACCACTAAAGTGAAGGAACAAAGACAGCAGTCCTTATACACTCAAACAAATGTAGACCTATATACAGTTGTGCTCAAAAGTTTGCATACCCTTGGAGAATTGGTAATATATGTACCATTTTTAAAGAAAACACGAGTGAGCAGGCAAAACACATTTCTTTTATTTCTTATGGGATTCATATTCAACTGTAGGTTATAACAGAATGGCACAATCATAAAACAAAACATGGCAACAAAGAAAAAAATGAAATGACCCCTGTTCAAAAGTCTGCATACCCTTAGTTCTTAATACTGTGTATTGCCCCCTTTAGCATCAATGACAGCGTGCAGTCTTTTGTAATAGCTGTCTATGAGCCCCCAAATTCTTGCAGGTGGTATAGCTGCCCATTCGTCTTTTTCCAGAGCAGCCTGTATTTCTCCTGAGGTTACCTGTAGGTTTTTCTTTGTATCCCTAATTCTTCTGGCAGTTATGGCTGAAATCTTTCTTGGTCTAACTGACCTTGGCTTGGTATCAAGAGATCCCCAAATTTTCCACTTCTTAATCAGTGATTGAACAGTACTGACTGGCATGTTCAAGGCTTTGGATATCTTTTTATATCCTTTTCCATCTTTATAAAGTTCCATTACCTTGTTACGCAGGTCTTTTGACAGTTCTTTTCTGCTCCCCATGGCTCAGTATTTAGCCTGCTCAGTGCATCCACATGAGAGCTAACAAACTCATTGACTATTTACACAGACACTAATTGCAATTTAAAAAGCCACAGGTGTGGGAAATTAACCTTTAATTGCCATTTAAACCTGTGTGTGTCATCTTGTGTGTCTGTAACAAGGCCAAACATATATGGGTATGTAAACTTTTGATCAGGGCCATTTGGGTGATTTCTGTTATCGTTATGACTTAAAAAGGAGCCAAAAAACTATGTGATGATAAATGGCTTCATATGATCACTATCCTTAAATAAAAGACTCATGATCAGTCCTATTTTCAAAATCAATGCCAAAATTTCACAATTTCTGCCAGGGTATGCAAACTTTTGAGCACAACTGTACATATGTGCTATTATGTTAAACGTGTGTTTATACAGTGAACTTAAAACGTATTTAGACACACTTAATGTATTAATGTCATTGCATTACATAAAAAAACCATCAAACCAAGTGGCATTTATTTTAAAAGATAGCACATTTTACATGCAAAGTATTTATTTGCATTCATTAACATTAGTTAACTATATTAAATATCAAACTAACAATGAACAATACTATTTCAGCATGAAATAGGTTCGACATATACAAATACATTTTTAAAATTAAAAGTTGTATATGTGAACATTAGTTAACTAACTGCATTATTAACTAACATGAACAATTAACAATTGTACTTCTATAAAGTAACATGTACCAAGAGTCAAAACGGCTGTAAAAATATATTAATTCTGAGTTAATTCTGAGAAAAAGTCTAGTATCATGTTTTTACAAATGCCATTTGGTTCGATTTTGGTTTGATTTTATTCTATAATTCACTGGCATTCACTAATTTTTAAGTGTTGCTTAAGTGTCCAAAAACGTTTTGATGCAGTGTCAAAATACTCACCAATAAACTCATGTAAGAAGACGAGAGATGCGATGTAGCAGGCAAGACTGAGGAGCTCAGCTACGATCATTAACCAATGCCATGTCTGCACGGTCAACGCCACCATCAGTAGCTCAGTCAGGATCAGAGAGGTGAATGAGATTGCCACGATGTGAACAAACTCTGACTCAAACAGCAGCAGAGCTCCATACATAATGATGCTACCTGTAGATAGAGCAGATATATTACTACAAGCAGTAAGAAATATAGCAGTGTACTGCCTTGCTGTAGAACCTTAATCAAGCAATAAAATGATGAGCAATATAATCACAATTGCTCAGTGAAACATGTTTGCTTATATTTTATAAGTCCTGAAGACATATTATACGTGTGTGTGTGTGTGTGTGTGTGTGTGTGTGTTATATTATATATTTATTTATATATATTTTATTTCATATAGTATTTTTTTTAAATAATTTTTATATATAAAATTATTTTACATTATTGTTCATAAGTTTTTATTTTTTACTTTTTTTGTGTGTACACAATAACTAATGATTACATTTTATTTAAATAAATGATTATTAAAGATGTAAAAAAAATAACTTAATATTAATACATAAAATATATCCATATCAAATTATAATATTATTAAAATATGAACATAAGTAAATAACAGTTTAAATTGTATAAATAAATATATGAATCAAAGTATGACTTTATAAAATATACAGATATATTCATATATTTTATCAAGACATACTGACTTGACTTTGAATCATAGATTTTATTATACAATAAAATATGATTATATATATAGAGAGAGAGAGAGAGAGAGAGAGAGAGAGCAAGTGTTAATATTAAGTTATTAATTTTATTCCTTTTATATCATTTTATTTATTTTATAATTTAATTAAAAGACAAAAACAAATAATTTTCATGAACATTAACTATTTGAATGTACATGAACTACTGATCTGTTAAGAATTATATAATGCAATGGTTATTAATGTTATTAATGAAAAGTTATTATAAAGTGTTATCCTACGGGCTAAGAATATCATTGGTTGAGTAAATTAGGTAAATTAAATTTCCTTGCACATTATATGAGTACCATCTGTGTTCACTTCACTTTAGGCTGCAGATGCATGAAAATGGTTAAGACATTAACTTAAAAGCATTAACTTTAATCTCCGAACTGAGTATTCACTTTAAAAGACCCAGCAAATATGGGCAATCTCAGGAAGAGGAAGAGCACTTCCAAAGATTTAGCTTTTTTTGTAACAGAACTTCCTGTCTTAAAGTGTTATTGTGCCTTTTGCCCTCAAACACAAAAACTTTTGCAATTGATAAAAACATGATTTCAATATGATTATACTGAAGGCAATATTTATAGCAATATAGTGTAAACATGCTATAGTAGACATAACTAATAACCAAACCAATTTAAAGAAAAAAGAAGAAAAGAAAAAAAAGACCAGAAAAACCTGCATTTGGGTGAAAACAAAATAATATGAAATATATATGACTTCTCCTTTCAAAACAAGCTACCACAGAAGGCAGGGAATACACAATTAAGTCTAAAACAAACAGAATCTCCTTACAAACAAATGGAATGCCCACACACAAAAAGACTGGGGTGGAGCGTTCAAGGCTTCTAGTTTCGACTCAAAAAGCAATCTTGGAAAACCACCCTGACTTTTGTAGCCACAGACACAAATAAACTATTCAATCCGGGCATGCGAAAACACATGCATGGGTTTTGTTTGGAAGAAACAACATTCACCACACAACCGTGCCGGTGGTGCAAGATAGTCTCTCGATTTGGAGCTTCCCTGTTTTCCTAACAAGCCTCGGAATCGACTTTGCAAACACAGTTACGCTTCAGTCAGAACTAGACATAAATGGTCTACTCAATTTAGAACACAATTATTTGTTGAGTGAAGGTTGCTAGTTCATGCATTGCACCATATGGTAAAATAACCAGATTTTTAGCTTACCTTGGTAGATACTGATCAACACCCATAATAAGAAGGTTTTGAACGAGAGAGGCCGTCCCTGAGAATAATGACAAGTACTATGCTTACAAAAAATTAAGTAAATACACATTTCAGTTTAATTTGCAGATGATAAACTCTTAGCTACCTTTAGAAGATCCTTATATAGTTCTGGATATAACATGGCCACCTCCGACTTGACATCTTTATCCAAAACAAGGGAGAAAACGGGGAACATGGTGTAGATAGTGGAGTACCTTTGGGGAAAATGGACATGTAAACATTTTACTATAATGATGCTTTTAAGGTTGACAGGTCATGAAAAACTGTCTGCAGCCACACCTTTGGTGATCACTGACAATTTAACCACTAAAATTTTACTTTTTTTGACCAAATTAACAGAACAAAAAAGGGATGAGTCCTCCGATATGTCCTTCCAAGGGCAGAAAACAATGCTTATAAAGCCAAAGTCATGGGGATTTTAAAGGTTTTGGTGAAAACTCTTAACTGTCCTGAACTCCTGCCGATAAGTTTAATAATTTACACTGAATTGGTCGAGGATCAAGCGTGTCCACTTTTAATCCTTGCTCAATTAAAACATGACAAAGAATCTTTTAATGTGTCAGCTTTGACGACTCTTATTCTTGCTCAGTGGCCGTGACTCTTGGATGGAACAGACCCTCAAATGTCAGAGCTGTCTGAAACACATGGTTGAAATGCCAGTGAGATTTCACTGAGAGCAAATGAGTCATCACTCATACTCACCCGATAATAAGGAAGCCTTGATACAGCGGAACAGATGCAAAGTAGAAGACAGAGGAGAACACGGCCTGAGAGGAGACAAGAGACATCATCATCAGGACTCGCTGGGAAGAGAAGCAAGGCAGCAGGCAGCTGGAGGAATGTTATACTTATAGATCCTGTCGCTTCTATTATAAAATATTGTGATGTTACCATGTACATGGTGCAGTGAAAGCATCAGATGGTAATACTATGGAATTTATATGGCAACCATGTTATCATGGATTGTGTTTTAAATATAAAATTACCATAGTACATGTCCAAAAAACATGGTATTACCATGGTATGTGTCCAATAAAGCAAGGCATTTCTATTGTACAATCCAAAAAAAAACCTTGGTTATAATATTTTCGTAACATGGTGTATGTAAAAAATAATACAGCATTACCATGGAATTTGTCCAAAAAATTGTATTTTCATTGTATTATGTCCATAAAACAATGTATTACCATGGTATATGTCTAAAAAACATGGTTTTTGCATGGAACAATCCAAAAAACATGGCAAAAATGTTTTTGCACATGGTATAAGTAAAAAGAATGCTTTATTACCAAGGTATATGCCCTTAAAGCGGTTTCATCAATGGTATCGTTATGTCCAATAAACCAAATTATAACCATAGTACAATTAAAAAAACATGGTAAATGTTTTTGTGACATGGTATATGTAAAAAATGTGGTATAAACATGGTTCATGTCCAAAAAACAAGGTATTACCATTGTATGTGTCTAATAAAGTAAAGTCTTACCGTGGTACAATGGCAAAAACATGGTTATAATGTTTTTGTAACGTTATATGTATAAAAAAAAAAAAAACATGGTAAATCCAAATTATGGTTATAATGTTTTTGTAACATGGTATATGTAAAAACAATTGCCTATTACCATGGGACATGTCCAAAAACATGGTATTACCAGGGTAAGTGTCCAATAAACCAAGGTATTACCATAGTAAAATCCAAAAACATGGTTATAATGTTTAAGTAACATGGTTTATGTAACAAATACAGTATTACTATGGTATATGTCCAAAAAATGGTATTACCATGGTATTATGTCCATAAAACAATGTATAACCATGGTATGTGTCCAATAAACCAAGGTATTACCATGGTACAATCCAAAATAACATGGTAATAATGTTTTTGTAATATGGTATATGTAAAAAAAAAAAAAAAAAAGGGGGGTATTACCATGGTACATGTTCAATAACATGGTAATTCCCCGGTATATGTCCAAAACATGGTATTACCATGGTATGTGCCCAATAAACCAATGTATTATCATGGTCCAATTCCAAAAACATGGTTATAATGTTTTCATAACATGCTATATGTAAAAATAAAATACAGTATTACCATGGTATATGTCCAATAAAATGGTATTACCATGGTATTATGTCCATAAAACAATGTATAACCATGGTATGTGTCCAATAAACCAAGGTATTACAATGGTACAATCCAAAAAATCATGGCAATATGGTTTTTGTAACATGGCAAATGTAAAAAAAATTGTAAAAATGTCCAAAAACCATGGTTTTATAATGGTATGTATCCAACAAACCTAGGTATTACCACTGTACAATCCCCAAAACATGGTAATTATGTTTTTGTAACATGGTATTTGTGAGAAAAAAAAATTATATTACCATCATATACAGTATGTCCCCCAAACATTTTTATTCCCATGTTATTATATCCCCCCCATAAAAAAACAAAAAAACATGGTATTACCATGGTAAATGTCCAATAAAAAAAATTAATGCCATGGTACAATCCAAAAAACACGGTAATATATATATATTTTTAACATGGTATATGTACAAACACTGTGGTATAACTATGGTATAGAAAAAATGGTTTTACCATGGTTTTATGTCCAAAAACATGGTATCACCATTGTATTTGTCCAACAAACCAAGGTATTACCATGGTACAATACAAAACATATGGTAATAATGTTTTTGTTCCATTGATTATATTAGTATCACCAAGGTATGTTCAAAGAACCATGGTACTACCATAGTACAAATAAAAAATAAAAACATGGTAATATAAAGGGTGTCATGCTCAAAAAGTACTTTAGGTACTTTTACATCTGTATACAATAAATAACATTATTCCAAAACGCCTTAATGAACACATAATACAGTTTATTACTAAAGACAGCATTGTTCAAATTTGTATGACTGTTATATGAGTATAAATGTGGTACAGGTTTGCCCGATACAAGTCAGCCCTTTTTTAAACTCAAAAACACATTACACTGTGCTTATTTGCAGCTACTGGACATGATTCATGTGCTACTAGTGGATAATTACTCGAGCAGACACACACACACTACCTGCATGGTACTGATGCAGAGACTCCGGTGAATAACAAACTGGCTGAGTGCGGCGGAGCGTTTGTAGCTGTTTCTGCCATGTACCATCAGAAGTCTGCCCAAGTGTTTAAACTGAGTGATGGAGAAATCGGCCGCCAGAGATGCCTGCTTCCCTTCCTGCCAACACAGACAAATAAACAAATAGGTCATACCGCTTACCAACACGTTTCAGATCATGAGGCTATATTAAGCATCTTTGGGTCATTTGGTTGAGGTTGTGTTTAGGACTGACCGAGTGAACACAGAGACTTGTAGTAAAAACAATGTCCCATGTAACCATGCCAATTCAATCAAGGTCTAAGCGACATTAGTCATGAATGACTCAATATCAATTAGCCCTCCCATAATGTCTCATTTTGATGTCCTGGAAAGCTTGCATGGCCCACCACAACTGGGTCAACCTTGCCTTTGAGGTATTTTAGGTACGTTTAGACTCAATAACGTAAAACTGTTTAGAGTCTGACAGCTAAAATGTATTTCTAACTGTATGGCTGTCCTAAACTTAATTGCTGTGTCACTGATGGCTCTCCATTATTTTGAAATCTTTGGTGGTCTAGGACTAAGACAACATTAAAGTCGACATGAAACAGCATTCAAAACCCATTTTACTTCCATAATGTGACATACATCGATCATCCACAACATTAAAACCACCCACCTAATATTGCATATGTCCCCCTCGTGCCAAAACAGCGCCAACCCGCATCTCAGAATAGCATCTCACCACAACTGTACTGAACGGTTATCTGAGTTACCATAGACTTTGTCAGTTCTTAGCCATTCTCTGTTAACTTCTCACATCAACAAGGCATTTCCGTCTGCAGAACTGCCCCTCACTGTTTGTTTTTTGTTTTTGGCACCATTCGGAGTAAATTCTAGAGACTGTTGTGTGTGAAAATCCCAGGAGATCGGCAGTTACAGAAATACTCAAACCAGCCCGTCTGGCACCATCAATCATCCATGTGATTATCTAATCAGCCAATCGTGTGGCAGCAGTGCATAAAATCATGCAGATACGGGTCAGGAGCTTCAGTTAATGTTCACATCAACCATCAGAATGGGGAAAAAATTTGATCTCAGTGATTTGGACTGTGGCATGATTGTTGGTGCCAGACGGGCTGGTTTGAGTATTTCTGTAACTGCTGATCTCCTGGGATTTTCACGCACAACGGTCTCTAGAATTTACTCAGAATGGTGCCAAAAACAAAAAACATCCAGTGAGCGGCAGTTCTGCGGATGGAAATGCCTTGTTGATGAGAGAGGTCAACAGAGAATGGTCAGACTGGTCCGAACTGACAAAGTCTACAGTAACTCAGATAACCGCTCTGTCCAATCTCAGAATGCTATTCTGAGATGCGGTTTGGTGCTGTTTTGGTGGCACGAGGGGGATCTACACAATATATCTGGCAGGTGGTTTTAATGTTGTGGCTGATCGGTGTATTTCTGAGTGAAACAGGGTATTCAATGTCATAAAAATGTAGGCCAGAACTTGATTTTATCAACCAGGAAATTATTGGATTGTTTCAGAATATATTTTGCTGAAAGGAACACCCATTAACTGTGCACAATAAGATCATGGATGTCTATTAGGAAAATAAATAAGGTCCATTTTGATTTCATGTGACTTTAAAAAA
The DNA here is from genome assembly GCF_019703515.2 of Myxocyprinus asiaticus. NCBI lineage: Eukaryota > Metazoa > Chordata > Actinopteri > Cypriniformes > Catostomidae > Myxocyprinus > Myxocyprinus asiaticus. Next base: position 9,575,703 of record NC_059372.1, read on the forward strand.
GTTTCCCCGTGCTTGCAATTTCAGTAATGTAAGAAATGTGATAATATCTAGAGTGGATGTAAAAGAGCCTCTGTATAGTGTGTGTTTGACGCAGTGATGGTACATGAAGGGAATATTCCGGAAGCAGGTGACAGAGTTTGTGACAGTGTATGTGACAGGGCTGCTGGTCTGGGAAATGGTAGCTCTTACTTTGCCCTCCACTCCCACACCACAGTCCGCTTCCTGGATCATGCTGACGTCATTTCCTCCATCCCCTGAGAGAGAGAGAACAGTGAGTGATGATTCCGTGACAGCTGGTGCCGTGACCCGGATGGACATCTCATGACAGGGTCAATTAAACAGATAATATGCACTTTGACAACTTTTGTTAAACAGAGCACTTGTATTAAGACAACACTTTCAATGGAAACAACTTGTACAACAACATCTACAGCATATATGTAAGAGATGCACAATATATTGGTAACCAAATCAGCATCAGCCAATATTTGCATATTTTCTTTTTTTTTACATTTACCATAAACTGGGAGAATTTGGAAGCAGAAAATATAGGGACATATTTTGTCCAATTTAAAGAGTACATTATTTTGTCTATGGTATGTTGTTTTCTTAATAAAGACAAATGGGACAAAATTAATATCGTTTCTTAAAAATTATAACATTATTAAAAAGCAGTAAACAAAATAGTGTAGATCTATAATATCAACCATTATACTGGATATCAGAACCAGCCACAATTCCTGTATCTGTGCATCTCTTTTATATGGCTTAATAAAGATAAATAACAGTCAATGAATAATAAATAAATCAATGTTGTTGTTTTCTTAATAAATAAAAGGCACATATGTGATATGTAAAAGTTATACAAGATAAAAAATCACCATGTGATGAGATTATTCACTCACCCACGGCACAGGTGAGTCTACCAGTGCGTTCCTGCAGCAGACGAACAATCTGAGCTTTCTGTGTCGGAGCACAGCGGCAACACACAACAGCTGGACACTGACACGCCAATTCCATAAACTCATACTCATAATACTTTAGACAGACCTGCCAAACAACAACAGCATAGAAAATAACCTATTTAAAAAAAAAACATCGGACAGCACAAATCAATACCATTGTACATATAGCACTCTAAATGGCACAATGTCTGCATTTTATTTAGATAAATAAAAACATCTAATTATTAATCTAACTAGTCTAATCTAACATGCTTTTTTATGGACATACTATATAGCATGGCATCATCATAACCATGTTTTTTTTTTTGGGCATTTACCATCACGGTAATATCGAGTTTTTTTACATGTACCATAATATTACCATGTGTTTTGGACATATACTATAGTAATACCATGCTTTTTACAACTGTAAATTTGTGAACTTTTGACAGTTTCATTAAAACTGGAAGACAAAAATATATTTGGATGGAGGCTTTTTCTACATTAATTATAAACTGTCATTCCTAATCAGATTAAATCAAATAATCAAATTATATATCTCTTAATATGAATTTGAATCATTCAAACAAACCAGAATTTCAAACAAGACAAAATGTGTGGTGCTTGCCAGTGCAAAACTCACTGTCATGAATCTAGGGTGTTGTGAGTGATTGCCAGGGTATTGTTATGCAGTTTTTTTCCTCCCATTTTCTCCCCAATTTGGAACGCCCTCGTGGTGGCGTATTGACTTGCCTCAATCCGGGTGGCGGAGGATGAATCTCAGTTGCCTCCGCATCCGAGATCGTCAATCCGCGCATCTTATCACGTGGCTTGTTGAGTGCGTTACCGCGGAGACATAGCGCGTGTGGAGGCCCATGCTATTCTCCGCGGCACCCACGCACAACTCACCACGTGCACCACCGAGAGTGAAAACCACACATTATAGCGACCACGAGGAGGTTACCCCATGTGACTCTACCCTCCCTAGCAACTGGGCCAATTTGGTTGCTTAGGAGACCTGACTGGAGTCACTCAGCACGCCCTGGATTCGAACTCGCAACTCCAGGGGTGGTAGTCACCATCAATACTCGCTGGGCTACCCAGGCCCCCTAGCGCATTTGTCATGTGGTTGCCACCCCACCCCCAAGTAATATTCTGGTCCCTAGATATGGTTTGGGTCCCTCGCTTAATGCAAGTCTATGCAAATGTTTGCCCATTTAATCAATAACCTCACGAAAATACATAACTTACATAATTAGTTATATTGTAGGAATACTTTAAAATATAGTGTGTAGGGATACTTGATATATCAGTGACATACCGGTATCGGCATATATATGTGATACAGGTTATTAATATTTCTTTCTCCCAGTTTGTTCAGCCAAAAATCATAACTCTGCTTGCTTAGAAAAGTAATTAAACAACATTTCTAAACAAGCTGTACAATTTATGGTATCATTCATGCCAGTAGGACAAATATTTTGTGCTGGTGACAGAAATAAACTTTTTTTTTTTAAATGAAGAGGCATGGAGTTGAGTTTCAGGGGCGTTTTATCTTGTATGAGGGTGCATTTTTTATAACCATACAAACACACTGATATGGAGGGCCAAATTACAAAAAATTGTGTCTTTAAGATTTTAGGGTTACGGTTATCAGCCCTTCACTCAGTGACAGAGGGCATCACCTTTCAAAATCAATTTCTTTGAACTTTCGTATTAGTGATTTTAGGCATGTTTTGTTTTTTTCACACTGCAACTATGGCTGAGGGTACAATAAGAGATTTATGGTTAACTCTTGCAGATGAAGTTGCCAACCAAAACATTGACATTCAGTTAATTGAGGGACATGCCTATAGCCATAACCCTGAAAATGAAAAGATGCTTAAATAAAAAAATCAACGCAAAGATAACATTAAAATGGGAAACTAGTGCAAACTAGTGCTAAAATTAAATTAAATCTATATTTATTGATTTATTTAGTGATCAATATTTTTTAAATAGATTTTAATGATTTCAGTATGCATTTAATGATTTATTTAAATATCTAAACATTTATTTAATGATTTTATTTTGAGTAATTTGGCCCTCCATACACTGGGTCCTTTCCATATGTCAAATGCTTATGTCATATTTCAATTTAATTCTCCATCTTAATAATTAAATTGGCCGAGAATAGAATTGGAAGAGAAAAAAACATTTTTGAACCATTTTTGCCCCAATGTTTTGAATTTGGTTACATGTTTGTTACTTTTAGTTGTATTTTGGTTCATTTCTGACTCTGGTATCAGCGATAGTAATAGTGATGTGTGCCTTAGACTAAACTAAATGCAAGTGCCTGAAAACATCAGATTTTCAAATTGGGTGATTTTTGTATTTTGAAGATATTTCGTGTGGTCGTGCATACTGGAGTCAAACAGTGCTGTACATGTCTACATGCGTGCATTCTCGCGTTACCTCCAAAGAGTCTCCTGATATCACCAGCGCACAGTCGTGTTTCCTCCTGAAGGCGTTGAGCTCAAGGTGAGCTTCACTTCGAGTGGTTACCTGCAACCCAGCGAAGAACTCACCGTCAGGAGTGTTTTTTCCTCACACAAACACATAAGCAGCCTATCAGATAATAATCTCACAGAAAGCAGTGGTGAACCACAGCAAGAACACGAGACTGTCATATTAACTTCAACTGTCAGTTGCGTGGTAGACCGTGCCAGACTGTGCGAGGTATCTGCTCAACCGTCAACACTGTGAGGTTTACTTCATCTGCCACGTCCAAGTCAGTGAGTTTCACACAGGAAATTCACCATTAGTAGCTGTTGTTGTTTTTTAACAGGCTGCTTAGATGGTTTCGGGGAGATACTGCTTTGTCAGGTTGTTAGATTTAAGACACCAAAGATTCAAAACATACAGTAGTTACCCTAAAAATGAAAATTCAGTCTTCATTTATACTCACCCTCCAAATCTGTATGACTTTTCTTTCTTCCGGAGGAATTATGGAAAATATTTACGCTGCTCCTCTCAATACAATGACAGTTAATGGGGGCAGTCATTGCTGAGCTTCAAAAATCGACAAAAGAGCACCATAAAAGTGGTCCACATTCCAAGTCTTCTGAGGGGACACGACAAAATTTAAGTTGTATTTCACTTTCTTGAGCTTTACTGTAGTTTTCAAACCTCTTTCTCATGTTTATTAAAACTTTACAGGCGATTGGCGAGAACAAATGCAAACTGACATTTGAGAGCAACTACAGAAGGTCAAATTGTTCATGAAAAAACACTTACATTTCTGTATTTTCTTCACACAAAGCTATCGTAAATCTTCTGAAAACTTGGAATATACACTCACTGAGCACTTTATTAGGAGCACTTTTGTCCTTCTAAAGTGCCCGACGTGGTCTTCTGCTGCTGTAGCCCATCCGCCACAAGGTTTGACATGTCGTGCATTCTGAGATGCTATTCTGCTCACTTTTGAAGCTTGAAAGTTCAGTCCCCATTTACTTTCATTGTATGGAAAAGATTTCATCTGTCAATTTCAAAACACACCAGACCTCAATCTGGATGCCATTTTTGTCCAGGAGGAAGTCAATCCAGATGCTGTTTTAACTGACCACTGGCCCCAAAGGGAAAGTGAGGTGACTGTTTTCATGTTGTGCCAACCATTGTTTTGTGTTTCCAGGAACTGCTGCTGTGGGAGGATTCAACCTTCCTCAAAGCCGCCTGTCTTTCGGTGACAGCACAGAACACAAGGGTACTCCACAACAGCCCGTAGATTCCCATTTCAGATAGAGGAGGACACAGGGAGGCTTCAGGAAGCTACGTACCCTGTTTGGTTCACTGACGGGTATATCTAAACACAAAAAGCTTTGAAACGGTCGTGTTGTAAGCATGCATTTAGGGGTGAAATTTGCTGAGCTTACATTCACTATTTGCACAACTAAATATACAAATCACCATAGCTATATACCAGCTAAATCAATATACTGGTAGAAATGTGTCAACTGGTAGAAATGTTTAAGTATTGCTCCTATCACGGTTGTGCGCTCCAATCAGAGGTTGCGCTACAAATACCGTAATCATTACATCATAATCATAATATTATTTTTATCCATCCTTAAGTTAGTTTGACACTGTTTTTGGATTAAAAGGTGCCTTTTTCTCATGGTCATGGATGAAAGTGGACATTTTGGAATTATCTGTCAATGTTTAAAAAAACTTGGTAAATAACGGAAATGTTTTGATTGATACAACCTCTGATTCCAATTATGTTACATTCCAAGAGCAAACGAGGAAGAGCTTGCTAATAAAAAGCTGCATCCTTTGTCGTGTGTGATTGACCCTCTGCTAAGCCATGCTCCCCTTAGGGCCCATTCACACCTAACCTGTTTTTGCACATTGTTTTCCTATGCAAACCTGCGCTATGCGGCCGTCTTTGAAGGATGGGCAGCATCTCACGCAGGAGCGCAGAGACTTTTTTAGACGCCATGTTGAGTAAAAAAAGAACTTCAACTTTTAAAAACGTAACTCGAGACACCTGTGTTCTGCTTTATTTATTTACTTTTTGCTTTGAATGAAAAACAAAGCCTTGTAGATTAAATATTATTTTTAATAATTAGATATTTATTGATAAAGTTGATTCATTGCAATGGACATGACAGGTTTACCCTTACTTTAGACATAGTTTAAAAAAATAAAAAAAAGAACTTTCAAAATACGTTTTTGAATCACTTTTCATTTAACTGTGTATGTCATGATATTGCTCTTGACCAAAAATGTATATCGCCCAGCCCTGCCTGCAGCCACGTTTCAACTAGTGGAAGCCTTCCTAGATGAGTGAAAAACTGTTAGGGAAGACCAACTCCCTATAAATGGCAATGATTTTGCAACATAAATAGGTAGTCTGGGGACTTACAGGCCTGAACACATGGATGTCCTGATTGCGGGTCACTAGATGAGCGTTCTTAGCTGTGCAGGTTGCAGTCTCTAATTTGTCTCCGGTCAGCATCCATACCTGGACAAGAACAGTTTCAGTTAAATTAGATTTGACATTGATGACTCAACAAACAGTAATAATTTTAACAGACATATGGTAAATCCTAAACAAGCACTGTAACACTAGGTTTATTTTTAGTCATCTAAGGTGTGCTTTCGGGTAGCAATGTATAAGGAGCAATGCAATAAAGTGTCAATCTATATATCACATCTGTTTAATGTTAATGTGAGTTTTTTCCTAAACAGATGTGGCTGTCAAAAGAGTTGCATGTCAAGACTTTTTGATGGACGCTTGGATTCTATCATCAAAAATGTTCTGATTGGCTGTGATTTTGTCGATTTGTCCATCATTGCACTTTAAGACAAAAATAACTTTTAAGGCGTGGCTTGTTAGTTGAGGTAAGCCTATAGAAAGTTTATATTCTGCTAATGCTGGTCACTTTAAGTGTATCTATGTGTGTTAGTTTGTATAGACTCTAACTTTGATGCCAGCATTTCGTAGTATCTCCAGCGTGGGTCTGACATCGGCCTGTAGTTGGTCCTCCACTCCGGTTAGACACAAAAGCTCCATCTCCATCTCCAAACTCTCAATCACCGTAGCAACCTTCAGCGAGCGATCGTGCACGCTTAACTTGGCCTGGACATAGCGAGCCTGTAACATGTGAAAAGGCAGCTGTTTACTTGACACATCACAAGAAGCAATGAGAGCGCTCAGGGAGTTTTGGTAATGCGGATTTGAGCCTAAACGGTAAACTACACTTCAAAATTAGAAAATGTGAAAGTGCCCATCTTGGTGAGGAATTAACGTAAACATAGTCAGTTATATCTAAAGTGAACATAATTGGGACAAAAATTTGTGGATTTGTATCAAAATATTGGACTTTAATATTAATCAAAGGACAAACAAACTGCTCTTGGTTGCATAACTTTGGCAGCTTTAAAAAGTATTGATTTATTAAAATCATATAATGAAAACCAGTTATTTAAGTAGTATTTCTTTTCTACATTTCATTACTTAATTTCTGAATGCATACTTGAATCTGCTGTTAAAAATTTGAAGCACTTTTTTCTTTTTCTGTCTATTTGTTCTATTGTTTTTGTTTGTTCTATTGCTTGTCATTTCTTTTTGTTCTTATTTTATTACTGTCTTTAAACTTGAATAAATATTTGAGAACTTGAAACAATGTTTGGCCAGATTAGTTAGTATTTTGTTGTGTATTGAGAAATTGCTTTCATATGTAAGCAAAATGGACATTATAACTAAAATGTACCCATACTAATCAGAATCGAATCAAAATCATAAACAAATTTAATTGAGAGCTTGAGAATCGAAATTTAATCTGGATATCTGTATCGATAACCGAAAGCTTACCAAAATGAATCAGAAACGAATCAAATTGAAATCAGAAAGGATTTGAATAGAGAGCTTTTGAATCGGAATCTAATCAAATTTAATCAAAATTGGAAACTAATCGAATTGAGAGCTTGTGTACTGGAATCAAATCGGGAAATCTGTATTGATAACAGAAAATATATTGTGAATCAGAATAATCCTATCGAATCAGAAACAAATAGAACTGAGAGCTTGTAAATCAGAATTAAATCATGAAATCTGTATCGATAATTGAAAATATACCCCAAGTCATCGGAATCAAATTGAAAACGGCTTCTGAATCTGAATCAATTCAGAAAATCTGTATCAAAGTGATTTAAAACGGTAATGAATGAAATTTCAGGGCTTGTGAATTGGAATCAAATCAAATAGAATTGAAGTTGGAAACAAATTGATTTGAGAGCTTGTGAATTGAAAACTAATCTGGACATCTGTATCGATAACCAGCCCTCTGTGTCTGGGATCAAAAGCTGCATTTACACTGTCAGACAATTCATGTTGACTTAGGGTAAGGGTTAGGGGTGTGGGTTATGGTTAGTAAACAGGCAGGACGAATCTCAATCTGATGAGTTTTAAAATGCCAGATCTGTGCACTTGGCTTTGCAGTGTAAAGGCAGCCAAATTCTGTTTGTGTGTGATTAATAAAGACACTAGCTCTGATTCCAGCTTGATTCGACAAATGCCAACAAACAATTATGCATTATATTTATTCATGTTTTTCACCTCAGATAATCCAATGTATCATGATTATAGATAAAATGTATCTAAGCCTGACCTCTCAAGACCCAAATGTAATTTTCCTGCAATCAAAGGAAGTTTACAGTATTTCACAGAGACTGTGGCACGACAAACACACCAACTGAGAAAATTCAGACCTTGAACTCTCCAAAGGCAGAGGCATCGACACTATAATATAGTCACAATAATCAGTAAGCATTGTCAAAAACTGCCATAGTGCTACAGCATAAATCACACACCCTTGCATTGACCCTTAAAGTGTTTAAAACGACATGCCATGCAGTTGAAGGAAGCCAGAGTGCAGTTTTGAGGGCACAACCCACAGTCACAGTGAGATAAAGACCAAACAATGTGTGTACGAGTCACACAGGAACACACTCTCACTTGGTGACTCACACTCTGAGTCACCGCCGCCCACTCAGACTCAGTCACAATTACACACTTCAACTCTGAGAGTGGGAAAGTGGGACTGCTCGAAGAAACAGTCCAGTGAGTGTGTGTGTGTGTGTGTGTGTGTTTGTGTGGGCGGGGTAACCAATACACTCTTTCATTTTGGGGGTGTTCCCAGTGGAAAACATGTTGTTAAATTTCTTATTTTTTACAATAAGTGCTGATGATGGATGGTTGCTAAGCAGCCACTTAATCCAGGCTAAAAATAGAACAGCACCTGGATATCGTAGCTATAAACATCCAAAGGCCAGTCTATGCAAGCTTAACAAAAATAGAAAGCACGTTTTTGTAAACGTGATTTTTAGAGTGTGGCAACAATTACTTACACTTTTAGAATTTTTTTAATTTATTAGAAACAACTTGTAGAAATGTCATACATTTCAGCCCAAACTATGGTGAAAATTATATTTAAAGAGTCTTGTTTTGCTTGGCCATGTAAAATGGCAGCTTTAAGTCTAATCAATAAGTACAATAATGTACCGGTAATGAACATTCATGAGCAAAGCAGATAAATAATATGTTGAGATTTTAGAGATGTTACTATGTAAGACATGTGACTAGTTATGATCTTCTTAGTGTAACCAGGGTTTCTGATCTCTGGCAATCATATTACAAACTACACATATCACTGATGAGTATAATAAAACTAAAAAATAAATAAATGAATGAATTATTCAGTTGATGTGAAGTTGAGTCGAGTTATCTGTCATTTGAAAGTCAAATAGCTGGCAGCCAGCCATGACTTCCTGGTAGTTGTAAACATCTGTGAAATGCTTAGATTTTGTCACACTTTTGTAGCAAGGCTTAAACTCTTCAGCCCAGGATTGTTTATTCTATAACATAATGATTTTTTGTTTTTTGTTTTTTTGTTTGTGCTTTTGTTTCTTTATTTTATTTTTAAATTGAGTTTATGTATTTAACTTAGTGCTGTCAGTCAATTTAAAATTTTAACCAAGATTAATCAAAATTTTCCATAATTTTTTGCGATTAATTGCTGAAATTTGACCCTATATAATTCTTTTCCAGTCAAAATACATTTATTTCCTTCTTAAGAAAGAAATGAAAACAAAATGTAACAATAATGCTTTATTAACATTTTTCAAACAAAACCTTCCACAGTATAAAGACCGAAATGCTCTAAAATAGCACCAATGCAATTAAAGCTACACTGTCACTTTTTTTTTTTGGTTAAAAAATAACAAAATGTTATTAATGAGAGAGTGCAACAAAAATCCATCTTCCAAACCATGTCTTTACTTCACACAAATACACTTTGATAAACCTATGATAATGACTTATATTTTATAGCTGTCGGGACGGATTTCGCAGGAAATTGCATACATACGTCATTCGCCCGTGCGTGTTGATGTCATATCCATACACAGAGAAAATAAGCTACTGTAGCGCATGCGTGGGAGTAGTGTAACCCTGAAAGATTTTTGTCACAACGAACGAGAAAAATTTACCATAGATCATTCAAAACGGCAAACCTCCGGGGAATCACCTGTTGTAAAAACAAAGAAATCCCGAACAGAGCAGAGTCTACAAGCAAAAAGTGAAAGCAATAGTCCGTAATAAAACCCAAATCAACATCGGCTTGGCTTTTCAGAGGTATTTTATTTAAGATATTTTATTGATATGGTTTATGTATAGTTGTGTAATCACACACATACACACGTCTGTGTGTGTGTAGTGAAATACAATAATTATACTGTAATCGGTGCAGAATATTTCACTTGCTAGCACGTGTGTGTATTGTTCTTTATAATGGCAATAATTTATATAAATAAATCATTTAGTCCTAGGCTTGCCAAGGATATGTGAGTCTTGAAATTATGTTGACCACTGATTGGTAACAATGACAATATATAAATTAGTTACTATCATGGTCTATTTGGCCAGAATATCCTGCAGTTATAAAAACTTTACAACGTTTGACCTTATTAGACTAGCAATCATTGTGTCTAATGTGAACAAACTTTGCCTAACTTTTGTAACGTCATTTATTTCAAAACATCAATGTTTCCAATAAATCAAAACAACAGCATAAGATATGGCACTTATCTGCTCAGATGACATGTTTTCAGATATCCGTGTTTTCCTTATTTATTTGTCCATTCGCTCTGATAAGATGTCCTGTATCCAGTGTACACCGGTGCCTCGAACCACATTCATCCGTGCAGAGGAGCAGAGCCGAAGCACAATTTACGCCATTACCAAAACAATGTTCTTCCGCAAGACACATGCAGTTTTATTTTTTAACCGCTAGAGGGCCAAAAGATACATAGTGTAGCTTTAACATTAAACTTTTCCAAAGTCTAAGTGGGAGGTTGACTAACTGAAAGAACTCGTCCCATAGGTAGTGTATTCATTGCAAAGCACATTGAATCTTTTAAACCTTCATCCTCCCCAATATTAATCAGCCAGCAGGCTGTGGCTATCCACTTTGGATATGGAATTCACATGATTCGCATCAGGGCGTCAAGTGCCGCTTTGAACTCCACATGAAAAGCGCTGCAGACAGTGACCGTGTCCAAAATGGCATACTATCCATACTACTCTTACTGCTTCTGTCATATCCATTTATAACAGAAATAGTAAGAGTAGTATGGAAGTATGCCATTCCGAGAATGACCAATGTCTCGTTCTGCTTTTAGCGCTGGCACTGTCCAAGTTATGATACTTCATCCGTATCATCAGTGCCATATATCATGTTTGGCTTGTAGGTGATAGTTAAGATTAGACGTGCTTCAATGGAAAAATTCTGACTTAAAAAGGAGGTGAAGTACTTTTTTTTTGGCATCTGGTTTTTTGTAAGAGGTCCTTTCTCCACCATTTGTCATTGGCATGGAATCACTTTTTTGTGTTTGTGGTGTGTACATCAGTGCAAAGGTTCCACTGCATTCCAAATAGTCTTTAGAACTCACATGGAGCTGAATAAAATGTCAGAATCTAATGTGAAAATTGGTAAATGCGTTAATTGCGATTAACTCGTTAAACATTTGAAATTAATCGTATACGTTAACACATTTATTTTGACAGCTCTAATTTAATTATGTTAAAATACTTCTTCCTTTCCCTGCTTAATATGCAGAAACAAATAGAGATTTATAATTTTTGCAGATTTAGCGTTTTTGGCGACAGCTGCTTTAGAACTATCGTTATCAGAAAAAATCAACAATGATTGCTTTTCTTCCAGAGGCAGGTTGGAGGGTTCAAAAGTGTGATTTCAGGAAAGACTAATTTTTAACACATTCAATATATTGATTTTAAAAACGATCAGCTTTCTTCCAACACCTTAGTTAATGGTATTGGCAAAATCCAATATTGGTCGACCCCAAAAGACCATTATAAGTAAGGCAATTATAGGTTGATTTCCCTTAGGGTTGCTGCATAGCTTTTAAAATCAAATTTAAGCCTTTTTAAAGCCCTTTTTTTAGACCTGAACAAATAAAATTAATACTGTATGTCCATTCCAGAGCAAACCCACACAATCTCAAAATAAATAATGTGTCACAGATTATTTTACTTAAAAAGGCTGGAGGCACACATTCATAAAGGTATTAACACTGATTATCAGAAAAACTGGGTATCTGCAGGATAGGCCCTACATACGAATTAGAGATCGACCAATATTGTATTTTGCAGACACGATAATAATGTGTTTAAAGAAAGGCAAAAACAGATTAATCTGCCGATCATTTTTAAAATCAATAAATTGAATACGTAGAAAATTTTTCTTAGTCTTTCCTTCCTGTGATGTATTACAATAAAAACACATTATCAGCGGTCGTGGCATAAATGTCCTGTACTCACTGATTGTGAATCACTTTGAAACTGCTGAATCATGAGCCCCCACATGCTTGAAGAATGAGCAACAGCACCATGTCTTCACTTTGAAGCTTGCAACACACACATTTATTGAATTACTTTGTAGCCTTGTGAAGTTTAATAATCACATTAGATCATATAGGGATTCCTATCTTTCCATCCCCAAATTTAAGACATTTTAAGACTTTTTAAGGACCCGCAGGAACCCTGTCCCTGAAAACTGTAAACACTGAGACTTTGTAATGCTTTCAAAAATTAAACCAATGATGTGACTTTGGGGCGGGACTATCTGTTTGACTAACCAATGGCAGATGGGGAGTGTTTGGGGAAACCTGTTTGTAAACAGTCTTTTTTTTTGCCATTGCATTTGTTATACCAATAACTGTCTTTCTTAAAAGCAACATTAGATGTCACAAAGGCTTAACAACATTTGATGTAAACAAATGAACAATTAATCACTCCTACATCTCATTCCATTAAGGACTACTGTAAGCGTTGGACACTCACCTCAAAATCTTGGTATTGTTCTTCAGTTAGGGATTTTTTGGCCACCACTAACACCCTCAAGCCTTCCCTGGCCATATTTCCACACTGATAAAGAGTGGAGAAAACAAATTACCAATGTACAGGTCACGCAGCTTCTTAGCAAAAGCATTACGTCAACCGAATTATATTTAGCATTTGTTTATATGTCTAAAAAAAAATAAAGAATAACCTCCTCCTCTAGCCAATCGTTGTACTGAACGATGCCGGCCATCACCACATCAGCTCCCTTCATGTAAAACGTGATCTCTCCTGTGGATTCATCCTGATGAAAATAAAAAGAACATATGTTTCAGAGATCGATAATTTTGCATTTATAACATTCTCAACCAAAATATATCATTCCAAACACTAAAGATTTTCAATGTTAAAATACTTTCTTCTCTCTGTTTGTTTGAGCATTCCAACCACTCTGACATAGCAACACTGGTTTAACCATTGGCGTGACTTTGGGGCGAGGCTATCTGTTTGTGTGACCAATGGAAGGCCAACTGACTAAAAATGGACTAAAAGCCACAAAACTCAAATTTTGATTTCATGGGAACATTAGTGACACAGTTATTAATATCGATGATATTCTATGTTCAATGATTTGGATTAAAAAACAAAATAAAACATATGTAAGCAGGACAGCCTGGCTGTGTTTTTCCAAGCATTTTGGGAGATTCATTTTGAGTTTCCTTGATGGTCCGTGAAGGTGTTTTCAAGCATTCTGCAGAGGAAAGCAGGTTCATTTACTGGTTTCCTGACGGAGTGATATAGGCTTCAGTCCAAGTCAATAACAATAGCTCTCAGCTCATACAGGGAGAGAGTTAGTCATCATAACGATCAGGGCAGGGTCACAGCTTTCTCAGATAACAGCATGTCTAGTCATAATCTTTGGGTTGATCTTCAAGATTACTAAGAAAAGTAGTAGCACACCTCTCCTCAACAAGCTGCACGATTTGAGGTATCAATTAAGTCTGATGCACAGTGCCAGATGAGTTACACGCCAAAGTTTAATACTAAGTTTAATGGATGTGTTTTAATGAGCAGTGGTAATAGTGATGGTTAACTTCAACATCGAGATTTTGGGTTAAAATCTATATACTGTACAGTAGGGTCTAAAATACAAATTCTTTCGTTACAATATATCAGTGGCGAATTCTCAGGGCCAGCAAAGCCTTCTCTGCTGGCCTAACATGCCAAATAAATCAATATTTTTCATCCTTTTTCCAAGTAAATTGGTAAGTGCTTTTTGCATTGTTATAGCAACATCAGGAGTTTTCTAAGTGTAAATTAGGCTGCTGGAGCATTAAATGTCGAACCAAGCTTTGAAAAGTAGTGCTGCGTTCCATTCAACTCGGAAAGTCGGATTTTACAAATTCCTACTAGGAAAAGTGCAATGGAATGCATCTTAAAGTCAGAATTACAACTTGTAGGCTCGTGCAGAAATTCTCAACTCCAATTTCACCGAGATGCAGGGGCATGATGTCACACAAACTTGTTGACACTCAGGGAGATATACAAAGTAAGTGATAAACATTCACTTTATTAAGTAATATCGATAAATGAGTTCATTTCCACATTACATGATATTAAAACTTGTTTAACAAACGCCTGCAGAAACAGGTGTATAAAACATGGTAAATTATAATCTCTTTTGATAATCGTACACCTGTAGCACAAATGCTAGTGCTGCAGCACTGTTTATCATTTGGGTTGCTAGGAAACATCTCTAATGAGAGCCAAACCCCTGCTAAGCTAACAGGAGCGTTGCAGTTTTGTTTCCTTAAACGTCATCTTCCGAATAACGGGGAATGGAATGCATTTATGGTTGGAGATATCAAGTAGGAATATCCCTCATCCAACTTGAATGGAACGCGGCATAAACGTGTACCCTGACGAAACGAAATTTATTGCAAGCGACATTTAAATCGCAAATATTATTAGATAGATTTTTCCAGGTATTATAGACCTCCTTGGTAGATTCATATGAAAAATTATGATTTTGAATGTCTGTTCGGGAGACGTTCATTTCACAAAACAGTCATGCTGCAGTTCAAATTAGGCTTGCTTGAGCATTAGTGTCGTTTCAAGTTCTGGCTTTCGTGCGTGGACGTGTTTTTAAAATGTCAATTGGTATTACTAGTTAGCTGCGGCATAATGTATGATGCCCAAAGGCATAGGGTGTCTTATTAATTGTGAAACTGTGTTTTCTTAATGGCATGAATCACACTGAAGGCCTAGTCTTTTAATGCACAGCCCGCCACTGCAATATATTACCAGCATAAAATTTTAGTGAAATGTTTTTATGAAAAATTTGGCATTGACTCCACATGTTTGTGCAAAAGCTTATGATTCATGTTTTCCAGCATAATTTGGGAATGGTTCATCTTGTGTGCTTTCATGGAAACAAGGACATGGAGTTTATATGGTCAGTATTTGCTTATTTGATTAAAAACCTAGAAAGAGCAGAATCTTCAAGATATCTTCTATGAAACATTGCATTTTATGTCATAATATATATATATATATATATATATATATATATATATATATATATATATATATATATATATATATATATATATATATATATATATATATGTATATATATTTTTTTAAATCCTTAACATTGTTTATTTCCAGGTTTAAATGAACAAAGATTTTCAATATATTTTCAGACTTTTTTTTTGTAATTCTGTGGGGTCCAAAAGTAAAAAGATATAGGAAGACTTTGCATTTCGGAATCAAAATGATCCAAAACTACTGGACTATGCTCACCCGCACTATGATGCCCATGCGTTTGCTCTCGTAGGTGAAAGGGAAAATCTGCAGGATTGTGAAGTTCAGAATCTGTCCACTAGGTGTCCTCAGCTGCATAGAGGACTGATCTCTACCAACCAGTGTCAGACCCACACTCTCTGTCCACTGAACAAGAGACACCTAGTACAAGAGAGACAGAAAGTCATATTGAAATAGATAATGGCAATATATTAAAGGGTAAGTGGGCATTTTTTCATGTTAAAATACTTTCTCCTATCCCAGCATAAAGGGATAAGAGAAAGTATCCCTTTAGTACACCATTTCCTCAACCATGTTGTTTCAAACTTGCATGAATTTATTTCTTGCATGGAACAACAAAAAAAAAAAAAGAAAAAAAAAATTACCCTGTCACCACTCATTTTCATTGCATCTTTTATCCAAATAAGGAGGCTGCCATTCTGCCAAACACCTCCCCCGAAGAAAAAAAGGTTTGGATCAACATGAGGGTGAGTGCACAATTATGAGGAACTATCAATTTAATATGCAGAGACAACTATAAGTAAAACAAAAAAAAAAAAAAAGATTAAAAGTAAATAAATAAATAAATTTCTTAATCCAATTCTTTTTGTTTTCCATTAAAACTTCTTCTTGCAGTTCTTTTCACTTGACATTTAATCTTTTAAACAATTTCAGTGTAAAGTAAAAAAAATAAAAAAATTCTTACATAAATCTCATTCAGTTCAATGCAACAACATACAAAAAAAAGCTTTAACAAATTTACGTGTACATTTTTAAAAAATGTATTCTTACGTAAAATGTTTTGTTCAGTTCAATGCAACAATTTACACAAGAATGCTTTCATGAATTTCAGTGTAAATGAAAGAAAATAATTTTATGTAATTTGTCTCATTCAGTTCAATGCAACAATTTGTTCTCTACTAACAGGATGTACAAACAACAGGAAGCTATTTGTGTCAACACCATATGCAAATTACTTTTCTTGAACAAAAAGCAAAACAAACTTAAAAATGAAATGCAAAACCATTTTATTTTTATTTTGACTAGTTACCTGCGAAGGCAAGAACAACTATTTTGGATGTGTGGCACAGAAAATGCAACGGAGGACCAATTATAAGTGTGTTCCCTTGTCTGGGAACATGTGAAGATAAAGGCAAACCAGATGCCATCCATTAGTGTGATGCTGAAGGGGGGTATTTCTGGGAGGCAGAAGTTATTGCCCAATAACTTCCAGACCAAGGGTTAGAGAGAGATCAAAAAGCCGATTTCTTATGCCCTCACAGACAAGCTCCTAATAACATAACTCACAGTATCCAGATGGGCAGACTGCTTCCGAAACAAACAGCCCTTGCTTTAAGAAACCAACAAATGAGGCTGATTCACACAACAAACAGATAAGTTAATGCCACTTTGAAACATTTTGATAATTTTTTTTTAGAACTCGAACATGATTTAAATGTGCCTCTTCTAAAAACATGTTTTAAATATCAACTTAAATTTCAGCTTAAAGTAAAACTTTTCAAGCCATTAGAACTGACTTAAGCTTGTAATGACAAAAGGCAGAAGTTTTGTTTTAAATATTATTAACATGTGAGCAACCAAATAATTATTCAAAAAAATAAATAAAAAATAATTTTCATATGTACTATGACTTGAATAAGCCTATTCTATGTTGAACATTTTTACATTTATGAATTAAAATGTATTTTATTATTTTTCTGTGGGGCTTTAAGTAAAAAATATCAAGGTAGTATGTGGCAAAGGTTCGTGTTTGGAGCAGATAAAGGAGGAAGCAGGAGCCACAGTCCACGTGAGTCACGTTTATTACAAACAAAACAAAAATCGCTTTTCAGCATAAACGAAACCAAAATACTGCTTTTCAGCATAAACACACAGGATCTTGCTTTTCAGCATAAACACTCTCTATGAAACAGACACTCAGTCTCTGGTGTGTGCCCCTCTCCCTCTTTCGGTGGACTGGGCCGTCTTTTATCTCCCCCAACTCTCATTGTGCACACAGAAACATTAATTAGTAACAATTCATCTCAGGTTCATGTCCTTACCACTTTCTCTCTCCCCAGACGGGCGCTCGACCACGCCCTCACCTCCACATACCCCCACCACCCGACTCAGGCTGGGGGAACCATCCGGACTGCCTACTGCCTACTAGGAAGTCCGCGACCATCTGTGCCCCCGGTCTGTGGACCACCTCAAACTTAAATTGCTGGAGTGCCAGATGCCAATGGGTGATCCGGGCATTGGCATCCTTCATGCGGTGGAGCCACTGGAGCAGGGCATGGTATGAACAGAGGGTGAATGCTCGTCCCAACAAATAGCAGTGGAGAGTGAGGACTACCCACTTGATGGCACACTCCTCCTCTATGGTGCTGTACTTCATCTCTCTCAAAGAGAGCTTTCGACTAATGTACAGCACCGGGCGCTCCTCCCCCTCAACCACCTGGGACAGAACAGTGAGATCAGTCAGCGGGCTAGTGACGTCCGAATATTAGGCACAAACCTTCGATAATAGCCAGCCAGTCCCAAGAACTGTCTCACCTCCTTTTTGGTCTTAGGACCCGAGCAGGTCGCAATCGCTGCAGTTTGCCCCAAGTGGATGACCCAGTGGAACCCCATATACCATACCTCCACCCATCCAATTGTGCACTTCTTCGGGTTTGCCATGAGTTCTGCTTGTCGCAGTGACCTCAAAATGGCCCCCAGATGCTGCATGTGCCGCTGCCAATCATTAATGTAAATAATGATATCACCCAAATAAACAGCGGCATACGCAGCGTGCGGTCTGAGGACTCGGTCCATAAGATGCTGAAACATAGCTGGGGCCCAAACAAACCGAACAGAAGGGTCACAAATTGGTGTAATCCAAACGGTGTGGAGAAGTCAGTTTTCTCACGGGACATCGGCGTTAAGGGGATCTGCAAATAACCCTTTGTTAAGTCCAGTGTCGAGTAAAATCGAGCCGTGCCCAACCGATTGAGCAATTCGTCAATAAAAGGCACTGGATATGCATAAAGTTTTTACCCTGCGTTGACTTTTCTATAATCTACACAGAACTGGACCAAGCCATCGCTCTTAGGTACCAGAACCACCGGGCTGGCCCAATCACTGTGGGATTCTTCTATTAACCCCATATCGAGCATGGCCTTTAATTCTTCCCGTACTACCTGTTTTTTGTGTTCGGGTAAGCGGTATGGCCGGATATGTACCACTACCCCGGGGGTAGTTCTAGTCTCGATGTGGTGTTCTATGAAGTTAGTGACGCCGGGGAGAGGCAAGAACTTTTTTGCAATCTGGAAACCTCCGTACGTTGTGATGGCAAGAGGTGGCCTCCACACGGGACCGGAGTGAAATGACTGGCATTTAGACTCACCTCCGGACCGAACTCCTCCATCTCCGGAACTACCATCGCCAAGGATACAGGGACTACCTCTCTCCATGGTTTTAGTAGGTTGAGGCGGTAAATTTGACGAGCCCCACCCCTATCCGAACGCACTACCTCATAGTCGACTTCACCAACTCGCCCTTGGGCCCTTGCCACTTTGTGAGTAATTTCGAGCTTGATGTGGGCAGCAATACAAGTATTTTATCTCCCTGTGCAAACTCCCTTAACTGAGCCCCCCTGTTATGTAGCCGGGACTGACATTCTTGCGCCTATAGCAAATTCTCCTGTGATAGACGCCCAAGTGTGTGGAGTTTTGCTCTCAGGTCAAGAACGTATTGAATTTCATTTTTGCTTTGTGAAGGTACATCCTCCCAGTTTTCCTTCATGACATCTAACACGCCACTGGGCTTACACCCATATAATAATTCAAATGGGGAAAAGCCTGTGGAGGCTTGTGGAACCTCTCGTACTGCAAATAACAGGGGTTCGAGCCGCCTATCCCAATTCCGAGCATCTTTGTGCACGAACTTACGAATCATATTTTAAGGTTTTATTAAATCGTTCGACCAATTCGTCCAATTGTGGATGGTACACGCTTGTCCGAATCGATTTAATACCTAATAATTCGTACAGCTCGTGTAGTGTACGAGACATGAAATTAGTGCCCTAATCAGTGAGGATTTCTTTCGGAATCCCCACTCGGGAGATCATTCTGAAGAGTGCCTCCGCAACACTACATGCTGAGATGTTGTGAAGAGGCACTGCTTCAGGGTATTGCGAAGCGTAGTCCACCAGAACCAACACAAAGCGATACCAGCGTGCTGACCGTTCTAATGGCCCGACGAGGTCCATGTCAATTCTGTCAAAGGGAACCTCAATCAACGGAAGAGGGCGCAATGGTGCTTTTGGAGTGGCTGGCGGATTCTCCAGTTGACATTTGCGGCATGTCACACACCACCGGCTAACAGCACATTGCACACCCCACACCGTCTCACTGTATTACAGGACCCATTCACACACAACCCTTTTAACAATTCGGGAAAAGCCGGCCAATTAGTACCCAAAATTAGTGGATGGGTGAGGCGGGAACCAACCACAGCCTCAATGTTGTGCTTTTGACCCCAAAATAGAATAGTGACGGTCACTGCAGGATAATTGTAAATATCCCCATGCACACACCTCACCTTGATCTGATTATTTGTATTCAATGCCCCATTTTGAACCAAACATTGATTGAGTTTTGGGTACAACCTGAATCCACCAAGGCTTGGTATGTACCCCCACCAATACTCACGGGTATTTGGTACGTCCCAGCTCGATCAGGGGCAGCCTGTGGAGTGTCGGGAACCCAGATCAACGTCCCCACCTCCATCACCAGGCACTGTTCGCGGACGTGACCTGGCTCCCCGCAACTCCAACAGACCAGCCCGAACCTCACACCCACACTAGTGGCGGAAGCTTCCCCAACCTGAGAGGAAGAATGGGTAGAGCCAGGGGAGAGAGAAGTAGGAGGGTTAATACTCCACCGTTGCCAGGGGAACGGGATAGGTTGGAAGGAAGGAGGGGAAGTTGCGGGGGAGAGATCACAGAGAGAGAGAGAGAGCGGGGCACGCTGGCCACTGGGTATGCCACTAAATGGTCCTCCGCCAACTGTACTGCTTCATCCAGTGACGCCGGGCGGTGGCACTGGACCCACTCCACCAATCATTTCGGTAGTCGGAAGATTAATTGCTCCAGCACCATGAGATTGACTCCTCGGCGAGCACCCACCACCGGCAGGCGTCACAAAGCTGTTGAGCGAAGGCAAACAGGCGGCCGACTTGCGGTGCTCCTCTGGACTATGGCCGACCTGCTGCAGGATTGCTTTCTTCAGCTCAGGGTACCTCAGGAGGTTGTCGACCGGGAGCTGTTGGGCCACGAGTTGGGCCTCCCCGGGCAGCAGCGGTAAGAGGTGGACTGCCCATTGCGCCCCCTCCTGAGGCACCAAGCTCCACAATGCCTGTCGGTCCTCCTCTTGGCTTCAAAGGAGCACCTCGAAGCACTGTTGCTGCTCCGCCCACAGATCCATGAGGGCCTGGTGTTGAGCCTGGTGGATGCTGGCGAGGGATCGGAACACTTCCTCCAGCGGCGAAGACGACTCCATAGCAGTGAACTCTTCCTCCTTCTCCCGGGTTTCGGCACCAGTGTGGCAAAGGTTCATGTTTGGAGCAGATAAAGAAGGAAACAGGAGCCAGTTTCCACAGTCCATGTGAGTCACGTTTATTACAAACAAAACAGAAATCGCTTTTCAGCATAAACAAAACCAAAATACTGCTTTTCAGCATAAACACACAGGATCTTGCTTTTCAGTGTAAACACTCTCTATGAAAAAGACACGCATGTCTCTGGTGTATGCCACTCTCCCTCTTTTGGTGGACTGGGCTGTCTTTTATCTCCCCCGACTCTCATTGTGCCCACAGAAACAGTAATTAGTAAAAATGAATCTCAGTTGTATGTCCTTACCGCTTTCTCTCTCCCCAGATGGGCACTCGACCACGCCCTCAACTCCACATAGTATAACTGACCTGAGCTCATAATGAAAAAAGGCATAATTTTTTTTCCTTAAATTAGGGGAAGCAGTTTCGTTTAAAAATATTATTTTTGAAAAATCTAATAAATTATTTTAAAAACCTTAAAATTAATTCCATACATACAATGACTTGAACACAGCTGTTATATGATGAAATGTTCTTCATTTTTTAATCTAAAATTTATTTAGATTTTTTTCTGGATCTTAAAACAAAAAAAGTGCTCGTAATGAAGAAAAAGAAACTCTTAAAATAAAAAAAATTAACTAATATATATATATATATATATATATATATAGTTGAAGTCAGAAGTTTACATACACTTAGGTTGAAGTCATTAAAACTAAACTACTAAAAACTACTTCATCCTTGGGAGCAATTTCCAAACGCCTAAAGGTACCACGTTCATCTTTACAAACAATAGTACTCTAGTATAAACACCATGGGACCACACAGCCATCATACAACTCAGGAAGGAGACACATTCTGTCTCCTAGAAATGAATGTAGTTTGGTGCGAAAAGTGCAAATCAATCCCAGAACAACAGCAAAGGACTTTGTGAAGATGCTGGAGGAAACAGGTAGACAAGTATCTATATCCACAGTAAAACGAGTCCTATAGCGACATAACCTGAAAGGCTGCACAGCAAGGAAGAAGCCACTGCTCCAAAACCACCATAAAAAAGCCAGACTACAGTTTGCAAGTGCACATGGGGACAAAAATCTTACTTTTTGGAGAAATGTCCTCTGGTCTAATGAAACAAAAATTTAACTGTTTGGCCATAATGACCATCATTATGTTTGGAGGAAAAAGGGTGAGGCTTGTAAGCCGAAGAACACCATCCCAACCGTGAAGCATAGGGGTGGCAGCATCATGTTGTTGGGGTGCTTTACTGCAGGAGGTACTGGTGCACTTCACAAAATAGATGGATATATTGAAGCAACATCTCTAGACATCAGCCAGGAAGTTAAAGCTTGGTCACAATGGGTCTTCCAAATGGACAATGACCCCAAGCATACCTCCAAAATTTTGGCAAAATGGCTTAAAGACATCAAAGTCAAGGTATTGGAGTGGCCATCACAAAGCCCTGACTTCAATACGGGCAGAACTAAAAAAGTGTGTGCGAGCAAGGAGGCCTACAATCCTGACACAGTTACACCAGTTCTGTCTGGAGGAATGAGCCAAAATATCAGCAACTTATTGTGAGATGCTTGTGGAAGGCTACCCAAAACATTTGACCCAAGTTAAACCAATTAAAGGCAATGCTACCAAATACTAACAAAGTGTATGTAAACTTCTGACCCACTGGGCATGTGATGAAAGAAATATAAGCTGAAATAAATAATTATCTCTACTATTATTTTGACATTTCACATACTTAAAATAAAGTGGTGATCCTAACTGACCTAAGACTGGGAATGTTTTCTACAATTAAACATCAGGAATTGTAAACTTCTGACTTCAACTGTATATATATCTACATATATATATATATATATATATATATATATATATATATATATATATATATATATATATATAGGTGTGTGGGTGGGTGTGTGTGTGTGTGTGTGTGTGTGTGTGTGTGTGTGTGTGTGTGTGTGTGCAATAAATTGTGGAGCAGTTCTGTTTTTAAAATGATTAATATTTGAAAAAAAAAAAGTGGTAAAGTCTAATGAATTGTTTCGCGATATTACGCATATATTTTGATTTGAACAACACTTAAAAATAGAGACACAAGATTTGTTTCTATAACAATACCAGATTAGTGTATCATGTCCTTCCCACAACGTATTGGGGTCCTGGCGGGCTACAGAAAGCATGTTTAGTCACCGCATCCCTGAATGCAGCAACACTCAGTCTGTTGGCATGCAGTGGTTCAAACCAAACCGATTATAATGAGCCTGTGCCTACATAACCTCAGCATGGGCGGACTGATCACTGCATGTGTCACTTTTAAACCGCTCACTACCGGCTTGTCTGATTTTGGGTTCAGTGACCAGAAATTATTAAACATAAGGCAGCACATCTGTAGAAGTAATCAGCTCTGATCTGGCCTCCAGTGAATCAAAATCTGTGAACATGCCAAAATTGTGGCTCATCCACAAAACATCATCAATGAAAAATCTAATATCTGCACAGGAGGTGATGAGGCACGTGTTGACTCATGCATTATTAGAGAGCGAGTGAGTAGTCAGTTCAAATTAAATGAGGGAGAACTTGAGTGAATTTTAGCTGCTAAAGATCTGTACAGAATGATTATTCTTTAAATCACAGAAATAAATGGAGGATATTTTTTAGAGTAAATGTAATTTTTAATTTGATGCAAGCGAAAACGAGGCTGTCAGGAACGAAAGGAAAATCTGTGCAATGGGAAGCATTCACAAATTAACTTCTGTTGCGATCGTTCGTAAAGTCAATCTTATATAAACGGTTACATGAATGCAACCATTTACACGAGAATGGTTTTACGAATATCTGTGTAAATTTCTTGTGTAAACTTTCTCATACAATCAATGCAACAATTGTAATAATGCACGTATACTCTAACAAATTTCTACGACAGTTTACACAAGAATGTTTATACAAATTCCTGTGTATAAAAACAAAACAATCAATTGAACGCAACAAATTAACACAAGAATGCAACAATTGACAAGAATTCTTTTGCTTTTTATCGCTCATAAAGCCAGTCTTATATAAACTGTTACATTACATTCAATGCGATGATTTATGATTTTTTGTTTTGCGAATTTCTGTGTAAATGTAAAATAAATACATTGACGTACATTGTCTAATTCAGCTCAGTGCAACAATTTAAGCAAGAATGCTTTAAGGAATTTGTGTAAATTAAAAAAAATGATCATTCTTACGTAAATTTTCTTTAGTTTAATGCGACAATTTACACAAGAATGCTTTTACGAATTTCTGTGTAAATTAAAGAAAATAATTCTTACGTAAATTGTCTAATTCAGTTCAATGCAACAATTCACAAATTTTGCCAAATTTGGTTTTTCGTATTTCCGTGCAAAAAAAAAAAAACCATGTTTTTTTTATTGAAATTGTCATTCAATTCAATGCAATGATTTTTGCAAAAATAATTAACGAATTTCTGCATTAATTTTTTTTTAAACCTTACGTACTGTATATTGTCTCATGATTTCCTCTGTAAATTGTTAGTGCCTGTGTAAATTCTTGCAATTCAACATCATTTATTTAAAAATGGTTTTACGGAGTCATTTTTGCATCAAAAGTTTGCATTCTTATGTTAAAAAAGGCAAAAATATATGGAAAATGGTTTAAGAGCCATCTACACAAAACTTCGTTATGCTCAGGTTTCATGAATGGCCAAAAAAACATTTAACATGCATCTTTTCACAAATTTTCATTAGACAAAAAGACTTATTTTAAGTACTGAATGGAGATTTCTTCCATCCCTGACATTCTGGTTTACATTCGTGTCAAATTAAATATGATGTCTACTCAGCCTAAGGTATGTTGATGAACATGTTCATACTTCACTAAAGATAAATAAATATGTAAACTTTCTGGGGGAAAAAAAGCTTTTGGTTTTACCCCCAAAAATGCAAACTACAAGTACTTACAGCACTATGACAAAAGCTGCGCAGTACATAATGGTAACCAATCAGCTTCATATCGTAAATACTTCCCAGATTTCAGTCTGAATGGCATGTATCATTGTGAAAAAGACTGTGGTACCTCATCAGGACTGGAGGCCTGGTAAACCCTGCAGGTGTCTTCGTAATGCTGTTCAGCCTCTGCTTGGTCTGTCACACCGTTAGACTCGTACACTGGTGTCACATTGTGCACCAGTGCGATGGCCTTCACTGCCTCATGCACTCGACTGCTGATGGTCTTCCTCACTTTGGTGGCACCCAGTGCACGAGAGGCCTGTAGGTCTTGAGGGGGCTGTGGAAATCAGATTTGACATGATGGTAAATATCACTTAAACTAAAATGACAATACAGGGACAATATAGTTTGATGTTTTCAAAAATGCATGCCCCACACCCCTATTCAGTCCATTTTAACTACATTAAAGAAATGGTTAATCCAAAAATTAAAACTTCAATTCATTCGAAGCCAGAAGTCTTGAAGACAAACAATAGGTGTTGGCGAGAAACAACACGAAACTATTTTTTTTTTTTTTTTTTTTTTTTTTGTGAAAACTTGACGTCCGTTGCTTGTCCATGAGCGCAATTAGAAAAGCTCATTCACAGGCTCAAAAATGCTCTGATACAAGAAAATTATACCATCTAACGAACGAATGTCACTGTGTAAACATTAAGCCGACAAATTAAAATCATGGTATGTCCTAGTGTGATTATTAAACCGCAAAGGCTGCAATTTAATTAGATAAATATAATATTTGCATGTGCTGGGCACTTCAAAGTAAATAGTTCTTGTTTTAAGAATGTATAACTGTAAATGTGAAGCCAGCTGCTCATACCAATGAGCTCTAAAACACCATCATGAGCATCGTGGCCTCTGTTTGTAGCAGATGACTGCGAGAAGAGGACTAATTCAGTATTTAGCACTCGGCACATACAAAATACAGATTTATTTCATGAAATAGCAGCATTTTGCAGTTTAATAATCACACTGGGTCATGTAGCAACCTGCTTTTCCAGAGGTGAGAAGCTACCATCAAAAATACACCGAAACGGAAAGGGCTTCACTCCAAAATAACAGCTTCCGCCAAAATAAAAGCTCCATTTAAATGAAAAAAAGTATGACAGAAATACATCACTACCATATAGTTATGTAATATTCACTGTAATACTACTACTACTAATAGTAATAATAAATCAATAATAATTATCTTCTATTAAAGCAATATCTCACACCTGTGATGCTCTGTTGTGCTGCATCTTATTTGACAAAAAGAACTCTAGTATTTTGGATTGTGCTGTGAGGTTCTACATAAATTCTCCTCATTTGATAAAAATAATACAATATTACTTTTAAAGTTAAATGTTGTATTTTCATTTGATTGCAGTTTTAATGAATCCATTTATTTAGACACCATTTTGATTAAAAATTGCAATAAACTGTTAAATATGGACTTCAGAAAAACTCGAATGAAAAAACAGGTATCTGTATCAGTTCTGGTGAGTACTGAAAAGAAAGTATCGGTACTCGTTCTCCAAAAAATGGTATTGGGACATCCTTACTTTTGGTTCCTTTTTTTAAGCTTTAAAGTGAGGCACTCAACTGCCATAGTATTGAAAGGATGGGTCTTGATGTTCATTAAAATATCTGCTTTTGTGTTCCGCATAAGAAATAAAGTCATACAGGTTTAGAACGACATGAAGGTTCCTCTTCTTCTTCTTCCTTTCTTTAAGTTTAAAACTTTTAAAATCAGAAAAATTACATCCATTGTGAATTTCTAAGATATTCACATTATTTTGCCCCTCTATGACCAAATTTATACCTAAAATGAACACTTTGGGTTATCAAAATGATAAAAATGTTCACTTCTCAAACTGTCATTAAACTGACCCATCCCAGTATCCTGAAAAACGACTTAAAAAACTCTCCCAGATGTGTTACATGTATAAACAATTACCTTGTATTTAGCAACTATTAATAGAGCGCACATTTCCGAGGGCTAATAACAGAGTTCATGAGTTTGTATATAAGCTATTGAGAGGCCGGAGTGCTCGTAACCCCTGTTTCCTGCACATGTGACCTTTGGTGTCAAACGGACAAAACATATCAGTGAGAGGTAAAAGGGACTAGCTGTATAAGGAGTGAGCAATTTTCTGGAAAAAAATAAACAATTGTGCTTTGTGATGGCTTTTCATTTTAACAGGCCAGTAACATAGGCTGCATAGGCTGATAGGCTGCATCCCAATCCAGATAATATCCCTTCTAAATTGTAAGCAAGTAAGGTGTAGAATTCATGCGCCACTAACATAGCCAAATGGAGTTGCAAGAATAATGACCGGTTCAAACATTACACACTGAAGTATGTACTTTTCCCATCACCAACAAAGCATATACTTTTAGTGTGTTGAACAATTATGCAAATTGGGATGCAGACATATTCAATTTGCCATGCAAGGAATTCGAAGAGTATAAGTACCTGAGTGTAAGCACTGAACACGTGACTCTGCACTTCGTCCATTGAGTCCATCCCATAAGCCACAGTTCCAAGATGTAATCGCCTAAAAACCATCTCGTTCTGAGTGAGAGTGCCTGCAAAAATCATTAACATTAGCAACAGAGCAACCCATCCTGCCTAAATAAACATAGCTGCTAATTCTAAGTTAGCCATCATTTCAACAAACAACTGTTTGAAATGTTTATTAAAAGGTGTTTGCTAAGGTAAGAATCACTATTACTATTGCTCATATTGGAGTTAGGGATTTGAACAACCCCCTTTAACACAAAGTATTAAAATACAGACATGAATGACACCTCAAATCATGTGGTTCGAGGAGGGGTGTGATTTTACTTTTCTAAGTGATCAAACTTACGATTTTAAAACAAATCCCATCGACTCAAATTGAAGGAGGCCGACCCAAGACATAACTTGGGTCCAGAATATTCTATCAATTTGTGGTGGTCTCTTTTGACTTGACTTTTGACAGTAAGCAAGCATCCACCCAGAACACCCTAGCAACCACCTAGAAACAACTTAGCAACCACCCCAAAAACTGATCATGTTCCTCCCCTCTCTCTCCCCACCACTTTCCCATCAGCCTCTACTATCCTGAGAAAAAAGGCCAAACAGCCCCAAAATAAAATGATATATATATATATAATCTTTCTTCAAGTGTTTCTTCAACTTTGACACTTTCATGTCCCAGGGGTTGATTTTAAAGCTCAAGTATGTAACTTTTTCAGTGTTAAAATACTTTCTTCTATCCCAGCTTAATATGCAGAGACCATATAAGTTAATTTTCTCAAACTTTAAACACTGTGTTTCTGTGGCACTATAAAAACTCCTATGACTGTTTGAACAACTGCATACGAGAGGCGTATTCAGAAAGCTTTTTTGAAAATATTGTTTATTTTTGCTATTCTGTTCGGTGGCGCTAGTGTCGCAGAAATTATATATTTCAGCTTTAGGCCACATCCACACTAATACGCATTTGCTTTTCTCTACGTTTTGGACTTCCATCCACACTGAGACTGCGCTTTTGACAGTGAAAACTGAGCTTTTCAAAAACACTCTCCCAAGTGGATACATTTGAAAACTCCATCTTCACGTTGTGGTGTCGACAAGGGAAACGGAGATACCTGAAAACGATGACGTATTTGTTGTCATGTGACGCAAGCAAGATGGCGGCCAATGTTGTAGCGTTGTTGTGCCTGCTATTCACTTTGATAGTGTTGTTAAAGATAAATATTACTTTGTACAAAATTCACATTGCATTCCTTCAAAGGCGACACGAAGTTTATTCAGAATTGCTGTCCAGCAGCTTTTGGAAAATGCTTGAAAACGACGGAGAGTGTTTCCAAATGTATCTGGATTAATGTGGATGTAGCCTTAATTAAAACGAACAGATTTCAACTTTTTTCTTTTTGTTATATGAATTTCACATAAATACTTTTTAGCCAGGCCTTCATCATTACATTTTAAAATGCCTATCATGTATACATTTTATTGTTTTAGATTTGTCCCATAACCATTTTTTCTTTTACATTTTACAATAAAACTTATTATAAACTATGACTTGTTACAAACTATGATAATCTAAACAAAGAGTGAAATAAACACAAACCATTTCAATATTTATTGTGTGATTACTAATAATGAAAAATGTATTTCTATCAGTATTTCAAAAATTGGGGCCTAGGTAGCTCAGCAAGTATTGACGCTGACTACCACCCCTGGAGTCGCGAGTTCGAATCCAGGGCCTGCTGAGTGACTCCAGCCAGGTCTCCTAAGCAACCAAATTGGCCCAGTTGCTAGTCGTGGTCACGATTAGTGGTTCTCGTTTTCAATGGGGCGCGTGGTAATTTGTGCGTGGATCGCGGAGAGTAGCATGAGCCTCCACGTGCTGTGAGTCTCCGCGGTGTCATGCACAACGAGCCACGTGATAAGATGCGCGGATTGACGGTCTCAGAAGTAGAGGCAACTGAGACTTGTCCCACGCCACCCGGATTGAGGTGAGTTACCGCACCACCACGAGGACCTACTAAGTAGTGGGAACTGGGTATTCCAAACTGGGGAGAAAAGGGGATAAATAAATATATATACATATTTTTCAAAAATTACGACTATCCCACAGTTGTGGCATTATTTCCTCCATATATATATATATGCCACTCACTGGATTTTTTCTGTTTCTGACCAGCCCGTCTGGCACCAACATCATGCCATGGTCCAAATCACTGAGATCACATTTTTCCCCATTGTGATGGTTGATGTGAACATTAACTGAATCTCCTGACCCGTATCTGCATGATTTTATGCATTGTACTGATGCCACACGATTGACTGATTAGATAATCGCATGGATGATTGTTGGTGCCAGACGGGCTGGTTTGAGTATTTCTGTAACTACTGATCTCACGCACAACAGCCTCTAGAAATTACTCAGAATGGTGCCAAAAACAGAAAAAATCCAGTGAGCAGCAGTTCTGTGGACGAAAATGCCTTGTTGATGAGAGAGGTCAACAGAGAATGGCCAGACTGCTTTGAACTGACAAAGTCTATGGTAACTCAGATAACCACTCTGTACAATTGTGTTGAGAAGAATATCATCTCAGAATGCTATATATACACAATATTAGGCAGGTGGTTTAAATGTTGTGGCTGATCAGTGTGTGGACATCAATTTTTAGGAAAACTATTTGGTCTAAAAAAAATGTTTGCATTACAGGATGTAAATTTAAAGGGATAGTTTAGATCTTAAATGACCCCCCAATTTTTTTTATTTTTGCATGTTTCTTAGGGGCTACTAGTTACAAATAAAAAAGAGGAATGGAAAATGCACACTACAGTCACGCAGGGGTCCCAGGAGGTTAAAGTATAGCATTGTACTGTATATAACAGTATGCAGAATATAGTATACACTGTATGAAGTATGAAGTACGGTTGTATTACGTTCTGAAAATAGCCAATAAAAAAATAATATATAAAAAAAAAGAGAGAAACTATCTGGCAAAGGAAGCTGATCATCAACCCCTAACGACATTCCCTGACGGACATGTACTTCCTGTAATCAAAAACACAAGCTAAACAATATGAACACTAATGGCTTGTTAATGACTATGAGCCTTAGGTTTGTTTCCTGACACCTCATGCACCAGTCGCTCTTAAACAGACCCTTGCAGTAGTATTTCAGTCAGGCGTCGCTGCTCTACCCCGTACATTACAATGACCTCTGACCCTCTTTATTCACTGGCTCAGTCAAGCTACGTCAAATTTATACATTTGACCGTGTGTAAAATTATAGCCCTGTTCCCACACGGCTATAATTTTACACACGGTCAAATGCATAAATTTGAGGGCTAGAGCGTAGGTGTTCTTAACTAACTCAGTGGTAAATAGAGGTGTGTGTGTGTGTGTGTGTGTGTGTGTGTGTGTGTGTGTGTGTGTGATGGGATGGGATACCTTCAGGTCATGTCTGATTTAAGGCTGTAATAAGTGGCATGTCTGTGCTCATAGCACATTGTTTTAAGCTCCATGGTAAGGGCCTCAATACCTGTCAGCCACTTCACTTCAATACTATCAACTCTCCAATACATCAGCAAACCAGGCTGATTCCTGTCCTGGTTCACTCAGAAAAGCCTTTTGCATTACGGCATGTACATTTAAAGGGATAGCTCAGATCTTAAATGACCCCAAAAAAGTAAACGATCACAGAATTTTCTTTTTTTGGGTGAACTATCCAATTTAAACCCTGTTATTACATATAATAATCAGGCTTAATAAGGTTTAGGTCACTGCAATAGCTTTCTCCATGGAGAAGTAAGAAAAACAGTTATCATACCAGTTTTATCTGTGAGGAGATAAGAGATTCGGCCTAGTTGTTCTGGTATGGTGCTGGCTCGAACAACCGTTCCTGGGATCTTGGAGTCTTTCTTGATCATCCAACTGAACACCATTTTGCCCATGTCCAAATTCACACGCAAACTGAAAATAAAGCAAAGAGTATGAGAATTTAGTGTTCAACTGATAGTGGAGAGTAATGATGTGGGAAGAGGATCAGGAATAGTTGTAATTCAAGCTGCTCAAAGGCCAATAAAGGCTGATATCAGGATGGCCAATACAATGCTAATATATATTCAAACCTTTATATTGGCCATTCAGGCACAGTTATTTGCTTATACCAATAATCTTAGAATTCCTAATAAAGGGCAGGCTAATTAAAATAGCGATTTTCTGATTATTCGTGATCTTCATTTGAAAGATCCCAATATACTGTAGATTCTTAAAACCCCAACATATTTTTTTTTTTCTCTATGAACCTCTACAATGTGAATAAATCACTTGCTTAAGTGACCAAATTTCACACCATGCAACTAAAATGATTAGCCACTGGCTGGTAAATTTTCACATTTCAATCATTTCACCAAGATTGAGTAGTATACCAGCAATGACATTTAGCACCGAAATCATGCCATTGCATGTTGAGAGTAAACGTTTGGTTTGACTGGTTCCGCCTAATGTGTGTCCAAAGGTGATAGCCACGCAATCCATTTGTCATTTGAATACTGTATCTTTTAACCCCCTTTCTGTTCTTTGTAGTCAAAAAAAAAAAAAAGGACATATTTATTTATTTGTAATTACTGTACATATATACGATAAAGAAGCTGCACAATTTCACTCTTGCTAATCTATGCTCAACCAAAACCCTTCTGTGAGACGCTCACTGAACTGACGCTATTTTTAAAGAGACGGTACCATTTTAGCACTTGTTCTATATATCAATGTAAATACTTGTAAATAGTACATCCACACTACCCAAGTCGATCAATTAATGTCTTCTGAAGCAAACTGATAGATTGACCTAACTCTCGCATGACGTTCGTTCCTCTGTTGTAAACAAAGCGCGTGCTTCCGAATTCTCGCGTGAACGTGCCATTGCGCTAACGTCCACGACAGCAGCGTGATGCATCGACTGCTGGCAGGAAGCCAATCAAGTTTTAATTTTCTGTTTATTTTTTACACAAACCTATTGATTTGCTTCAGAAGACATTCATTGATCGACTGGAGTCGTGTGGATTACTTTTATGCTGCCTAAATATGCCTTTTGGGCCATCAAATATCCAGCAGCCTGTTGGCACCCATTCGCTTGCATTGTATGGACAAACTGAGCTGAAAGTTGCTTTTAAAAATCTTCACTTCAGTTCTGCTGAAGAACGAAAGTAATACACATCTGGGATGGCTTAAAGGTAAGTAAATCATGAGAGGATTATCATTTTTGGGTGAACTACCCCTTTAAGAACTAAACTTTAAGCACTTTAAACTGAAGACATTTCCCATGAACAATTTTTCAAGTTAAATCCTAGAAAAGCCTTCAATATGTTAAAAATGTAGCATTTTTCTTTTTAATTTTAGAATTTGATCAACCATTGCAGTGTTCAAAGCTACAACTTTGTTTACAAACCCAAACCTTAAACCACTACACCACAACTAATGATTTGATTTCACAGATGAAGTGAACAATCTCTTACCTGATGGGAACGATGTTGGAGAAGAGCAGGAGAAAACGGAAGATCTGGAGATACCAGCGACCAGCGAAGTGCTGTAGAGCCACCATCACTAGCGACACCACGACCAGAGCACCAAACAAAATCTTAGTCAGACAGTTCACCTCCAGGTCAAACAAACCGATCTGCAACAGTGAAAACAAATACAAACGTTTAACTGTTTTATACAGTTTGTGCAAAAGAGTATATCTGCATTACTGAGCATGAAAAAGATCTCTCTTTTTTTGCAGTTGTCTAAAATGCCTAAAAAGTTGTCTTTTAGTCTAGAATGTTGCTGGTTTTACCTTATGTCTTGGGTTCGAGGTATTCATTACACTCCGTAGTTCTTTACCAGTGTAAATCACCACACCAACAACTGTGCCTTTGATTAGAGAACAAACCTTTCAGAGGAATACGTAACAAGTAAAAAACACTATACAAAAACAAATGTATAGATTTTTTTTTTCAGGTTACCAGAGGCAATGACAGTGCTCGCCCAAAGAGTGTTCTCAATACTCAGACTCTCATTGACTGGAGGGTCACCATCTTCCTGTCAGGGGTAAAACAGTTTGAAAACTATCTTTTAAGCATGTTGGCAATATTGTTTTATCAGTTTTCACATGGAGCTCAAATTGACTGACACTCAATGAAACATTTACTCACTCTGGTGAAGGTACCGATGAAGTTGTGGATGTCAATGTTTGGTTCTTCAGCGTAAACAAACGATCTGATCTGCAGTAGATCCTGAGGGAAAATATGACACTGTGGCTTAAAAAAATGGTTTTAGACTTGATTAGAACTGAAATGGCACTTACAACACATTTAAAGGGATAGTTCACCCAACAAATGAAAATTCTCTCATTATTTACTCACCCTCATGCCATCCAAGATGTGTATGACTTTCTTTCTTCTGCTGAAAAAAATGAGGATCTTTTGAAGAAATCTTCAGCTCTGTTGATCCTCACAATGCAAGTGAATGGTGGCCAGAACTTTGAAGCTCCAAAAATAACAAAGGAAACATAAAAGTAATCCATAAGACTCCAGTGGTTAAATCTATATCTTCAGAAGCGATACGATACGTGTGGGTGAAAAATAGATCAATATTTAAGTCCTTTTTTACTCTAAATCTCTGCTTTCTGATTTAGGGTAAAAAGGACTTTCATTTTGATCTGTTTTTCACCAACACATATTATATCACTTCTGCAGATAAGGATTTAACCACTGGAGTCATATGGATAACTTTTATGTTTCCTGTATGTGATGTCTGGAGCTACAAAGGTCTGGTCACCATTCACTTGCACTGTAAGGAACAACAGAGCTGAAATATTCTTCTAAAAAAATCTTTATTTGTGTTCAACAAAAGAAAGTCATACACATCTGGGATGGCATGAGGGTGAGTAAATTATGAGAGAATTTAAATTTTTGGGTGTACTATCCCTTTATCTACTGCAATGCATTTTTTTCGGAGTGAAATAGAATATTTCGTACACATTTTGAATATTTTTCCCTGCCCACACAACCTTGGTTACATCAGCAGAAAAGTTGTTTCAGAGTTATTACTTTTTCATAAAAGATGGTGAAAACAAACTCCTTTTTTTCTCTTAAGAATAACATGGACTTACGAATCATTCACAATAAGACCAGGAAAACATATAAATAAAATCAAATAAATTGTTTTTCTTTTAGAGCTATAAAATAAAGCGGGGTGATGACTGTGTGGTCCCATGTTGTTTATACTTGTGTACTATTCTTTGTACAGATGAACGTGGTACCTTCAGGCATTTGGAAATTGCTCTCAAGGATGAACCAGACTTGTGGAGATCTTGGCTGATTTCTTTTGATTTTCCCATGATGTCAAGCAAAGAGGCACTGAGTTTGAAGGTAGGCCTTAAAATACATCCACAGATACACCTCAAATTGACTCCAATTAGCCTATCGGAAGCTAATTGCCTAAAGGCTTGACATCATTTTTTGGAATTTTCCAAGCACAGTTAACTTAGTGTATGTAAACTTCTGACCCACTGGAATTGTAATATAGTGAATTAAAAGTGAAACAATCTGTCTGTAAACAATTGTTGGAAAAATTACTCGTGTCATGCACAAAGTAGATGTCCTGAACGACTTGCCAAAACTATAGTTTGCTAATATTAAATCTGTGGAGTGGTTAAAATATGAGTTTAAATTACTTCAACCTAAGTGAATGTAAACTTCTGACTTCAACTGTATATATATATAAAGCAGCTTGGGAAATTCCAGAAAATGATGTCCAGCCTTTAGACAATTAGCTTCTGATAGGAGGTGTACTGAATTGGAGGTGTACCTGTGGATGTATTTTAAGGTCTATCTTCAAACGCAACGCCTCTTTGCTTGACATCATGAGAAAATCAAAAGAAATCAGCCAAGACCTCAGAAAAAAAAATTGTGGACCTCCACAAGTCTGGTTAATCCTTGAGAGCAATTCCCAAACGCCTGAAGGTACCACGTTCACCTGTACAAACAATAGTACGCAAGTATAAACACCATGGGACCACGCAGCCATCATACTGCTCAGGAAGGAGACGCATTCTGTCTCCTAGAGATGAACATAGTTTGGTGTGAAAAGTGCAAATCAATCCCAGACCGACAGCAAAGGACCTTGTGAAGATGCTGGAGGAAACAGGTAGAGCATCTATAGTATGTATATCCACAGTAAAAACGAGTCCTATATTGACATAACCTAAAAGGCTGCTCAGCAAGGAAGAAGCCACTGCTCCAAAACCACCATAAAAAAGCCAGACTACAGTTTGCAAGTGCACATGGTGACAAAGATCTTACTTTTGGAGAACTTTCCTCTGGTCTGATTAATTTTTGTAAAATCTTTTTGGCCTTAATGACCATCGTTATGTTTGGAGGAAAAAAAAAAAGTGAGGCTTTCAAGCCGAAGTACACCATCTCAACTGTGAAGCATGGGGGTGGCAGCATCATGTTGTGAGGGTGCTTTACTGCAGGAGGGACTGAGTGCACTTCACAAAATAGATGGCATCATGAGGAAGGAAAATCATGTGGATAAAGCAACATCTCAAGACATCAGCCAGGAAGTTAAAGCTCGGTCGCAAATGGGTCTTTCAAATGGACAATGACCCCAGCTTACATCCAAAGTTGTGGCAAAATGGCTTAAGGACAACAAAGTCAAGGTATTGGAGTGGTCATCACAAAGCCCTGACCTCAATCAGATAGATCATTTGTGGGCAGAACTAAAAAAGCATGTGCGAGCAAGGAGGCCTACAGACCTGACTCAGTTACACCAGTTCAGTCTGGAGGAATGGGCCAAAATTCCAGCAACTTATTGTGAGAAGCTTGTAGAAGGCTACCCAAAATGTCTGACCCAAGTTAAACAATTTAAAGTCAATGCTACCAAATACTAACAAAATGTATGTAAACTTCTGACCCACTGGGAATGTGATGAAAGATATAAAAGCTGAAATAAATCATTCTCTCTACTATTATTCTGACATTTCACATTCTTAAAATAGTGATCCTAACTGACCTAAGACAGGGAATGTTTTCTACGATTAAATGTCAGGAATTGTGAAAAACTGAGTTTTATATATATATATATATAAAATAAAATGTTGTTTTTAAGAACTATTGATGAAATACAATTTAAATGAAACAGGTGGATAAACTCACAGCAGCAGTGGGGAGTCTTTGAGTACAGGCCACTGGGAGGCGTAGTTTCCAATCTGTCTCTCCATCCAACTGATCAGTCCTTAGAAAGCAGGAGCCTTCATGACAAAAACCAGGGGAAAAACTCTAAAAATACTTTAAACGAAGAACCAGATTTTGTTTTGATATTTCTCTACATTTTGTGACACTACTTTAACTCTAAAGTGCACTGTGATATAACATTTAATGTCATTGTCTTACTATCAATGACATGTTTCTGGTTTGCTGCTTTCTAATTCAATAACTCATTTATTGTAGTTTCATGTAAGGTCATCCACATTTACCAACCACATGCAGTGTCAAAACTGCTTATACATCTTGAAATCTGTTATCCGTCCAAACCCTGACAACTCAACAAAACTGCTAGACATGAAAACTTAAACACAACTCGGCCCTACAGCAGCTGTACTGCTATTAGAACGTCACCCACCCTGCCCCCACCCATTTAAATATATGTCGCTCTGTCTCTGCCATTCAACTCAGGACTCTAATAATTGCCTAATTGTGTCCATCTGTGGGGCAGATAACAATGCCTCCCGTAAAACTAACACATCAGCTACTACTGGCCCCTTCCAGCCCCCAAAAATGAAATCTCTTGAGAGAAAAGTCAGAATTCCAGCAGGACCAGAAGCTAAAATAAGTTTATCAGATCTGACTGTAGTGAGTGAATGTAAGCTCATTTCAATTAGTAGTTACTAATTTTCCCAAAACCTAGAAACCAGAATATCATAGAGACTTGGGGGTGGCCTCTTTTGACTTGGGTCAGTAAGAAACTGTCCAGCAACCACTCAAAATACCCTAGCAACCACCACTGCAGGGTAGGCTACTTCTGAATTGTAATCTGGTACTGATTAAAAATTACAGGACTAAAATTGGAATAGATAACATCATCTCTTGGATTACATTTTAAAGGTAACTAATCTGATTACTTTTTGGATTAGTTGTGGATTACTTCTGACCTAATTCACATGTATTTGAGTAGGATAAGCTTGTACCATTTTGACATAATTGTGCTTAAATATGGACCCGCCGGCGGGTCCAAAGGGGGGCGCTATATCACAAAAAAAGTTTACGCTTAAAACGTTAAAGTCTCTGTATACATAAGTCAGGCATATGATCATTTGAAAGCTTAGAATCTGAATTTTTAAGAGATAACCTAAATCACTTCTGTATTTATGTTACTTAGAATAACAAAAATGTGTTTTAAAATGACAAAAAAGACATGTATATCTTGCATAAATAAAAGAGATGCCTTCATTAGGGACCATTAAGAATTTTTGCATTGTGACATTATTTTCAGGATGATTAAGCACATTTTACCACCTTATTCTCAATATCGTAACACGTCCAGAAATTTTACTTTTACTATTCCCGTTGTTTTCAACGATGGTTCTCACTAATGTAAAACAGTATATGTTTTTTATTTATTACAGTAAAAAAAGTTGCTGTTGTACAATGAATTTTTTTAAAATATAAAATCAGCAAAAATGAAAGGCAGTACCAAGATGACTTTAATAATATATCTCACCCCCCACAATGAGAATATCATAATAGCCTATTTTTTTACATTGCATAAAATGTGTGAAACTCTCCTGAAAATAATGTCACAATCTTGATGGCCCTAAAATTGGCTTCATTTTCTATATGCAAAATACAGTTTCTTATTTGTTTCATGTGATTTTGGAGTTAAATCTGGAGCAGGATATTTTCTTGGCAGGATTCGTGAGAAACCCGTATATTTGGTTAAAAGGCCTGTTTCAGTGCGGACAGCCCACAACTACTGTATATCTTAATATTTACTTCATTTGCTTTTTCAGATAAAACATAGTCTTTCTGCTCCTGACAGTCTTTTGAATTTGTTTATCCTGTCTTTTCTTTCCGAGCCACTTTGCATGGTTTGATTTTCCTTTTGGCAACCTTGCAATTTGAAAGACAAAATGAATGCCATTCTAGATCAGATTGGATCATTCCCAAACACAAGATCTAAAGAATTGTAAAAAATCATGTGGCATGCCATCTTTCTGGGTAATTACAAAGCAAAGTATAGCTCATTAAATGTCCAAAGTTTAGACTAATCCATCTCTTGACATTAGAAGTTGCCCTCACGGCCATATCATTTCCCCTGCGCTTTTGTTTGGGAAATTTGGATGAATGAATGACAGATGTTTACCATTTCTTTCAGAGGTTCTTAGGAAGATCATGTCGGCTGGAACACGTTGGTTCTGTGAAGGGTTTGGAAGGAAAGATAGGGATTGGGGATAGAAGAAAAACAAGTAAGAGATAAAATGTAAAGACACAAACTGAAGAATGCCGTCATTAGCAATTGCCTCTGTTTAGTTGTACAAGTTCTGTTTGGCTTTAATCTACCCAATTACCAGTATTGGGCCGGTTTAAAGACCACGGCCTGCAGCAAATCACTGGGTGGTGCCCCTGTGGCAGCTCTGACCGTGATTTCCACTCGGCCTGACCCCCGCTTCACTCCCAGCTCTGTTTGTAGTTATCAGAAGATGAATTCGCCATGCTATTGAGCTCGGCAGATGTTTCAAAACATCGGACATGGCTTCGATATCTGAAACACGGGCTACACTTTTAATCAATTAGGCTTTTACTATATGTAACCCATAACCTGCATGTAACCTCAAAATACTAAAGCCAATTGGATTTTCCACAGATTAAGGTAAGAAGATCAAACGTTTTGCGCAGAAATCAGTTTTGTTGATATTTACGTTTGCTGACATAATTGTTTTTATCAAGCTGGAATGATTTGAGTATTAGGGTTCATTTCATAAAACCACATTCAACAACAAAAATCTAAAGAAAGAAATATGAAATGTGTTATATTGTTTTAAAAAAGAAAAAGCTTATTTTTGGGCCATTTTCTCCCCAATTCTCAATATATATATATATATATATATTCATATTATTTACTATTAATACATTAAAGATTTATATAATATATTCATATTTCATGAACTTCATACATACCTGATCTATTAATCAAATTATATATTATTTAATTTATAAATATGTCATGATAGTACTTGTGAAAATAAAGAAATACTGTATTTCCGAAAACCAATGTGAATCACCATTGAGAATTGGAATAAAAAAATACAAATAAAAAGAAGTATTATATACAGATGCTTTACAGTAATAAGACATTTGAGGAAAAATGTTTGTTAATTGTTATGAAAATAATGTCAATTTAAATGAAACAGATAGATGCAAAACATCTTAATAGTAATAATTTTATTTATTTATAAATGTATTCTTTTTTTTGGGGGGGGGGGGGGGGGTGTCAAATGTGACCTGGACATGTTTTCGTGAGATTTACAGATTAGGATCATATACACATATATTTTATAGTGCTTTTTTTTTTTTTTTTTTTTAACAAAACCAGATTGAGCGCAACACGTGCAACTCGTCCTTCTGTGTAAAAGCAACATATTTAAGAAAATTGGCCTGGTGGGTAATTGGAGACTGCGGATGTGTCTCAAATTTCATGTTCTCAGACTTTGTAGGGGTGCAATTCCCTTACAACAGGCTTTAGTCTGCATGGCAAAAAGGCAACAGTGGGACAAAAGGCAACACTAAATACCTCAGTGGAATTAGTAAGGATTACTAATAACCAACCACTGGCCTTGGGTCACATGCTTCAGTCATTCAAAATGATTGACAGCCCTTTTTAGCTTTAAATAATCTTAAACCCTTCAGATGTATTAGTTACTTACAATATATAATAAAAACTAATATATATATATATATATATATATATATATACATACACACACCAATCAGCCACAACATTAAAACCACCTGCCTAATATTGTGTAGGTCCCCCTCCTGCCGCCAAAACAGCACCAACCCAAGATATTCTTCTCACCACAATTGTACAGAGCGGTTATCTGAATTACCATAGACTTTGTCAGTTTACACCATTCTAGAATTTACTCCAAATGGTGCCAAAAACAAAAAACATCCAGTGAGCAGCAGTTCTGCAGATGGAAACGCCTTGTTGATGAGAGAGGTCAACAGAGAATGGCCAGACTGGTTCAAACTGACAAAGTCTACAGTAACTCAGATAACCGCTCTGTACAATTGTGGTGAGAAGAATATAATCTCAGAATGCTATTCTGAGATGCGGGTTGGCGCTGTTTTGGCGGCATGAGGGGGACCAACACAATATTAGGCAGGTGGTTTTAATATTATGGCTGATCAGGGTATATACACTACCGGTCAAAAGTTTTGAAACACTCATTCTTTATTATAATCCAAAATAAATCAAAACTGTGTTATATTTGAGCATCTTCAAAGTATTCACCCTTTGCCTAGAATTTGCAGACATGTACTCTTGACATTTTCTCAACCAACTTCTTGAGGTATCACCCTGGGATGCTTTTTAAACAGTATTGAAGGAGTTCCCATCTGTGTTGGGCACTTATTGACTGCTTTACTTTATTATTTGGTCCATGTCATCAATTTAAAAAAAAAAAAAAATTTAATTACATTTTAATTCTATAATGAAATAAATTAATATGGTGGTACAATTATATTTTTGTCTACAAAACTAATTTTAAATATTTAAGCATACGCCTTCAGATCAAAAGATTTTTAAGATCATGAGAAACATTTCAGTCAAGTGTTTCAAAACATTTGACCGGTAGTGTGTGTGTGTGTGTGTGTGTGTGTGTGTGTGTGTGTGTGTGTGTGTGTGTGTGTGTGTGTGTGTGTGTATATATATATATATATATATATATATATATATATATACACATAATAATAATAAATAAATATAAAATATTTATAATAATATCATTAAATAATTAGAATATTAATATAAATCAATAATATAAAAAAATAAAAATCGATGTATACATTTCTAGATCTATTACAAAACTTTTTGTTTTATTTTAAACATGAACATTCCAGTTCCACTATTTTACATATAAAGCTTGTTATGTCTTACTGCCCTGCTCAGAAGTCAAACTGCCTTAATCTCAAGGAAAGGTAAACAGCTAAAGCACTGAGAAGGATGAGATGTAAGATGATCTCAATTCCTCACAATGGCCGAACTGATTAGCAAACCAACCTTTTCAACAATGATAAGATCTCCAACCTGGATGCCACTGCTTTTCACCTTCACAGTTCCTGCAGAGACAGATAAAAAGAAAATCAGACTGATGCATTTTTTTAAAAAAAGATGCGAAAATTGTGCTTTTTGCATACAATGGTGATTCCAATCCCTTTGAAACAATTCCAAACCATTCATTTTTAAATACAAAAGCAATAGGCCTGAAATAAATCAGCCTTTAAACTTTTAAAAGGTCCCTTTCTTCAAATGATTTAGGATTCCCACACCTTTTGAAAATAATTTCCCTGATTTTTTCAGTACTTTGTGTTTACCGGAACTGAATAAGGATTTTGAAAAATAATTTTGTTTGTGTTGGACTTACAAAGAGTCATTTCTAGCCAAATGAAATATTTTAGAGCAGAGAATAACCAAAGAGCTATTGACTATAGAGTAAAAAATTGCCTATGCAGTATTCTCTATTGACTATAGAAAAAATAGACTATTTAAAACTGTATTAATTTTCCATGACATTTCCATTATTTTTAACATATACAGTATATGTACATTCATAACTTTACAATTCCCTAATATTTCCATGTGTTCTATGACTGTGGGAACCCTGTCGATTGCTCACACATTGTGCATTAGAAATGTTTTATAATCCCCCAATAAATGCACACACACAAAAAACAAAAAAACATTTAGATCAACTATTATTCTTTGGAGGTTGCACCAATGGTCTTATTTGCATATAAAATGGCACCTCCACTGAAGATTCAAATATTTAAGCCTTCTTTAAGCCCCCATTCAGATTTCAAGCTTTGAGTGCATATGAGATTTCCATTTGTTTTTAGACAATACCCTCCTATGCGGCTTTACAAGAGCACTGGGAGAATGATCTCTCATTCCATTTAGAATGAACAGCTAAACTTGTTTGGAAAAGGTCAGCGACCTTTAACCCCTGCAGAGACCTTTACCATTGCATATGTAAGACATTAGCACATATGTATATGTGCATTCTTTCTGGGATAAAAGGACACAAATAATACTTAAAAGGCATATTTTTGGTTTTAAGTATTTGATAAAATATTATCTTTTTGTTTCATACAATGAAAGTGAAAGATGACTGAGACTAACATTCTGCCTAACATCATCTTTTGTGTTCATATTCATTTGTGGGTGAACCACCCCTCTAAGTTAAGTCTGCCCCTAAAAAATAATAACGCTTTGTTGCATGCACAAGTTGGTCATTTGGTATTGCCCCCTTACATATTAAACTTGCAGAAACCAGGAAATACTAGTATTCCACTCCGGAAGGTGTGACCTGTCTCTATAAATCTCACACCCACCTTTAATGGTGTAAGTCTATAAAATAAGGAGTTGAGAGGCAGATAAACTTTGATGTTTGTCATCCCTGTTGGTCTGGGCAAGGCAATCAGCAGCCCTCCCAGGTAGCCAACAAATGCCACAGCTCTGCTACATAAGCCTTATATGGAGGCCGTTACAACAGAGAGCGCATACGCCGAGTTTATAAGAGAAAGGAGCCTGCCAGATCAAAGGAAGGCGTGTGATGGAAACAACAGGAGGTTCTCTTCTTATTTTATTGTCAGATGCTTTTCATCCCCTGGTATATGATACAATATACATCCCTACATCAAATTAAACACAAACAGCAGCCTCTTTTATGGCTGACGTCTCTGCATACGCTGGCATCCCCCCAGCTAAATAAAACAAAATATTAAAAAGAAGCTTTTGTAGTTTCCATTTCATGAAAATTTTAATGACGTAGCAATGGAAAGTTTGCACATACTTTCTTTAAATACACATACTTCAAATTATCCTAATGATTAAGCTTACTTACTTTACATTACGACAAACAAAAAAAAGGAAGGTTGAAAATATATGAAAACAGCCATCTTAAATTGATTACTTACTACAGGACATTTACAACACACACTTACTGTAAATCAGAAATAATTCATGCAAAACAAACAATGCTATGACGAACTACAATCGAATACAAATTAGAAAGTTAAAAATGTATGAAAAACAAAAATGTCCTGTTGTTAATTGATTGCTCACTGCAAGACATTTATAACACACACTTACACCCAACATGATCCATGCAAAACAAATAACCTTACAATAAACTACAAGGAAAATCGAACGTTAAACATGTATGAAAAAACAGCAATTTCCTATCATTAATTGATTGCTCACTACAAAATTAACAACAGCCACTTCTACCATTATCCATGCAAAACAAATGTTATGACAAACTACAAAGAAAATCTCATGTTAAAATTGTAAAAAAAGAAAAAAAAGAAAAAACAGCAATTTCCTATTACAAATTGATTGCTCAATGGAAGATACAACACACTTACACCCATCATGATCCATGCTAAACAATCAATGTTATGACAAACTACAATGAAAATAGAATGTTAAAATATACGAAAAAACAGCCATTCCTATCGTTAATTGATTGCTCACTGCAAAACATTTACAACACACACTTACTGTACATTTAAAATTATCCATACAAAAATAAGAACGTTACAACAAACTACAATTGAATAAAAATTCTAATTTAAAAAATGTACAAACAACAGCGAATCAATACCTTTCATTGCTCACTGCAAGGATATTTACAACACACTTACACCTAACATGATCCATGCAAAACAAACAATGTTAACCACAAACTGCAACGAAAACAAAATGTTAAAAATGTACGAAAAACAGCAGTT
Organism: Myxocyprinus asiaticus; assembly: GCF_019703515.2. Classification (NCBI taxonomy): domain Eukaryota; kingdom Metazoa; phylum Chordata; class Actinopteri; order Cypriniformes; family Catostomidae; genus Myxocyprinus; species Myxocyprinus asiaticus. The sequence goes on from NC_059372.1 coordinate 9,620,516, forward strand.
TCCTATTGTTAATTGACTGCTCACTGCAAGACATTTACAACAAACACTTATTGTATATTCAAAATTATCCATGCAAAACAAAGAATGTTACAACAAACTACAATCGAATCAAAAATCGAATGTCAAACATGTACAGAAAACAGCAAATTCCTATCATTGATTGCTCACTGCAAGACGTTTAAAAACACTTACACCAAACATGATCCATGCTAAACAAACAACATTACGACAAACAACAACGAAAATCGAATGTTAAAAATGTAAGAAAAAACTGCAATTTCCTATTGTTAATTGATAGCTCACTGCAAGACGTTTAAAAACACTTACACCAAACATGATTCATGCTAAACAAACAACATTACGACAAACAACAACGAAAATCGAATGTTAAAAATGTTTGAAAAAAAACCCCAGCAATTTCTTATCGGTAATTGCTCACTGCAAGACGTTTATAACACACACTTACTGTACATTCTAAATTATCCATGTAAAACAAAGAATGTTCCAAACTACAATTGAATTAAAAAATCAAATGTCAAAACTGTACGAAAAACAGCGAATCCCTATCAATGATTGCTCACTGCAAGACTTTTATAACATACTTACATCCAACATGATCCATGCTAAACAAACAAAGTTAAGACAAACATCAACGAAAATCGAATGTTAAAAATGTAAGAAAAAAACTGCAATTTCTTATCGGTAAGTGATAGCTCACTGCAAGATATTTAAAAACACTTACACCTAACATGATCCATGCTAAACAAACTACAACAAAAATTGAATGTGAAACATGTTCGAAAAACAGCAATTACCTATCGGTAATTGATTGCTCACTGCAAGACTTCATGTACTAAATTATCCATGCAAAACAAAGAATGTTACAAACTAAAATCGTATAAAAAATTGAATGTCAAAAATTTACAAAAAACAGCAAATCCATATCTATGATTACTCACGCTCACTGAAAGACATCTACAAAACATTTACACCAAACATGATCCATGCTAAACAAACAACATTACGAAAAACTACCATGAAAATTTTATGTTAAAAATGTACGGGGTAAAAAAAACGCAATTTCCAATCGTTAATTGATTGCTCACTGCAAGGCATGTACAACACACACTTACTGTACATTCAAAATTATCCATGCAAAACAAAGAATGTTACAAACTACAATCAAATAAAAAAAAAATGTCAAAAATGTACGAAAAGCAACAAATTCCTATCCTTGAATGGTCACTGCAAAACATTTACAACACACTCCCAACATGATCCATGCTAAACAAACAACATTACGACAAACTACGATGAAAATCTAATGTTAAAAATGTACGAATTATTTTTTTTATTTCCTATCGTTAATTGATAGCTCACTGCACGACATTCATAACAAACTTCCATCCAACATGATCCATGCCAAACAAACAATATTACTACAAACTACAACCAAAATCAAAATGTTAAAAATGCACAAAAAACAGAAATTTCACACACTTACATCTAAATCAATCCATGCAAAACTAATAAACAAACTAAAACCAGCCCCAGCACAGCCCTTACTGCTCACTGCAAGACATTTAGCCTACAACATACCTTACACTTACAAATTCATGTTCAAGTAAAAAACATTTAGATCCAAAAACATACTACAACAAAAATCTAATGTTATCTAAAAATTACCTTTCCAAAGAGTTGGCATGCGCACAAAATGCTTTGTCACAGCAGAAACAATAGCTCACCTCTTGTGGAGAGTTTGCTGTAGATCTGTGAATTGACCTCTTTGTCTCGTAGAAAACATCGAATTTCTTCGACCGCTTCCCTCACGATTGTAATAATTAACACAAACCCCTTGCGATAAAATGAAACAGAAAAATTAATTAGAATTTGACTGTGAACATTAGAAATAGGTCAATGTTTGATAACAATAATTCATAACTCACCAGAGGAACCCAGTAAGTGTACAAGGCCCCTAATCGGAGTTCATTCACAAACTGAGAGCAGGCCAACAGCAGAAAATACAGGTTGAAGAAGTATTTGAACTGGTTAAACAACACCTGCAAACAAACACATGGTGATGAGCACAGTAAAAGCATTTGTGAGCTCACAATAAAATATAATAATTTGAAACCAGTTACACTTTAAGATTTTGTTCAAAGTTTGAACAAAACTCCATCCCTTATATATATAAAAAAAAAAAACACTGTGGTACAGTTGTAAATGCTATCAGAGGGTAACATCATGGTACTTTGGTACCGTATACCATGGTTTTCACATAGCACTCCAAGGTACATGGCATATAGTATATTTGTGAATAACCATGGTACCATTTCAACAAAAAGAAAACATGGTAATAGCAACTGACCATAGTCATTTTTTGTAAGTAGAGGTATGGTTTTTGTTTTGCAACATTGTCAGAAATGGTACTCCAAAGTACTTCACAGAATACCCTGGAATTACCACAGTACATGTCCAAAAACTACATGGCATTACCATGGTAACATGTAAAATTTTTTTTAAAAAAAATAAAAATTAAACAAAAATAAAAAAACACATGGCAAAACTTGACCCAGGTAACTTTTGTTAGTGGGAGAAAGGTTTTATTTTCAAATATAACATTATGTCAGCAATGGCAAGTAAAGACTGCAATTAAAATGACTGAAAATGTCTTTCCATTTCTTGATATACAGAATAAATAGTACATAAAATGTCAGTGTTGGGTAAGTTACTCAAAAAAAGTAATTCACAAAAATTACTAATTACTACTCTAAAACTGTAAACACAAACCTTTTGTTTTTCCGCTCAACAAATTCAAAATAATGTCTATATTTTCTCCTTGTTCATTAACTCGTTAGGGGGTGCACACTCCTCAACAAAACGCAAACAATACTACACATTAACATAATCCATGTTTTGAATGTATTCTACATATAGATAATTTTAGAAATGTGTAACCCAAGCAATTTACTTAACTGAAAGCCTGTAACAGTAATCTGATTACAAGAACTTCAAATGTAATGCGCTAACCTACTTTTTGTATTTAAAAAGCAATTAACAGTAATTCATTACATTGTAATTAGATAACGACAAACATTGTATACTGTACATACTGATGAGCCAAATCATTATGCCTAATATGCTTTTGGTCCTCCGCGTGCCACCAAAACAGCGCCGACCCGCAGAGGCATGGACTCTACAAGACCACTGAAGGTGTCCTGTGGTATCTGGCACCAAGACATTAGCAGCAGATCCTTAAAGTCCTGTAAATTGCGAGGTGGAGCTGCCATGGATCATACTTGTTGGTCCAGCACATCCCATCGATGCTCAATCGGATTGAGACCTGGGGAATTTGGAGGCCAGGGCAACACCTTGAACTCTTCATCATGTTCCTCAAACCATTCCCAAACAATCTGTTCAGTGTAGCAGGGTGCATTATCTTGCTGAAAGAGGCCACTGCCATCAGGAAATACACTTGCCATGAAGGGGTGTACCTGGTCTGCAACGATGTTTAGGTAGGTGGCAAATGTCAAATTGACATCCACATGAATGGCCGGACCCAGGATTTCCCAGAAGAACATTGCCCAGAGCAACTCCCTCCACTGGCTTGTCGTCTTCCCACAGTGCATCCTGGTGCAATCACTTCCCCAGGTAAATGGCGCACATGTACACGGCCGTCCACGTGATGTAAAAGAAAATGGGAGTCATCGGATCTGGGGAGCTTCTTCCACTGCTCTAATGTTCAGTTCCGACGCTTGCGTGCCCATAGTAGGCTCTTTTGACAGTAGACAGGGGTCATCATGAGCACTCTGACTGGTCTGCGGCTACACAGCCCCATACGCAGCAGGGTACAATGCACTGTGTGTTGTGACACATTCCTCCCGTAACCATCATTAAAATTTTATGTGACTTATGCCACTGTAGACCTTCTGTCGGTTTGGACCAGATGGGATAGCCTTCATTGTCCTCACGTATCAATGAGCCTTGGGCGCCCAACACCCTGTCGCCTGTTTGTAGTTTGTCCCTCCTCGGACCACTGTACGTAGGTGCTCACCACTGCTGACCGGGAGCACCCCACCAGCCTTGCCGTTTCAGAGATGCTCTGACCCAGTCGTCTGGCCATAACAATTTGGCCCTTGTCAAAGTCACTCAGGTCTTTACTCCTGCATTCAAAACGTTGACTACGAGAACTTATTGTTTGCTTACCATCTAATCTACCCAGACCTTGACATGTGGCCTTGTTAGGAGATGATCATCGTTATTTGCTTCACCTGTGAGTGGTCGTAATGTTTTGGCTCATCAGTGTATGCAGTATACTTTAGCAACCAAGCTAAACTTAGCTAAATTTGCACCAACGAAGAGCAAAATGATCTAGCAGAATATTTGTATATGTATATGCTGTATGTGTACATATTTAAATAGCTTTTAGCTATGTATATGTCGATCAGAGTTCTGGGTCCTCAATTACAAAATGTTCAGAACTGAACTCTGATGATCATTTGTCCTTCAAATCATTTAAAATAACTAGAAGCCACTACAATTTGCAATGCAAATAATATATTTTTTTTCCATACAGCAATCTGGCCAAGGTTGTTATTTTTAAACTGGTGTTTGGCATGACAGAAGGAAACTAGATTTTTTTACATTATCTGAAGTAAATAGCTGACCCTATTAACCACCAAAGCAATTCAAGAACACATTGAGCAACAGTATATAATTTCTTAGAAACTTACCCCAGGAAGGAAGGTGAAAAAATTGTATTTCTGGTTGTTTATGACATTTCTTGGGTATCTCTGTTCCCTTTTTTCCGGATGGCCCAACCACACTGTCCGCGGACGGAAATCTCCCCCTCCACAACATCTGGACCATGGGCAAGGGCAACACCTAAATATACAACTAAATCATTAACATAACACATCCCTTGGTTCACAAAAGATTCCAATAAAAGGAATTTTTCGGTTTCAATACAAGTTAAGCTCAATTAACAGCATTTACAGCATAGTTTTGACTACCACAGAAAATATGTTAGACTTGTCCACCATTTATTTAAAAATCACAGTTACAGAAAGCCACTTACAATGGAATTGAATGGGGCCAGTCCATAAACATTAAAACACACACTGTTTTAAAAGTATAGCCACAAGACGTAAATATTATATGTGTTAACATGACTATAGAGTGATAAAATTGCATATAGGGTTTACTGGCATTCAGTCATCATGCCAAAAAAGTTGTAATATTGGATATAACTTTAATAAAGTTAGTAAGCAATTTTATCACACTAAAATCATGTTAACACACATAGGCTAACGTTTACTTCAAGTGGCTATACTTTTGAAACTTATTTTAATGTTTATGGACCGGCTCATTTACTTCCATTGTTAGTGCCTTATTGAACTCGCAATATTCCTTTAAAGGCATTGAAAAGCCTATTCTTAACCTTAAGAAGAAAAGTTTCATGTAGATACTGGAATTTCACTTCAACCACAGAAATATTTTCAAGCAAGCAACAATACTGTGTAAGTAAATATTAGCTTTAACCATCTACCTTCTACCAACATTTTCATCAAACAAGTGCTTATCAAGAGCTATACTGTATATTCGGCTCTGTACTTCCTTATATCCGTAGATACTCATGTTTGAATTATATATCTTATAGAAAATAAAACAGCATGTACTAAGCTGATATGAACTGAGTTTAGACTTTAATATGAATTAAAGTATAAGCATTGAAAGATCATCATTATATTCATGTACCATGGTAACATGAAACACCAAGGTACTTAAAGGGATAGTTCACCCCAAAATTAAAATTCTCTCATCATTTACACACCCTCATGCCATCCCAGATGTGTTTGACTTTCTTACTTTTGCTGAACACAAACTAAGATTTTTAGAAAAATATCTCAGCTCTGTATGTCCATACAATGCAAGTGAATGGTGACCAGAAATCTGAAGGTCCAAAAAGCGCATAAAGGCAGCGTAAAAGTAATCTATAAGACACCAGTGGTTAAATCCATATCTTCAAAGGTATTGGTTATAAACAGATCAATATTTAAGTCCTTTTTTTCTATAAATCTCCACTTTCACTTTCACATTCTTTTTCTTTTGTTTTTGGCGATTCACATTCTTTGTGCATATCGCCGCCTACTGGGCATTGAGGAGAATTTAGAGTAAAAAATGACTTAAATATTGATCTGTTTCTCACCCATACCTATCATATCTCTTCTGAAGGCATAGATTTAACCACCGGAGTCTTATGGATTACTTTTATGCTGCCTTTTTTATGCTTTTTGGACCTTCAAAGTTCTGGCCACCATTCACTTGCATTATATGGACCAACAGAGCTGAGGTATTCTACTAAAAATCTTTGTTTATGTTCAGCAGAAAAAAACAAAGTCATACACATCTGGGATGGGAGGAAATGATGAGAGAATTTTTATTTTCGGGTGAACTATCCCTTTAATACTGTGGTAACATGTCCATAAAACCATGGTAATATCATCAGGGAACTTTTTCTTAGTGCAATTAATATCTGATGTAAAGGCAGACCGATATATCGGTTTCACCGATTAATCGGTGCCGATAGTTGCCTTTTTGAACAATTGGTTATCGGCAAAAATCTATGCCAGTAGTTTTTTTTTTCTTTCCTCTGTGTTACTCTGAAAATTATGTTTTTTTTAAACTGAAGCGAGGGCATGCAAAGAAAAATGCGACTATATAGAAATGTCCCTCATCAGCACATACATTGTGTCTCCAACTTCATATTGTGAATAATAATATAAAGGCTATAAAAAGCTTAATTTGGTAAATATTAAATATAGAGCATTGTAATAGTCCCTGGTGTGTTTTGGGCTTGTTTAGTGTTAAAAGTTATGTTATGCACCTAATCTTCTTTTTTTCTGATTATTATTGGGATCTTGGTTGAAAAAATTAACTACATCTAGGATTTTATTCATTAGGGATTCTGACCTCTATGTCTGTGCTGACTAAGAAAATGTTGTAACATTCTATTAATCGATTTTTTTAAAACTATTGTCCGATTAATCGGTAATTGGCCTTTTCCACCACCTGAGTTATCGGTATCGGCTAAATCCACTATCGATCGCCCCCCAATCTGATGGACACATCCAACTAAACAAGTGTCAAAAATACAACAGTAGATGCCCAAAACACCATGGTATTGACATGGTGCTTTTTCTTTAAAATACAAGTTACCACGGTTTCATTGTAGTAACAATAACGGTTACCACAGTGATATTGTTTTGCAAGGGCCATTTAAAATAGCTGTGACATAATATTGCAATGGAAGATTTATCAAGGTGCGACCTGAGCTGGTATTGGCAGGTTTAAGCAGGTCTCCCACCCTGACCAGTTAAAAATGTGCCCAAACCCCCTCTAAAACAGCTAACTTACTAGCATGGGCGACCAGCTTAGACTGGTTTTAACTGTTGTTTTGACCAGGGTACAGGACTTATGCATTATAGCCAAAAATATCAACAAAAAGAGAGTAACAGAGGCCATACATGATGGGAAAACACTCTTGTTTAACTTATATGCCTTCATTTCCGTGCACTCTGACAATTCACCTGCGTTACAGCGTCCCGGAACAAGGATGTGCAATATTATCTTCTATACATCACAATAACAAGACGTTGCCCTGGTTTATACGACATTTTCATAGCAAATATGCATGTATAAAAATAGAGAGCATGTCGTGATATAATATCGTTATAAACGATAATAATTTGCATGTAAGGACTGCTGGGCTGTTAGCCACTGTGCTATCTTCCATTTATTATACATATAAACAAGCGACCATTTGACAGCCGACGCGTATTTGCGTTCATTTAACGCCGTTTCGTGCTCTTACCCGTCTCTTCGTTTGTTGTCGTGTCGTTTTTTGTGTCGTACGGGCTGTAACGGTATGTTATCCGTCATTGTTGTCCGCAGTGGAGCTGCTGGGCGGAGGCTGATGGGGTTATGGGGCTGAAAAGCAAGGTTGGGCTGCACTGTACACTGTGAACGTGATGGGACATCACCAGCCCTGCATGCTGGGCAATGTATTTTATTTATTTACAGCCAATCATAATGCATTTTTTGTTTAAATCACTCTCACTGTAGCTAAAAGTGTGTAAAAATGGCACACTATTTTGTGTAGCTATTTTTTAGCTACACCATTGTGATATTGTTGGCATGTTCTTTCCTTTTAGAGTGACTAAAAACGTATTCAGAACAATCAATAATTGGTTCATGAATATAGTAATCATTCAGTACCATGGTATACATATCAAAGTACCATGTTTTTGGACATAAACCTGGAGTTCAATGTAAATACCATTTTATATGAATACTAATCATTTACTGTCATGGTATTACCATGTTTTGAGGCTTGTGCCATGGCAATGGCATTGTATTCTTCAAAGAACCTTGGAGTCCCATGTAAATACCATGGTAAATGAATATGGTCATCTTGAATTCATTGTGTGTGATATATATATATATATATCAAAGTATCGTTGCATTACCTTGCATTTGGACATGTACTGTGGTTGTCTTGGAATACCATACCATACTATATGAATATGGTTATAATGCAGTACCATGGTACCCCCCATAGTACTTTTTGTAAGGGCATCCATTAGATAACCCGTTCAAAAAGGTCTGATATTTTTTTTTTTTTTACATCTTGAAAAGGCATAACTACTCAGTTTGTCCATTAATGATACAATAATTTTATCAGTGTTGTGCTCACAAAGTATTCATGTCATTTTAATGTATCTATTGTTTTCCCCTTTGAAAACTGACAAAACTTCAGACTAAAATACATTTTCAGCAGAGAACCATCAAGAGTCTCTCGAGATGTTCAGGATCTATCGTCCACCAGAAATACATCCAAGTGATGAAATAGCATGAACCCCTTTTTCGGTAACAATGACTACATGCTGATTTACACGTTACACAAAAGTCTTGGAAAAGTCAACCTTTGTTTTATTTTCAAAATATCAGAACAGGTCGAAACAGGGAAAAGAAAAGGGCAAACATTTACCAAAAAAAAAAAGTTACTGTAAACAAGCCTAACAGACTCAACATTTGAACAATCATACAGACATGACCCTATTTAACCAAGACATGACACCATCTTTTTTTTTTTTTTTTTACATTTAGAAAAGGCACAACTTGGTAAATGCATATTAGAGAGACAATGTACAGGGGGAGTCTGCCTATTCTGAACAATTGTTGTGCAAAGTGTCTGGCGATACATTCATTATATTACAGAAATCAGCAGGTTACGGGGCAGGATGCAACCAGAACTCCAAACACAATGCAAAGTACATAAATCTAAATGAGGTAAAAATTTGACCAGCTTAATGTTTACGCTTCAGATACTCTGCATACTACTACTACAAAAAAAAAAAAAAACTCAAAGGACTCATAGTTCAGATTTTTAAACACATGTCCCCTCAAAAAAAGCAATGCATATTTGGGTAGTTAACCATGATATGTTTATTGCAATAAGAATGTGTTGCATTTGGGATGTTGATACACAAAATATCCATGCCTGCTTAGCTCAAGTATAAAATGCATGGTAAATGGAACTGTATAGAATTTTAAAACCCATGGGTCCTAAAACAACATTAAGCAAGAATCTCCAAATTATGGGTCCAAGAAGCAAATGATCATAGAAAAATGGGTTAACAGACTGCCCGGTCAGAAAATAAAGTGCAAGGAATGACCAGGTGTTTCAGTTTTATACTGGCCTTTTGAACTCCTATTAAAAGGTGTCAAATAAAGGCAATTCAACTGAACTGGCATTTGATAAATACCAATGAAAACAATGGAAAAGAACCCCATATGAAATCAAAGTGGACATTGAAAGTAAATTCAAAACATTTATAGATTTAAATGGAAAGGACTCTGTATAGCTACATGAGAAAATATAGCACATTTTGGTCTAAATAAAAGATGACCTCCAAAAAGGCCTTTAAACGCAATCTTGTGTTGCCTTTATTGGGTGTGTGTTGGGGGGGGAAATAAAAAGGAAACAAATTTCCAAGACAGGCACTTAGCAAATTGTTTGGTATTAAGCGCAGATAGAAACTATATCTAGTCAAAAATACATAATAACTTAATGAAATCCAGTTTTAAATCAAACTTCTATAACTACTCAGTTTGTCCAGCAATGAAATGGTAATCTTCAGTAGATTGTATGAAATGGAAATTTCAGGCACATATTTCACCATCACCTGTTATATGGCCTCTATGCCATAGATGTTTTTTGACAACAAATTACAACAGAACCATGAGTAATCACGCATGTGCTGTAACAAGATGTTTGTTAGCAATTAAAACATCGAGATTGGTCGTTGGTGGCATAAAGCTATTTCAAGTAAGATTTACATTCAACTTTAGAATCATAACTGACAAATACCCGCATGTATATTATGAGAGAAAAAAAAAACTTCAGTAGTTACATCAGATTCAACTAGAAGTATCGCTACTATGAAAGGGTCCAAAAGGGAAGCCATGGCCCGTTTTTAGAGCATGGGCTGATTTAACAAGGCTGTGTGAATGCAACACGCAAGAATTGATTGTACCAAGCGAGGACTGCCTTAATACATAGCCCAATTCATGACATTTCCGCAGGACACAACATATTCAGTCAATAAGGGAAATTCTTCTGTAGTCCTTTCTAATTTACTTTACCCTCCTCCATAAACTGTGGAAACTTTGCTACACTTTCAGAGCCATTTTTTTCCAATTCAGCAACTGTGGCAGCGATGCCAGACTGGGAGGACTCCATCTTTGTAAATCCCCCAGTAGACCCCACCAAAGGGCCTCCAGCAAGACTTCCTGGGAGAGGAATGCCACCATTTTGGATGACTGAAATCTCATTGGTCTTCATGGTCAGCCCATTTGTGAAGGCAGCGGCATACTGGTTCCATACCGATGGGTCAAAATTAACTGGAGGAATCAAGTCCTTTGAGGGATGCAGCATTTCTGGAATCATCTTCGACTCAGGGCCCATGGCCATTAACGCCATTGGATTATCCAATGATAAACGCTGACCCCGCCTTGCCGAATTATTCCACATATGAGTGCCAACGTGTACCTGCAAAAAATAAAGCACGAGTCAGTGAAACATATTGCCAAAGGCACTAGATTCTCAATTAACTCACAAATGTCTAAAGTCTACCATTTTAAGATAACTTACAATAATCATATTTTCTACTAGTGCCAATGTAAGACATTATTACCTTAAGGTTGCCCTTTGTTGTGAAAGCCCTGCTGCAAATTGTGCAAGCAAAGGGCTTTTCTCCTGTGTGAGTCCGTTCATGGATCTGCAGGGCACTGGCAGATGAGAAGTTCTTCCCACAGATGTTGCAGAGATGTTGCTTGGCAGACCGACGTGGAGCACTAGAAGTTGCAGGAGTAGTATTGGCTTCTTGAGGCAGTTGGGAACTGTACAGGCTGTGGGCACCCATGGGACTCTCAGAAGGGATCTGCATCTCCAGTTTGACCAGACTTGGAAGCACCCTCATGAATGGAAATTGACTAGAACCTTAAAGAATAGGGAAGAAGAAGAAGAAAAAAAAAAAAAAAAAAAAAAACTCATCTTGAAGCAAAATTCACAGATCGCATCAGCAAAACACTGAGGAAGTATCATGATCTCTGCAATTACTTTGAAATAATCATAGAAAGACAAAACATACCATATTCCACACTGGAGAAGGAAAACCCCGGCTCCTCTTTAACAGAGTTTGGAATAAAACTGGATGTCAAGTCCAGTGCTCCGTCGTTTTCACTAAAATCTTGCATTCCACCATCAGAGTCTGGTCTGGCTAGAAGTCCATTATCTGGGTTTATGGATTCTGGAGATTTTGACTGCCCAATAGTCAGGGGACAATCAACAGGGGACAAAGAGTGATAGGACACATTTTCTGACACTGCTGGACTACAGCCATTCTTGTATTCCACTTCTCCAGACCCTGAAGGTGAATCTTTCAGCCCACTGTCGCTTTCAGAAGCAGTGCTGCTTTGTCGTTGTAGGTTCAGTGCAGATGTGAGGCTCTTCATATGGTTTTCCAGGGCAGCAATGCCTGTAAACATAGATGGTGGACCTTGGAAAGACTGATTCTCTTTGGTAGCCGGCTGCAGCTCTGTAGAGTTGTTCATCTTCTCCTGATTGTCAAAATCCAAGTCTTGTTCCTCCATACTTTCCTCATGCCCATTGGAGTCCATGGTCTTCTCATGAGTCAAGCTAGCATCCAATGCTTCAGGACTTTCAAACTGATTCTCAGGCAGAGGGTTGTTGGGAATCTGGCCACCCATGTGCATACGGATATGCTGCTGTAGGACGACTGCATTAGTGAACTTTTTGTGACAAATTGGGCAAGAGTGTTGCATCTTCAGTGGAGTGTTGGCCCTGTGAACACCATAATGTGCTTTGAGGTTGCCCTTGGTGGAGAAAGCCCTACCACAGATTTTGCATTTGTACGGTCGCTCACCAGTGTGTGTGCGATAATGCATTTTTAGTGAACTTTGGCAGCTCAGCACTCTATGGCAGATTACACACTCGTTGGGATCATTTGTTCTCTTCTCCAAGCCATCCACCATTTGCTGTAGTTTTGCGGTTCCAGAGCCATTTTCACCAGGTAAGCCACTGCCATTAAAGTGGTGCAGTCCAGCCAGCGCATCAGAGGAATCCTTGTTCTGATCCAGTCCCGTCATCTCCTGACCAAACATGCTAGAAGAAATGGATGCACCATCACTGCCAGATGAGGAAGGCCTCTGAGAATAAAGGTCCCCACCCATTGGAATATCAAATGAGGGTTTGAATCCTGAGAGAACTGATGGGAGACCTAACACAGGTTTATTGTCGGCAAAACCATTTTCCTCAATGGGTACAGACATGCCATAAGGGATGCCGCTGTTTGTAGGGACGTTGTCCAGGTGTTCTGGTACTGGATGTGGATTCATCCTAATGTGCGGGTATTTGTCCTTGTGTCTCTGAAAATGCACTTTGAGGTTTCCTTTGGTCGTGAAACGATTTCCACAGATGTTACATTTGAAGGGTCTTTCGCCAGTGTGCGAGCGCAAGTGGATTTGAAGAGCGCTGTCGTTTCCGAATGTTTTCCCACAGAACTTGCATTTGTGCTTGAGCATGTTCTCACCAGATCCATCAATCGGCATCCCAGTAATCTTATTTTTTGCTTTTGTAGAGGGATCCATGCCTGTCGCAAGAGCATTGAATGGACTCTGTAATCCCATGACTCCTGGAGATTGGGGAAGCAATGTTGGAAGGCGGGTAGCTAGATCAGGAAGCACTTTCAAGTCTGCCTTCAAGGGCATGGAGCCCAAACCTCCAGCAAGGGACGGGAGGATGCTACTGGATTGGGGTACCTTGGCTTGTTTCAGGGCCTCCAAGGACAAGCCCGTTCGTTTGCCAATAAGGGCAGCTGCAGTCGAGAGCTGCTGTGAGAGATGTGCACCCAGTGCTTTCAGTGGATCCACGGCTGTGCCAACTGCAGAGTGGAGACTCTGAGGTGCCATCATTGCCATTTGGAGACGTATCTGCTCAGTTAGCTGGATCTGCTGCAGTTGTTGCTGTTGGAGGCTTACCAACTGTTCCAAGATCATGGGAATTACAAGAAGGGTGTCCTGGTGTGGCTGTGGGGATGTGGACTTTAGATTGGACAAATTAGAAGAATGTTGCGTTACAGCAACTTTGGTAGCAGCCATTGACTCAAGGGTCACATTAGAGTCTTGCAATTTGGAAGATGACATGTACCTTATGTCTAGACTGCTAGACATCTCTTGTTCTTGATTTGAAAGCTCATCCTGGTTTAGAGTGTGCTCACCTTCCATCATTTCATCTGACTCAATGCTGTGCTTTGATTGATAATTACTAGTAGGCCTATCATCACTATGGTCACCCAGGTAATTGCCCGGACACTGCTGGGACAATTCAGGAGGGACCGCACTCATATCACCATCCTTCATGATCATTACCTGCTGACTCTTAGTGCAAGTTTTCTCATGTTCGAGAAATTCTGTCTCATCAAAGAACTCAGCAAAACATTTGTCGCAAACCCTTGTCTCCTCTGATCGTCGCCTCTTGGGTTCATTGCCGTCCTCAGTTTGACCGCTGTGCAATGTCCCTACAGCGAAAAAGAAGTTAAAGTTACTGAATATTCAAGATAATGATTATACCAAATATGTGGAGTTTTCTACACAAATTTTAGTCACTCACTGTTACAAGACACTATAAATTGTGGTTTTATAATGCCAGTGCAAGATACAGGGAAAGTCTTTATTTTTATTTATAATCAGAAGTCTTGTACTTTCAAAATGCAGTTAATTGTCACATTTGTTTACTTTCACTTGCATGTGCATACAATCAAGATTTCGAACATGAGGAAAAACAAAATGGTAAACCAAGTTGCTGTAACAATGCCATTGCAGCCCACCCCACACATACACACACGCCTGAATTCCACCAGATGAGGGCAGCATTTCCAATATGATTATACAACATAAGGATCAAAATATAAACTGGCATCTATCACTAGAAAGGATTGAACAACTGTCCAGTAATCAATAACCACCCGAAACATTATTCTACAAAACAAAATGCCCAATAATACTTATGTATTATAAAACAAATTTAGACAACTTGTGTTAAAGCAATAGATCACCCAAAAACGAAAATCTGCCATCATATAGCATACTCACCCTTTTGTTGTACACCTATCTTCCATGGGACACAAAAGGAGATGTTAGGCAGAATGTCTTTCATTTCAGGTTTTTCATACATTGAAACTGAACAGTGACCTATGCTAAAATTCAACCCAACATCTCCTTTTGTGTTCCACAAAAAAATTTAAAAAATTAATAAACAGATTTGTAACAACATCAGGGTACGTTAAGGCAGAATTTTTTAGTTGCAACCATTGCAACATCCATTGTTGTTATGCGGTCTAAAATTACTTACATTTTATGACCAAGTAATGACAATAGTGTAAAGGAGTCAGTCATTTTAATTGCAGGACATGAAAGACAAATCAGACTGGACTGCAGGACCATTAAGAGGCTCATCTAACAGGGCAATTGTTAAATGCAAATTTCATCATCCCTTATGAATGGAAGAGACCACCTGTTAACATTCTGACTGTGGAACTAGACGTGTTAATTGTTCACTAAACAACTTGAATAGTAATGAAGTTGTGAACATCAATGCACTGTTCTTACAAACTGCATCCAAGAGCTTTAGTTTGAGACAGAAAGCAAACAAGAAAGAAAAGTGATATACAGTAGATATTCACAGTAGTGTTGAAAGTCGTTAGACTTCTTTTTAAAACGGCAACTGAATCAAAGCTAAAGGGGTTTGAATAAAACAAACCGTGGCAGAAATTAATCAGCTTTAAACAATGTGCTTAGAGTTAAATAATCAAAAGATACATTGTAACCTCAGCTCATTCATCGGCTGAACACAAGGGGGCGTCTGATCAGTGTACATGAGATCCAATGCATCTTAACACATTCACAGTGATCTTATGATTTTACTACCTACGTTCAAGTGGGTCATTCCACATGCAATATTCAATCAACAAATGATTGAGACCAAAACTTCATATCTGACAAACATACAACCCAAGCCTCAGCCCATCTAAATCGAACAGATATATGCTCTTTACTCAAGCACATTTCAGCATGTCATGGATAAACATCATGTAGTTAGTTAACTTCAATTCCATCCCCCACGTCTCCATATGCAACCAAAAGAAACAGTGTGGGGGATTTATTGCTTTGTGGTCAAGCTCGTTCCCGACTCACATTTCATGCCGACCTGTTGAGCACCTTTGTTTAACAGTGGTCAGTGATACCAGCACGCGCATCAAATATTAATACGCGAGCATATTCTGCAGTATTATATATGCGTGTGCACTTATCAGTGATGCAACTGATATATAAGCCACAAATAACTTTATCGAAATGTACCAGATGCATATACGATATCAAAAAGGTCAAAAAAAAAATATAATATAATATATATATATATATAATAAATCGATTGAGAAATACATAAACACAAGACATGTTAACGAATAAACAAAAGTACAAAAAAAAAAAAAAAAAAAAAAAGCCGATGTTAACGATTCCAATTGTAACCAAAGTAAACATCAATTTACTTTAGGAAAAAAAAACAAACAAAAAAAAAGTCCACACAGCAGCGTTTAATCTTACCCCGTACTGAACTAAACCTCGTTGGTCAAGTAAAAGCGATATTTTCCCTTTCCGCATTTATGACGAATTCAGCGTATAAAAGAACTTTTTAAATTGCTTTACTAATTTCAGACAAGCATGGTCAATTTCAAGGGTCATGATCTTCATCTAAATCCGATGACATAATTCAGGTATGAGGGGAAACATGCAAACTACAATATGAACAAATATAAAGTTGCAATTTGTTTGTTTGCGGGTCCAAACTTACCATTTTGTGTCGAAGTGGGCTCGTCCGAATTGAAATGCTGTGGTTTGGATTGCTTGCGCCGCGACATGGTAACCTACAACCATCAGGGGCAAATAGTAATGCTATTAAGTCCCTCTACTTTAGAAATTCTCCAGGTTGGGGGAAATTAGCCCCTCGAGTAGAAATGCGCATGTCAAAGTAATTATTATTATCAATAACGCATGGCGATTTATCATGCTCTTCTGACAGCTGATTGGCTCCGGTCCAAAGTGCTCAAGCATTATTCAAATGAGGCTTCATTGATGACAAATGCAGAGTCGAGAAAAAGGGGGAGGGAGATGTGAAAGAAAGAGCCAAAGAGAGAGAGAGAGAGAGAGAGAGAGAGAGAGAGAGAGAGAGAGAGAGAGAGAGATGGTAAACAAAAAAGAGGCAGGGAGGCAAGTGCGCAGGCGGGGAGAAAGACATTGAAATTTTAGGACATTATCACAATTTTATTATCACAATCTGTGTCATAAACATCTTTAATATATAGGCTATCTGTGGATCCCTGATTGTATGAATATTTACATTATAACATCATGTCAAACCAGGTGGCATTTGTTCTATATTGATGTAGGCATATATATATATATATATATATATATATATATATATATATATATATATATATATATATATATATATGCAGATCTTCTTTGAGTGTTTGATATGATGATAAAGTATGATGTATGAAAGTAAACACTTTTAAAACATGGTGACATATTAAAATCATTACGTATAACATATTTTCTTTCGTATAACAGATCTTTTTGTGTCTTTTTTATGATTTAATACTTATATGAATCTGTGTGTGTCTTTTTATGATTCAATACTTGTATGGATATTTTGGTGTCTTATTTTATGATTTTATACTTATATATTGATCTTTGTGTGTCTTTTTTATGATTTAATACTTGTAAACTCAGCAAAAAAAGAAACGTCCCTTTTTCAGGACACTGTATTTTAAAGATAATTTTGTAAAAATCTAAATAACTTTACAGATCTTTATTGTAACCATTAACAATTAATGAACATGCACCTGTGGAACGGTCATTTAGAAACTAACAGCTGACAGATGGTATGCAATTAAGGTCACAGTTATAAAAACTTAGGACACTAAAGAGACCTTTCTACTGACTCTGAAAAACACCAAAAGAAAGACGCCCAGGGTCCCTGCTCATCTGTGTGAACATGCCTTAGGCATGCTGCATGGAGGCATGAGGACTGCAGATGTGGGCAGGGCAATAAATTGCAATGTCCGTACTGTGAGATGCCTAAGACAGCGCTACAGGAAGGACAGCTGATCGTCCTCGCAGTGGAAGACCACGTGTAACAACACCTGCACAGAATTGTTACATCCGAATATCACACCTGCGGGACAGGTACAGGATGGCAACAACAACTGCCAGAGTAACACCAGGAACGCACAATCCCTCCATCAGTGCTCAGACTGTCCGCAATAGGCTAAGAGAGGCTGGACTGAGGGCTTGTTGGCCTGTTGTAAAGCAGGTCCATACCAGACATCACCGGTAACAACGTCGCCTATGGGCTCAAACCCACCTTCGCTGGACAAGACAGGACTGGCAAAAAGTGCTCTTCATTGACGAATCGTGGTTTTGTCTCACCAGGGGTGATGGTCGGACTCACGTTTATTGTCGAAGGAATGAGCGTTACACCGAGGCCTGTACTCTGGAGCGGGATCGATTTGGAGGTGGAGGGTCCGTCATGGTCTGGGGCGGTGTGTCACAGCATCATCAGACTGAGCTTGTTGTCATTGCAGGCAATCTCAATGCGTTATAGGGAAGACATCCTCCTCCCTCATGTGGTACCCTTCCTGCAGGCTCATCCTGACATGACCCTCCAGCATGACAATGCCACCAGCCACACTGCTCGTTCTGTGCGTGATTTCTTGCAAGACAGGAATGTCAGTGTTCTGCCATGGCCAGCGAAGAGCCCGGATCTCAATCCCATTGAGCACGTCTGGGGACCTGTTGGATCGGTGGGTGAGGGGCGGGCTAGGGCCATTCCCCCCAGAAATGTCCGGGAACTTGCAAGTGCCTTGGTGGAAGAGTGGGGTAACATTTCACAGCAAGAACTGGCAAATCCGGTGCAGTCCATGAGGAGGAGATGCACTGCAGTACTTAATGCAGCTGGTGGCCACACCAGATACTGACTGTTACTTTTGATTTTGACCCCATCTTTGTTCAGGGACACATTATCTCCATTTCTGTTAGTCACATGTCTGTGAAACTTGTTCAGTTTATGTCTTAATTTTTGAATCTTTATGTTCATACAAATATTTACACATGTTAAGTTTGCTTAAAAGCAGTTGAAAGTGAGAGGCCTTTTTTTTTTTTTTAATGGATCTTTTGAGTCTTTATGATTTAGTACTTATGAATCTTTGGGTGTCTTTTTATTTTTATACTTGTATGGATCTTTGGGTGTCTTTAGATTTTATACCTTTGGGCGGCATATATGATTTTATATTTATATGTAGATCTTTGCATATCTGATTGTAGGATTTTATACTTGTATGGCTCTTATTTTATTGTTCGTTTTCAAAATACTGTATATAATTTTACAATTTGTTCTGAATAAAAAAAATATGCTTTTTTAGATTTGATATTTGATATTAGAAGTTCACTATTTTCTATTGTATATAGATATTTACGGAGTGAATATAAAGTCAAATCTGGCGTGCCTCTTCACTTGGTCATTTAAATATGGAAATTGAAACTGACAATAACCAATCACCACATTAAACACACAGATCCGCCGGACACATTGTGTTGATATGAAGACAAGGAAAGATAAGTAAATTTACCCAAATGTCTGAATGAGAAATGGAAAAAAAAAAAAAATGCTGTTGTTGAATTTACTCAAATGCATTATGGAAAACAATTGCCTCGACTCACCTTACATGACATCATTATCCATAGCTTCCAGTGCACAAAAAAATACAAGACAGAGATAATAAAAAAAATAGGATAAAAATAAAAAGGGAATAAAAAATAAGTATATATAGAAATAGACAATATATATATATATATTTATACAGTTTTAGGCACTTGTGAAAAATGTAGCATAGTAAGGATGTCTTCAAAACTAATGCTATAAATAGTTTATTTATCAATTAATGTCATATAAAGTCCAGTAAACATAAAAAAGCTAAATTAATATTTGGTGTGACACACTTTGCCTACAAAACAGCACCAATTCTCTTAGGTACACCTGGACACAGTTTTTCTTGGTTGTTGGCAGATAGGATGTTCCAAGATTCTTGGAGAATTCGCCACAGTTCTTCTATCTATTTCGGCTGTCTCAGTTGCTTCTTTTCATGTAATCTCATACTGACTTGATGTTCAGTGGGGGGGCTTTGTGGGGTCATGCCATCTGTTGCAGGGCTCCCTGTTCTTCTATTCTATTTGCAAAAGGAATGTTTGGGAGTTTAAATGTATATTTCCTAATGACACACTAAAGCTGAAGATATAAATAAACATCTTAAGATAAATGTTTTTGTGAAACATCTACTGTGTCTAAGACTTTTACACAGTACTGTATATATATATATATATATATTATGTACAAATACAAATCTGTTATATACAGATAGTGCAGGGGAATGTAATGGCAGAATAGGTAGGAGATGTTAGATAAATATACATAGACTTAGCTGTGTATTGCATATAATTATTGCAGTTTTATGGGGCAGTTTTAACTGTTCATGAGATGGATAGCCTGAGGGAAAAAAACTGTTCCTGTGCCTGACGGTTCTAGTGCTCAGTGCTCTGTAACACCATCCAAAAGGCAACTGTTCAAAGAGGTAGTGGGCTGGGTGAGTGGGGCCCAGAGTGATTTTTCCAGCCTTTTTCCTCACTCTGGAAGTGTACAGTTCGTGAAGAGAGGACAGGAGGCAACCAATAATCTGCTCAGCAGTCCGAGCTGTCCTTTGTAGTCTTCTGATGTCTGACTTGGTAGCTGAACCAAACCAGACGTTATTGAAGTGCAGAGGACAGACTCAATGACTGCTGAGTAGAACTGTATCAGCAGCGCCTGTGGCAGGTTGAATTTCCATATAGGTTGAATCTTTCTATGATACAGAAAGATTATTCCAAATGATCAATCATTTTTATTTGATGATTTAATTACATATTTTTCAGATTTAAAGATTATTTAAATGTGTGAAGCTGTATGTGTTATATTTGTATGTGAATATTATTATGGTGTATATAAAATATTTTTTACAATAAGTCACAATGTACTTTTGATGATG
This sequence comes from Myxocyprinus asiaticus, assembly GCF_019703515.2. NCBI lineage: Eukaryota > Metazoa > Chordata > Actinopteri > Cypriniformes > Catostomidae > Myxocyprinus > Myxocyprinus asiaticus. Next base: position 9,641,302 of record NC_059372.1, read on the forward strand.
GCAGTGGAAATGAAAATAACTGCTGGTCAGTAGTTGTTGTTTAGTTCTGTTGGTTTTAGTCAGGATGTGTCATAGATGTTTATTGGATGAGAAAGTCGTACGAGTCATTTTCAGGGTTTGCAGACACTGGACAGTGAAGGCTTAAAGTCTATGAAAAATTTGCTTATAAACTCTTCGCTTAGCTTTTAATGCAAATGCACTAACTTCAGCTTGCATTGCATTGCTTTTCACAGTATAATCTCAGTACATCACCAGATGCATCTGTAACTGCTAAGCACATGCCAATTGGCACATGCTGTTTGCAATGGTTTTGTAAATTTCACAGCTTGAAATGGACAGAGAATTTTAAACCCCCGCTTCCCACCCGCCCCCTTTTTCATAAGGCAATGTGAGAATGGCAAGTGCTTTGAGGGAGCAATAGAATTGATAGCTTTTCTCAAAAGAAGATAGGCCCACATTACTGCCATCAGCCACTCACCCACCACCCTGTCTCACTAATGTCAACCATGTATGTCTTACACTAAAGGAGATTGATGCCCCTAAACTTAATGGAGGGCCTCTGTGACTTAGGAGAACAGGAAGAATGAATATTTTCAACCCATTTCCCCAAATCAAGACACGTAAGTGTTGTATCCATTAAAAGCAAACAAGGACTGAGGTTAAAGTAAGCATTGTGAGTCACTGGAATTCAGCCTCTAGGTGTTTGGGAAAATACTTAAGTTTGGAGAGTTGGAGCACCTTGACGGTTCATGGAGAGTTTAGAAAAACTCAGACTGGTGGAACAAACTTATAATTAAATGTTCTTAAATGGTTCTTTGTGGCACGTTCTAGGTTCAGCAAAGAACTGGTAGGGTTCTTAAAGCAGACTGATCTCACTGTGAAATCAGAAACAGCAGGTAGACTTTTCTTTAGCTAAAATCAGTCTGTGCTTACTGAAATTCAAAACCCCAGTGGCCAAAGCGGTAAGTGTTGTTGGGCGTATGGGCACGTGTGAGCTCCATTTTCTGGGTGTAATGTCCTCAGAGGGGCGCCAAAAGCGAATTGTGAAAAGAGTTGTTTTCATCTGTACCAACCCAAATCCCAAAACTTAACCTAACCATCAGTGGAGTAAAAATGTAATGATAGAGGGAAAAATGCAACCTCTGAATCATACTTGCCACTGATTTTGTGAACGCAGTTACTTCCTGGTTTCAGCATGGGATCCAAACCTAGGTCTCCCAAGCTGCTAATGCAACATGCTTCTGGTTGCGAAAGGTAAGGTAAACACATTTGAGCTGATGCAAAAGGGTCTAATGAGAGATGCCGCTTGTCAATGAGCCGGCATAATCTGTCCAATCCAAGGGTACTGGAACTCTCGGAAACAACAAGCCAACTTCCCGAGTTGCCATGTGGCCCAATGGAGATGCAAAAAAAATATTGATGTTGCATTAGATGTTCTTCTGATCAATGTATTGGTTGCTTTTTCTTTAAATGAATAGTTAGCCCAAAAATGAAAATTCTGTCATCATTTACTCATCATGGAACACAAAAAGAGAAGTTAGGTAGTCTCACCATTCACTTTTATTGCTTCTTTTTTCCACAATGAAAGTGAATGGCAACAATGGTTGTCAAGCAAGATTTTGAAGGCAAGATTTCAGTGAATAATGACCTAAATTTCAGTCTGTTCCTCACACGAAGCCAACTTAAGATGTGAGATATTGTGCAGGAGCCATAAGGACTACTTTTATGATGCCTTTAAGGTAATCTTTGTATTTTTTGGAGCTTGACAGCCTCTGGTCACGATCCACCATTTTCATTGTATGGAAAAGAGCAGCTCAGACGTTCAGCTAAACGTCTCCTTTGATGCTCCATCATAGAAAGAAAGTCATACTGTTTTAAAACAACATAGGGTGAGCAAACGAGGATGAAATTTTCATTTTGGGGTGAACTAAGCACCAACAGATGTTTCTAAAATTAGACTAAGTAATATTCAATACAAGTCAAGCTCAATCAACTGTATTTGTGGCATAATGTTGATTACCACCAAAAATTATTTAGACTCCCCAACTTCATAGTCAAAACAAGGAAACCCTGTAAAATAGAATTGGATATAACTTTACACAGTTGAGGTTGTAAGCAAAATTATCACACTAAAATCATGTTAACATGTATAATGTTTATATCTTGTGGCTATACTTTTGAAACGTGTATTTTGGCATTAATGAACTGGCCCCATTCACTTCCACTGTACAATAAGTGCCTTACTGTAACCGCAATTTTTTTCTTTCTTTTTTTTTAAAGGAGGGATGAAATTTTTGTTTTTGTTTTTGTAGAAATCAACATTATGCAACAGCTTTACTTGTACTGAACCTGGAATATTCCTTTAAAAAGGTTTTTCTATGGAAACATGCTCTAAAATCCTTTTTGGTTCTACATAGAATCTTCATTTAAAACAATTTATTAAAGAAGCAAACACTGAAATTGCTGTTCATATGCTTCAGTGTTGACAAAAACCATTATACTGTATTTAAACATAATTGTATTTTTTCATGTTTGGTTTTGGCCAAGCTAATTACTAACAGCGATGTCATTCCATTAATGGCAAGGTTTTTAGATAAAGAAGAGGCTCTAAAATGGGCCGTCTGTCCATCATGACACAGAGAGGACTCTATATATTTTGTAAAAACAAACGTCTATCACGCAAGGACTAAAGGTGCAGAAAGGAGGGGTGTGCAGTCTAGACGCTTTATGACGGCAATAAGAAACTTCCCTTGAGTTCAGTGTTTCTGTTGTGCTCAAACTAAACAATTCGCACTTTGTAAGAGCAGAGTCATAAATCCAGAATAGTGGGAATGAGGAAGGCCTCATCTTATATTTCTCTTTCTGTTAAGACGGACAGATGTTTTTTATTTTGAGGTACACTGGTGGCCAAAAGTTTGGAATAATGTACAAATTTTGCTCTTATGGAAAGAAGTTGGTACTTTTATTCACCAAAGTGGCATTCAACTGATCACAATATATAGTCAGGACATTAATAACGTGAAAAATTACTACCACACCTGAAGTCGCGAGTTCGAATCCAGGGTGTGCTGAGTGACTCCAGCCAGGTCTCCTAAGCAACCAAATTGGCTCAGTTGTAAGAGTGGGTAGAGTCACATGGGGTAACCTCCTCGTGATTGCTATAATGTGGTTCTTGCTCTCGGTGGGGTGCGTGGGGAGTTGTGCGTGGATGCCGCGGAGAATAGCGTGAGCCTCCACATGCACTATGTCTCCGCGGTAACACGCTCAACAAGCCACGTGATAAGAGGCGCAGATTGACTGTCTCAGACGCAGAGGCAACTGAGACTCATCCTCCGCCATCCGGATTGAGGCGAGTCACTACGCCACCACGAGGACTTAGAGCGCATTGGGAATTGGGCATTCCAAATTGGGGAGAAAAGGGGGAGAGAAAAAACAAAATCTTGAAAAAATACTATTACAATTTGAATTTTTTTTAAACTACTTCAAAGAGTTCTCATCAAAAAATCCTCCACGTGCAGCAATAACAGCTTTGCAGATACTTGGCATTCTAGCTGTCAGTTTGTCCAGATACTCAGGTGACATTTCACCCCACACTTCCTGTAGCACTTGCCGTAGTTGTGGCTGTCTTGTCAGGCACTTCTCACGCACCTTACAGTCTAGCTGATCCCACAAAAGCTCAATGGGGTTAAGATCCATAACACTCTTTTCCAATTATCTGTTGTCCAATGTCTGTGTTTCTTTGCCCACTCTAACCTTTTCTTTTTGTTTTTCTGTTTCAAAAGTGGATTTTTCTTTGCAATTCTTCCCATAAGGCCTGCACCCCTGAGTCTTCTCTTTACTGTTGTACATGAAACTGGTGTTGAGCGGGTAGAATTCAATGAAGCTGTCAGCTGAGGACATGTGAGGCGTCTATTTCTCAAACTAGAGACTCTGATGTACTTATCCTCTTGTTTAGTTGTACATCTGGCCTTCCACATCTCTTTCTGTCCTTGTTAGAGACAGTTGTCCTTTGTCTTTGAAGACTGTAGTGTATGCCTTTGTATGAAATCTTAATTTTTTTGGCAATTTCAAGCATTGTATATCCTTCATTCCTCAAAACGGTGATTGACTGATGAGTTTCTAGAGAAAGCTGTTTCTTTTTTGCCATTTTTGACCAAATATTGACCTTAAGACATGCCAGTCTATTGCATACTGTTGCAACTCAAAAACAAACACAAAGACAATGTTAAGCTTCTTTTAACGAACCAAATAGATTTCAACTGTGTTTGATATAATAGCAAGTGATTTTCTAGTACCAAATTAGCAATTTAGCATGATTACTCAAGGATAAGGTGTTGGAGTGATGACTGCTGGAAATGGGGCGTGTCTAGATTTGATCAAAAATGACATTTTTCAAATAGTGATGGTGCTGTTTTTTTACATCAGTAATGTCCTGACTATACTTTGTGATCATTTGAATGCCACTTTGGTGAATTAAAGTACCAATTTCCTTCCGAAACAGCTAAATCTGTACATTATTCCAAACTTTTGGCCAGCAGTGTAATTCTAAGGGGAGGTCGGCTTTAAAGATCAAAATATAATTTCCATATACTGCAGCATTAACATAACTATTATCCTAGTAGTTTTGATGTGCATGTAACAGGTGGTGACTTTCAGAAACTGTCAGCTGAATTTGGTTTTTATAAATGCATATCAAATATGGGTTTTGAAAATGTATTCTTTTCTAAGATTTGTTCTAGCACACAAAAGTAAACAAAATGTCCTTCAAGTTCAAATGTTGAAATGTATTAATATAATCATTAACTATATGCAAAATTATTAACATGACATAGACTGAATTAAAATTAAAATTTTTAAATGCATAAACATTTGCCAGATTAACACATGGAATTAATATTGTGCCAAAAATTGTAATAGTATTAGACATAATTTCTCTTCATAATTTCACCACTGTTCTATATAACATACTGTATACAGTACTACTATTTTTTTATAATCTAATATATTTATAAACATCCTGACAGTGTCTAATATTACTAAAAAAATCAGTTTGTATGGGATTAGAACAGATAACTGGATCATTTAAAGATATCAACATGAAAATATCAGGGAATTTTAAAACTGTGATTTCCATGCCTTGAAAAGTCATAATTTTTCATATTCAGTCACTAAAATTATGCTTTGCAAGTGCAATCTCTATAAAATGATTTTAAATCCTTATCCAGCAATCAAGAATGACTGGAAAATTCATTGGTAGTTCATTGGTAAATGTAAAACTTCATGTTATTGAAATGTTAAGACCTAATTATTCCAACACATAGATTTAGGCCTATGTATTTCAAAAGAAATAGTCATTTTGGCAAGAACGTAATTGCCATTTTCTAAATGAATACTGTGAAGTCCTTTTTTTTTACTGAATGTTGTGCACCTTTGTTGTGTGTCGTTGTACATTCGTGTACAATAGAACAGGTCTTGACCTCGCTCTGTCTGTTGTTTTGAGAGATGATGAGATATTTGTTTGTGGATATACGGTGATGTTTACTCTGAAAAGTATTAACCTCTGACAGTGGACATTTGAGCAATGGTGCTCAATAGCTGCATTTAAAAATCTGACATAAAGATAATGTATAGATCAAGAAAACATCGGTCAGTTTAAGAGAATGAGTTGTTTGCGTCAGTGTTCAAAACGTCAATTTTTCTTGTGCTGTTTAAAGATTCATGCTGATGCACTATATTGATTAATGGCAAATGATCATGATTCTGAGATAAAGCTGGCCCAGAAAAAGATAATTTGTCAAGATACCCAAAAATTGTAATAATGTCATCATTTACTCACCCAAATGTTGTTCCAAACCCATATGACTTTCTTTCTTCCGTAGAACACAAAAGGAGATATAGGGCAGAATGTTAACCTCAGTCACCATTCGCTTTTTTACTGCGCCTATACAGATGCTAACATTCTATCAAATATCGTCTTTTGTCATTTTATCCTTTTAAAAGTTTCAAATGTGTTATGTACAATAAAGATCTTATTTGTACTGAGCTATTTTGTAACTATTAGATGGGATAAATGAATGATATTTTCAAGATGGAGTTCACGTTTGATCAGCTAAACATTCTACTATTGGCATTTCAACAAACAGTGTGTGACTTCCTCATGGGTGTATGGGTTATTCTACAAAACAGGCCCTATTTATGTTAGTCAGTAAGGGACTATCTAAAAATGTCAACCCTGTTACCATGATTTTGTATAGTAAACTAATTATTGAAAAGTGGCTATTTGATAATGTCAAATTAAACTGTAAAACTCTGAACCCTCTTAACAATACGGCATACTTCATTTTTCTGGTTGTCATTCCGTCTCATGCACGTTTGAGCATTCAGCCGTTTGCAGGCCCATATGGATGCATTCGACGCATGCGCACTACAACTGCTTCTTAATACTCTTTTAGTGCAGTCAATACTAGGTGCATGTGCAGATGATATGCAAAGACGCAGGTCATCTGCATGTCTAGAAAAAACAGCCTGCATGAGGACAGTCCACGCGCACTGTGCTGATGACGAAATTTGCAACATGCACACTCTGGGCGAGATGTAGCGGCACACAGAAAACTGAAGTACACTTTGACCTTTACCATCATCCCTAATTGTACCAGTTAACTTTCTGATGGCATAACTATATTCCAACATATACAGTATATTTAAGTAAAATTTTGAGTTCAATACAAGTTAAACTTAATCGACAGCATTTGTGGCATAATGTTGATTAGAAAGAAAAACTAATTTCAACTTGCCTCTTCTTTTCTTTAAAAGAAAAGCAAAAATAGAGGTTACAGTGATGCACTTACAATGGAAGTGAATGGGGCCAATTTAAAGGCAGAAATGTGAATCTTATCATTTTTTTTTATCAGCGTTTTCACAGTTGTTTTAGGGTTTATGGCATTACATCGTCATGGCAACCAAGTTGTAAAACTGGATATAACTTTACACAGAAAAGGTCAGCAAGTGATTTTATCATGCTAAAATCATGTTAACGTTTACATCTTGTGGCTTTACATTTTATTGTATTTTAACGTTTACGGATTGGCCCTATTCACTTCCTCACTGTAAACCAGATACTAAAATAAATTTTTGTGATAGTCAACCCAATGCCACAAATGCTGTCGATTGAGCTTAACTTGTACTGAACTCAGAATATTCCTTTAAAGTGCATTAATTTAGCTCGAGAATGGAATTCATCAATGCTTAAATGCATTATTTGTCTGATAGAATGTTTAAAATATTTTTTTAATGATTTTAAACCATGTCAAAATGGAAAAGGAACCTGTTTTCATAAAATTACCCATATTCCTGGTACTCAGAAATGTGCTCTTTTTTTATCAGATGGCCACTAAAAAATGGCCTTCTTATGTTATAACGGCTAATAGCTTCTGGACAACAACAGTGTGATGTTTTGAGTAGACTTGTAAATTGAACACATTTTCTCAGTGTATGTGTAAAACATGACAGACAAAGGCCAAACAAACGCTGCCTCAATTTTTCACACTAGCGTGCCACATATAAGCAAAACCATCAATAAGAAACAAAACTCAACCTGGATGTTTTTTAAATTTTGTTTTATTAAGCCACGTGATAAGATGCATGGATTGATGGTCTCAGAAGACATACTATATATATATATATATAGTATGTCTTCTGAGACAGTCAATCCGCGCATGTTATCAAGTGACTCACTGTGCATGACACTGCGGAGACTCACAGCACATGGAGGTTCATGCTATTCTCCGCGAACCACGCACAACTTACCACACGCCCCATTGAGAGCGAGAACCCCTAATTGTGACCACGAGGAGGTTATCCCATGTGACTCTACCCTCCCTAGCAACCGGGCCAATTTGGTTGCTTAGGAGACCTGGCTGGAGTCACTCAGCACGCCCTGGATTTGAACTCGCAATTCCAGGGGTGATAGTCAGTGTCAATACTTGCTGAGCTACCCAGGCCCCCCGACATCAAGTGGAATTGTAAAAATAATGACTGTTTGCGACAGGCTTCCCAAATACTCCCCCTGTCTTCCATGGGTTGGTCAAACAGATAGTACCACCCCAAATTCACACCATTGGTTAAGCCAATATTGTTGTGTAGAGCTGGTCGGTCTGCTCAAACAAACAGCAATTTTTTGACAGCTCCACAGACCACAGTGTTTACACTTTTTGAGAGATCCAATTAATGGCTTACTTATAGTTGATTCTACATATTTAGCTGGGATAGGAGTATTTGTACTGTAAAGCAGTTGGCATGGTTGTTTCTTTGCTTGCAGGGTGAGTTGGTGCCCATTGGCGTGCCAGCTTGTGATCAACATTAAACCAACAGGAAATTATCATCACTCAAAATGCACAGGCATCTGATTAAAATGAATCATAACTTAAGGCAGAAATCACAAAAGCAAACAAACACTTTAAGCAGATTTTAATTTGCAAAGCACTCAAGTTTCTTCACACTGGAACAATTCGACTCTTAAAATAATGTGTTTAACTCAGCAACTGCTCTCCTCAAAGGATTAAAGCATATACAAATACAGAAATGGAAAAATAGCTTGATTTATATAAATGGCTTGTACGAGAGACCGATTTTGTTTCTGTAAACAATTTAATCAAGGGGTGAACCTTGTTTCTTTATGTTGCAAATTCAGACATAATTCAACATTTTTCTTCATCTGTTTTGTAAATACATTTTCTTTGTGAGGGAGATTATGAAAGGAAATACTCAGATCTCATGTTTATATGTTTATGTAACTGCAGACATTTCACATAATGGATGAAAACAAATGATGTGGAGACAGCATTTGAATATGTTTACAATAAAGCTTTTTTAGGTGACGTATATGTTTCTCTAAATACAACCCTGCAGAATTTGAAAAAAAAAAAAAAAACATGTTATCAGCCCAAGTTGGTTTGTCGGACTTAGTTGGTTTAAGCTGCTCTAAAATCTGCCAATAGACCAGCCTTACCAGGCATGGAGACCAGCTAACCAGACTGGCTTTAGTTGGTTTATTCAGTAGAGCACCCATCTAATTAAATATAATTGATTGACTGCAACAATTTAAGAAAGTATAGGTAGAAAAAGAAAGTATAGAGGAAGTATTTTAAAATATCTAAGAAATTACACACCTTTAAAGATGAATTGAAATGTAAACACTTAAAGACAAGTACAGATATATCTGTAGTAAAAGACTAATTTTAGTCTTGGGCAAAATCAGGTGTTGTTTAAACAGCAATTTGGGAATATGAGTTGTGCTCTCCAAGTGCACTTGTGAAGGACTTATGCATTTTTCCAGATTTAAAGCGGATGGAATAAGTTTGTGTAGCCTTTGGCCAATCCTCTGAGAAGCATGTATATGTACAGACATATTTGGGATAATTTGTACATTTATACTGGCTGCCATACAGATCGTTTAGCCTATGTTCGATGAGAAATACAAAATTATTTCAGGCTAAAATTATTTCAAGAAAAGTTTCAGTATTTTAGCCATTAATAATCTGCAACAGTCGTGTTCTGTTTGGGGTCGAGACACCTCAACACGTTTTAATTTTCTCCAAAAACATATTTAGCATTTAAGTATCTGGTTTCTACTTCATGATGTTTTCTAATCTTACGACAACTAAATAAAAATAAATAAATAAATAAATAAACTTGATAATCTTTTCAAGTATCCTCCATGCAAAATGTTAATTACTTGAGATTGTCTTTTTGGATTGGTTTCAATGTATTTTTATTTATTTATTTTGCAATGGGTTTTAAACACAAACAATGTTACAATATTGGACAAAAATCACATTTCTGAGAAGTGCATGTCTATTTGTGACACAACATAGGGTTAAAGCTTTAATTATATCTGCCTACTAGGTTTTGATTAGGTTAGAGGAATATATTTAAAAAAAATTAAAAGGTAAATAAGAGTTATTTTCAAATAAGTATTATTATTTTTACACGTACATCATTGGGGTGTCTGGGACCCGAAACATATAAAGCCAGCAAAGTGAATCTTAACAGATCTTAACAGTAAAAATGTAATTATTTGAACAGTAAAAAAATTTATTGAAATATAATTACAATTAAAAATGTATTTAAAATATGTGTATTATATTTTATATTTAAATATAAATATTACTTTTTATATTTATTTAAACTTTAATAATGTAATATTCTAAAATGAATTAATTTATTTAAAAAACAAATGAAAATATAATTAAAATGTTATTTAAAATATATGCATATTATATTTTACATTCAAATATCAATGTCATTATTTATATTTTAAATACTACAATTAGTCACTTAATATTTTAAAATGTATTAATTTATTTATTGCAAAACAGACCATTTAAAACTAAATTCAATATTTCAATACATTGATTAAAATAAGACATTTACTAAATAAAGATTTGAATCTAGACTCTAGATTGTTCAGGTTCAATGCTATTTAGGTTTCCTGTGAAGTGACTTGCCTCACGGTAATGGAACACCCAGTATATGACTGGTAATAACCCAAAGACAATGCTGTAATATTCACATGAATGTCTCACAGGAAGTCCTCAGAGAGTTGTGACCCTTTTAAGATTACAAGTAAACTACTTTGTCTGAAACCATCATGGGGGAGGTGGAGGTGGAGTCATGGGAAATTATGCTCAACAGTATGTCACAAACAAGACAATCTTTGCTTATTTGTGAGGCTGGAAATGTGTATGTTAGTGTTTTAATGGACAAAAGAGAACAAGATGTAGATTCTTTCTATAAATATATATTATGTTTAATTAAGAAAGAAAGGAAGGAAGAAAGAAAGAAAGAAAGAATCTCACAGCAACTTTTAAATACGTGTGAGAGAGAGGTGGAGAGGGTAAATGCATCTGGATTCCACACATGGCTGTAATTTAATGGAGAACTGCCCATTGGTTCCTGTGCAGAGGTAAACACAGTGATGGGCCTGCTTTTGTTATTGCCAGAGTATGACAACTGCTTCCATCAACAAACAATAAAAGTGTGAGGGGGAGAATGGGGCCACACAGTCAACGGAGACCCCTGCCGAGGGCCTTTCTCACCATAAACCCCCCCATCAGATACATGCCATGTCTGTCACACCAATCTAATGAAGGAAAACACTCTAATAAGATAAGAGTTTTTCAGATAATAAAAACAGGCGTCAATTGCTTGTGCACAGTTTGCATTAACTTAGCATAGATATATGTTTTATTAAGGCATTCATATTTTTTTAAATATAAAATAAACAAACATAAGGAACTTTTATCACATTTTAAAACAAAATAAAGCTATAAAAGTGCACACGATTTCCCCTTTCCTTTCCTCTTTCAGATCACATGAGACTTAAAGGAGTTCTCATTTATGCTTTAAGTATCAACTCTGTCTCAGATCTATCCCCTAATTTTTTTTTAGAAAAAATTAGGGGCCTTGATCCCACCATGGAATAAAAAGATAAAAATAAAAAAAATAAAAAGTAATACTGACTTCATATCTCACAATTTTGACTTTATTTCTCGCAATTACGAGTTTATTACAAAAAAGTAATTCTGACTTTATATCTCGCAATTCTGACTTTACATTTAAACTCGCAATTGCGAGTTATAAAGTAGCAATTGCGAGAAATAAATCCAGAATGGTGATATTAAGTTGAAATAGTCAGATCTAAAGATGCAATTGCCAGAAAGAAAGTCGAAATTGCGAGATATAAAGTCACAATTCTGTGATATAAACTCACAAGTGCGACTTTACGTATTGTAATTGCAATTTCATATCACGTATTTGCAAATTTATATCTTGCAATTGCCAGAAATAGTCACAATTGTGAGATATTAAGTCTGGGTCCACCTTCCATAAGAAAAACCAAACAAAACAAATTTGATATTATTTTGACATACAGTACAAGAGTATACAGCTATAACATTAATAGATCATTCTCAGATAATTTGGTCTTGGGAGAATTTGTTCATACTGAAATTGCAGACTCTGCTATATTAGCAAATCTGAGCACAGTTTGAGCCATTATTGAGATATTCTGAGATTACTCTTGGTTATTTGTATTTGTATTTTTTAAAGCAAAATGCATGCAAAGATCTCCATGTGCTCTCTAATATCCTTGCTGTCCAGGAGAAATAACAGAGTAATTAAAGAAATCTCATTTGTGATTTTTCTTTCTAATCAGTCATTAAAGTTTAAACAAGAGATCTTCACTGCGATAGGATTGTGGACAGCACAATGCCAGTGTCTTGAATTATGAGATGGATATGGGAGGGGGATGAATGAGAAGTGATTGAGACACACAAGAATCCTGCTGTCACCGTCATGCTGTGAAACCACAGGAGGCCAGTTCTTCATATCTCAGATGCAATCTCAAGAACAGGATTATAAATATTTACCAGGTGGGAGGCACTATCTCTGTAAACTTATATGCTAATGACCAAACACACACCTACATTCTAAAACGGAATGCAATGTGTCATAGAGTGCATATTGAGTTGTGATTTGTTTGTGTCATTGTGTCAGTCACTTGAAAATTGCATAGATATCCACATTTCATTTGACTTTTCATGTTTGTATTGAATTTTAGATGCAGAAGAGAAATAATTATGATTATAGTCTCCAAAAAACTTCCAACTTCTTTAACATGTCATTTACATTTATATGTTACTTGTAGATAATTTGCCATAGTGACTTACAAGAAATTATATTGTTTTGTGACAATTACTTAAGCAGATTGTAAAGGACATAGCTCTAATAATAGAAGTAATCCTCAAGGGCCAATATGAACAAAACTCAATAACATTGCAATCAATACAATCCAATCCAATAATAACAACTATTTCAACACAACTACAGTGATAGTATATCAGTTTAATGGGTGCCAAATATGCAGACTAGGACTTTTGGAATATAAAGTGATATTATTTAGGGACATATGTCACGAACTATTTTGGCAATTTTTTGACCGATTTACTATATATTATAAAAGCTTATATATCCAGTTTTTGGGCGTGCACCCATATATCGACGAGACAAAGTTTCTGATAAGAGCTAGCTCGAGTAATTAGACAACTAATATTAATAATAACGTTAGCAAATCTTTTTATTTAATTATTTATTAATTATTATTGAAATACTTTTATTTCAGTAGAATGCGAGAAGTGTTAAACATAAACTGAAAAACATGCTACCTTATCATGACAGTTTCAATAACCATAAAAGTGATTCTGAAGGACTCAACAACAGAAGTATAGATCTTCAGAATCAATACAAAAGGAAAGAGTAACTTTAATTTGCTGGAAGATGGCATTTCATAAATACACTTACAAGTGATGCATTTGGAAAACGATTCTATCCAAAACAACCTACAGGGCATTCAAGGTATATATTTTTAACCGATTTCTGTGTTCCCCTGGAATCAAACCAGGGACCTTGGTGTTGCTCTTGTTTACCTGTAAAGCTATGGGAAAACAAAGGATTTTGAAAAACCACATGTTCAAATTTGGGTGTGAAAAATACTGCAAACACATTTTTGCTATCAGAAAAGAGATTAAAAGAATAACTTCCACATGTAAAGTTGATTAGGGCTTTTATATGGAAACATCAGCCAGATGTCATACACATTTTTGTATGCTAGTGCTCAAACACACAAACGTTGATTTGCACATGCACATGCACACAAACACATTTACATGTGGTTTTTACCATGGTTGTGTTATAATGATCAGACAATGTAATCCCATGGACAAGTAGCAATGCATTCTACTGTAGTTCATTCAAAATCACACGTTATTCTTTTATAAAATTCAACAGATGCGTTACTGGAATTGTTCAAATTCTCAACATCAAATACCTTTGATTAGATCTGATTTATCAGACAAGCTTCTTTGATGGTTCTTTAAACAAAATTAAATTAGGAAAAATGTACAATTTGATAACAAATCACTATAAAAACTTTATGAGCTGCATGTGCATACTGGAATTGTTTGAAGATATATGCTTTAAAATCAATTACGAACAAGATTGATTGTCAACAAGGGGTGCAGTCTTTTGATATGTTCCAATTGCAAACACTTCTGATAAGTCATATTTATAACAATATGCAATTAATCAACACATTTCTCCTCAGGCTGTACAGTAATGGCAGTCTTAAGCCTTGTTACTCTCTGGATAAGAATTGCAAAATCATCACTTACTGAACATCTTTTGTTTGAACTCACAAACACTAGACCATTGAGAACCAAAGCTAGACCGTAAATTAGCTGAACTCATTTACAAGATGCAATTCTCCCCTCAAGCATACTGTAGTAACATCAAACGCAGGAGTGTATTTGACTTTTTGGCCAATAGTGCTGTGCAACGCCATGGGCAAAAGGGTGTGATGTGCGCACATAGTTTGAACAGAGCTGAACCTGTAATTTTTGCTGCAGTTATTACAAGTTACTTGCTCTTTAGTGGACACTTTTCATTAGTTCACTAAAGCACAATAATTGTAGAGCAATTTCATGTTTCAGGGGTTTATTATTTTATAACAGATTTCAACTTGTTTTTTTGTCACAACAGACTTGGAAACATTTAACCAGACCCAGACTTTCCGTATTAAACTATAAAATCCATTATTAGTTGGCAATTTTATACTCATTTAAAACTATGATAATCTAAACAAAGAGTATCAAAAACAGCCAATATTATGAAACTAACTGGCAAATGTTCTCAATTTACCTGTTGTTGGCAAATATGGCACAAATTAATTTTGAACCCTGGCTGTTAGCAAATGTAGCATTAAACTAACAAATATTTCCCAAAATGCTGCTTAAATGGGGAATTTGACCGGCAAATGTTTTCAATTTACTAATTGTTGGCAGTTGGGCCCAAAGAAAACTTTGGATCCTGCTTGTTAACAAATTTTGCATTAAGCTAGGAAATATTACTCCAAATGCTGCCTAAATTGGAAACCTTAAGTATCAAAAACAGGTATTTTTAATAATTTGACAGGCAAATGTTATCAATTTAACTGCTTTTGACAAATTTGGTGCAAAGTTAAGTTTGGATCCTGTCTGTTAGCAAATTTAGCAGTAAGCTAGGAAATATTACCCACAATGCTACCTAAATTGGAAAACTTTAGTTTTAAAAACAGCCATTTTTATCAATCTGACTGGCAAATGTTTTCAATTAATCTTTATTTTTATGACTCTGAACTGTTGTTGGCAAATTTGGCGCAAAGTTAATTTTGGACCATGCCTGTCAGCAAATTTAGCATTGAGCTAAATCAAATCAAATCAAATCACTTTATTGTCACACAGCCATATACACAAGTGCAATGGTGTGTGAAATTCTTGGGTGCAGTTCCGATCAACATAGCAGTCGTGACAGTGATGAGACATATACCAATTTACAATAACATCAAATTACCACAGCACAATTTAAACATCTGATATACACATAATTACACTCAACAATATACAAATAATAACATACACTGTACAGTATACAATACACACTATATAGATACACATTATTCAATAAAAATAAAAAATAAAAATAAAAATATATAAAAAAAGTATATATAGTAGTATGTACAGTAGGTTGAATTGTACTGTATTGACATTCAGGCTGTCGGTTGGTAGTAAGTTGTTAAGAGAGAATATATATAATAATAATATAATTTATGACAGTCCGGTGTGAGATATAAGAGTAAGGGTAATAAAGTGCAGTGCTGATGTATTTGATCGTGGGAGATCAAGAGTTCAGACTGCTTGGGGGAAGAAGCTGTCATGAAGTCGGCTGATGTGGGTCCTGATGCTGCGATACCGCCTGCCTGATGGTAGCAGTGAGAACAGCCCATGGCTCGGGTGGCTGGAGTCTCTGATGATCCTCCGAGCTTTTTTCACACACCGCCTGGTATATATGTCCTGGAGGGAGGGAAGCTCACCTCCGATGATGTGTCTGGCAGTTCGCACCACCCTTTGCAGTGCTTTGCGGTTGTGGGCGGTGCTGTTGCCGTACCAGGCGGAGATGCAGCCAGTCAGGATGCTCTCTACAGTGCTGGTGTAGAACCGTGTGAGGATGTGGCGGTTCATTCCAAACTTCCTCAGCCATCTCAGGAAGAAGTTTGTATTAGCATTTATAGAAGCAAATTTAGCATTGAGCTAAGTAATGTTACCTGCAATGCTACCAATAATGGAAACCTCAAGTATCAAAAACAACCATTTTTATTAATCTGACTGGCAAATGTTCTCAATTTACCTGTCGCTGGCAAATTTGGCGTAAAGTTCAATTTTGACCTTGTCTGTTTGCAAATTTAGCATTAAGCTAAGAACTGTTACCTGTAATGCTGCCTAAAAGGTAAATCTCAAGTATTAAAAACAGCTATTTTTATGAATTTGACCTGAAAATGTTCTCAATTAATCTGTCTTTGGCAAATATGGTGCAAAGTTCATTTTAGACCCTGTCTTTTTGCAAATTTAGCATTAAGCTAAGAAATGTTACCTGTAATGCTGCCTAAAAGGTAAATCTCAAGTATTAAAAACAGCTATTTTTATGAATTTGACCTGCAAATGTTTTCAATTAACCTGTCGTTGGCAAATATGGCGCAACGTTCATTTTGGACCCTGTCTGTTAGCAAATTTAGCAATAAGCTAGTAAAATATTACCCACCATTCTACCTAAAATGGAAACCTTTAGTATAAAAAAAAGACATTTTATGAATCTGACCTGCAAATGTTCTCAATTTACCTGTTGTTGGTAAATATGGCACAAAGTTGGACCCTGCCTGTTAGCAAATTTAGCATTAATCTAAGAAATGTTAACCACAAGCCCTTAAAAATATCTAAACTAGCCGCAAACTTGTAGCAAATTTTGTGCTTCTTGTTATTTTCACATGCAAATGAGCTTTTGATTCGCCACAGATGTTTGCCAGAAGTTTGCAGCTCTTTGCCGGTAGTGGTGAACCTCCAGAAAACCTTTGGCAACAATGGACAATTTGCCTCAAGTTTGCTGCAAAGTTCATTTGCATGTGAAAATTATCAGTGGCGAATTTGTGGCAAGTTTGTGGCAAATTTGCCATGAACTCTTGATATTTGCAAGGGATGTTTTCTATAATGGCAACCTCAAGTAGGCTATCAAAAGCTTGTGTGAATCTGACTGGCCAATTTTCTCAGTTTACATGTTGTTTTGGACCCTGCCTGTTAGCAAATAGAGTATTAAGCTAGCAAGTATTACCCACAATGCTGCCCAAAATTGAAACCTTGAGTATCAAAAACAAACATTTTTACAAATCTGACCAAGAATAAAATAACAAAATCAAATGAAATGATCCACAAAACTGAATCTACCTACAAACAAAAATCAATCTGTGTTTCAATGTGGTGTGGTTCATGTACTTTAATCAAACAGTGAAACAACTGCCTTTGAGACAGACAGCTTTGGTCCTGGGGACAATAGTCTTTTTGTCACATAAAAGGAAAGTTTGTGTCCACAACAACCACTGACCACAGACCTGATCAAACTCCTCAAGACACGTGCACCTGCTAGATCCATTGTCGTAAACTATGGTAATATCTGCTGAGGGCAATGCCTGCACATGTCAAGCTCATCTAATTTTCTGATAAATAGCTCAACTATCAGACTTCTTTAAATTGGACTAGTTTTTGAGGTTGGTCAGCTTTAGTTAGCACTGATTGCAGCAATTAAATTAGATAGTATGGGGTATGCTTCTAACTTAACTACATTTTTCAGTAGTGTGACTGTAGTTGAGTTATTTTCACAATAATGCAGCATTTCCAGTAACATTTTCCAATGAGTAGTGGCGTAGCACACAAAATGCTACATTTATCACATTGTATTGCGAACGCAGCAATGGAGCCGAGTAATCAAACACGCTCACCTAAACCATCCTCTCTTGCTCAAATGAATGAAATATAGTGATAAACAGGCAGCAATTAAGTACATATTTCACTTAAAAAATTAAAGCAAAGTCCCTTTGAGGCTGTACAGGGGCTCAAGTGAATCATTTATGTGAACTAGCTTATTTACATGAAGCGTCCGATCGAACTGATTCACTTAAATAATTCAGATTTTCCAGTGCTGCATTTGGTCCATACAGGTCCATACAATGCAAGTGAATTGTGACCAGACCTTTGCAGCTCCATAAATCAAATAAAGGAAACATAAAATTACAACCCCAATTCCAAAAAAGTTGGGACAGTATGAAAAATGCTAATAAAAACAAAAAGGAGTGATTTGTCAATTATATTCACCTTTTGTTATATTGAAAGCACTACAACTAAACATTATATGATGTTTTAGTTTTTTTTTTGAAAATGTACAGTAATTTCAAATCAGATGATTGCAACACACTCCAAAAAAGTTGAGATTGGATTATTATTGGATACATAATGGATTATTGGGGGGAAATTCCACTTTCTAAATTTAACAAACTTGTGTCTTCAGTGCCCAAATGCTCAATAAGTGTTATTAGAAGAAATGTTGATGTTTCACAGCGGTAAACACTTGACTGTCCCAACTTTTTTGGAGTGTGTTGCAATCATCTTATTTGAAATTACTGTACATTTTCAAAAAAAAACCTAAAACATCATATAATGTTTAGTTGTAGTGCTTTCAATATAGCAAAGGGTGAATATAATTTACAAATCACTCCTTTTTGTTTTTATTAGCATTTTTCATACTGTCCCAACTTTTTAGGAATTGGGGTTGTAATCCATAAGACTCCAGTGGTTTAATCCATATCTTCAGAAGCATTATGATAGGTGTGGTGAGATACAGATCAATTTTTAAGTCCTTTTTTCCTATAAATCTCCACTTTCACTTTCAGATGTGAATGTGAAACTAAACAGGCCCCACATGTGGCTTTAGATGTAAAATCTAGATGTAAAGTCTATCATATCGCTTCTGAAAATGGACTTAACCACTGAAGTCATATGGATTACTTTTATGTTTCCTTTATGTGATTTTTGGAACTACAAATGTCTGGCCACCATTCACTTGCATTGTAAGGACTTATAGAGCTGAGATATTATTTGTGTTCTGCTGAAGATAGAAAGTCATACACATCTGGGATGGCATGAGGGCGAGTAAATGATGAGAGAATTTTCTTTTTGGGGTGACCTATTCCTTTAAATAAGTTCACTTAAGTGTAGTTAGCTACTTTTAAAGTAGTTTCCCCAACACTGTTCTACCTATATATTAAACCATACTGTTCTAGAATATATTAGATATTATCTCTTCAACAAGTCACACTGTTGATGTTACCACACAAAAAGACATTTGCAAGACCCCTTTTTATCCGTTTGGAAGCTATAAACTACTTAGAACATCTTTTTTTCTCTCGAACGAGAACATCATAAAATATTCCATTTGCTTTATACTCGTAATGATAATCAAACAAACTACATGGTGCTAAATAAAAGTCTGTTTTGCGCCTTATGACAAGCTCGGAGCTCTGTTGGCTTTTATCCACATTATTCTGTTTGTTGTTCAGCTTCTATCATCTTTGTCAATAAGAGCTATGATCTCGCATTAGCATGCGTCCGGTGCAGGGAAATGGATAAATGTAGCATAGCATTACCATGGCAACCACATAAAGGGCTCAGAGGGCGAACAATGGACAGCTGTACGGGCCCGGCTCCTGAGAGCCCCTTTTTCACCATCAACATCTGTTGCCTCACATTCGGAAATTATGGGATGTTCTGCACATTATTTTTTTGCCGCCATCCTCTTTGAAAACTGGCAGACTGTGAAAAACACGAGCGTGCCGCGGATATCAGCCAACTTCTGTTTTGGAAAAAAAAAACATCCGGGGCTGGTATACTTAGTATACAGTATGTTAGCAGTGTGTTAGTCTCAGTTCACTTCACTTCATCTTTTTTCCATACAATAAATGCAAATGGTGACTGAGACTAACATTGTGCCTAACATCTCCTTTTGTGTTATACAGAAGAAAGAAAGCCAACAACATGAGGTTGAGTAAATAATGACATAATTTTCATATTTAGGCTGACTGTGGCTTTAAAGCAACGTCCCAGGTTTACCACAAAAACTAATTTGGACTTGTCCCTCCTTTTCTTAAAAAATAAATAAATAAAATAAAATCGAGGTTACAGAGGCACTTACAATGGAAGAGAATGGTTAAGCGATTTTATCCCACTAAAATCATGTTAACGCATATTGTTGATGTCTTGTGGCTATACTTTTGAAACAGTAAGTATTTTACCGTTTACGGATTGGTCCCATTCACTTCCATTGATTTTAGTTTTTTTTAAAGGAGAGAAAAGTTGAAATTAGGTTTTGTGGTTATTAACATTATGCCACAAATGCTGTCGATTGAGCTTAACTTGTATCGAACCTGGAATATTCCTTTAAGGCCAACAACGAGTCTTTGAATCTGTATAGTCGCATAAGAAAAGCAAGCAGGTGGCAACTGCACATGAGTACAATTGCATCCAAAAAAGTTTGGGGTCACTTGACTGAAATGTTTCTCATGATCTTAAAAATCTTTTGATCTGAAGGCATACGCTTAAATGTTTGAAATTAGTTTTGTAGACAAAAATATAATTGTGCCAACATAAAACTAAAATGTAATTAAAAAAAAGTTTTTGAAATTGATGACTTGGACCAAATAATAAAGAAAAGCAGCCAATAAGTGCCCAACATAGATGGGAACTCCTTCAATACTGTTTAAAAATGCATCCCAGGGTGATACCTCAAGAAGTTGGTTGAAAAAATGTCAAGAGTACATGTCTGCAAATTCTAGGCAAAGGGTGACTACTTTGAAGATGCTAAAATATAACACAGTTTTGATTTATTTAGTCACAACATAATTCCCATAGTTCCATTTATGTTATTCCATAGTTTTGATGACTTTACTATTATTCTAAAATGTGAAGAAAAGAATAAAATAAAGAATAAATGTTTCAAAACTTTTGAACGGCAGTGTACATCTCATTTCCCTTCCATTCAATATTTGAATATCTCTCTCTCTCTCTCTCTCTCTCTCTCTCTCTCTCTCTGTTTCTGTTTCTCTCTGTTATATAAGCTGTTGTCCAGCTGGACAGCATGAGGACAAAGATTTCAGTCACTGCAGTTGAACTGACTGCAGCTACAGGTCATTGTTACTGTGTATCTCATCTGGTCACATCAAAAACCCGTTGATCGCAAAGACACTCACATTTCATCATTTACACATGAAAAGCAGCAGATAATGCACAGAAACCTAATCCATTCAAACCTGTTTCCATGCATAACCTCAACATCTGCCTGATGAATGGAAATATACTGCGTTATTAAAGGGAAAGTTCACCCAAATATGAAAATTTTGTCGTCATTTACTGACCCCCAGATAAGATTTTGCCATACATTTCCTATTATCCACTTAAAGGGATAGTTCACCCAAAAATGAAAATTCTCTCATCATTTTCTCACCCTTGTGCCATCCCAGATGTGTATGACTTTCTTTCGTATGCAGAACACAAATAATTGTTTTTAGAAGAATTTCTCAGCTCTGTAGGTCCTTACAATGCAAGTGAATGGTGACCAAAACTTTGAAGCTCCAAAAAGTACGTAAACGTAATCCATATGGCTCCAGTGGTTTAATCCATGTCTTGTGAAGCGATCCAATTGGTTTTGGGTGAGAACAGATCAAAATGTGACACTGTACATCTTGCCATTTCATTACCACAACTTTACAGCTCAAATAATATAAACGTTTTAACAGAAAATGTACTGCAAGTGCTTTTATAAAATTATAAGCTTCAAATTTCTGTGTTTAAACCCTCCAAATATTGGCCACATTCACTTTCATTGTAAGTGCCTCACTGGAACCCAGATTTTTTGCTTTTGTTTTATTTATTTTTTTTATTTTTTTTTATTTTTTTTAAGAAAAGGAGGGAAAACTAATTTTTGTGGTACTCAACATTATGCCACAAATGCTGTCGATTGAGCTTAACTTGAACCCGGAATATTCCTTTAACAATGGCTGACTGAATTGTGTATTTCTACAATGGCATCTTTTTCTGAAAACTATTGCGTTTGAATGATGCTGCATCCACACCATTAGGTGTCAGTAAAAGTGAGCGCACCTTTAAGAAAGAAAGGCATATGGGTTTGGAACAACGTGAGGGTGAGTAAATAATAATTTTTTATTTATGGGTGAAATTTCCCATTAAATGATACATGTACAGTCGTTTGGTTTGATTTACTTTGGTATATCCACAGTGGTACACTAGCAGGTAGACTGAGGTTAAACACAATGCCACAAACCACCACCACACTCTTTGCATATTGTAATTTTACTCTGTCTGCCGCCCCTGTGGTTGCCTAGTGCCACTACCATTTATAACTTCTGAATGTGGTTTTGCAGGTACTGCATTAGTCAGCTCATTTCAGAGGAGAATTTTATTGCTAAATGGTTGCTTTTTTTCATCACTCAGGAGACATAATGGAGTTAGAAGTTATGTTATGTTTAAAGGGATAGTTCACCCAAAAATGAAAATTCTCTCATCATTTACTCACCCTCATGATATCCCAGATGTGCATGACTTTCTTTCTTCTGCTGAACACAAATTAAGATTTTTAAAGAATATTTCAGCACTGTAGGTCATTTCAATGCAAGTGAATGGTGGCCGGAAATCTGAAGGTCCAAAAAGCACATAAAAGTAGCATAAAAGTAAACCATAAAACTCCAGTGGTTTAATATATGTCTTCTAAAGCGATACAATCACTTTGGGTGAAAAACAGATCAACATTTTAATCCTTTTTTTACCATAAATCTCCACTTTCACTTTACAAGTTGGCTCAAACAAAAACTTACAACTTTTACTCCCATATAGAACAATAAACTAACCAACTAAATGATATTATTAACATTTTTCCTAAGTTTAACCCCTAACTCAAACTTAAACCTTACCATAAAGTCTAACCCTTTACCCAAACCCTAAACCTAACCATGATTTTAAAATAACGTTTTTGTCCCACAAAAGAAAGAAAACATTTGATGTTCGTATTGTATCAATTTGAAATTCTGTTTGTTGATTGGTTAGCTGTGGCGGTCCTGAAGAACATGGTTTAGATGGCGTCACACTGTATTTCAGTTACTTATCACTTTTGCCAACATTTTTAGCTAAAGCAACGCTCTGCTAAATGAAGTTTTGGGGTAAGGCGACTTTTTAAAAATTCTTCTAGTTTCACCAATTTTTTAGCCTCAAACTTTCAGCAATTAAAGGGATAGTTCACCCCCAAATTGAAAATTATGTTATCGTTTACTCACCTTTCTGTTGTTCCAAACCTGTATGACTTTCATTCTACTCTGGCACACAAATGATTTGGAACAATATGGGGGTGAATAAATGATGACAGAATTTACATTTTTGTGTCAGCGATCCTTTTAACAACTAGCCTATTGCTTTCTACCCTCCCATATGTTTGTATTGTGCTTCCTCGTAATGTTTCCAAAAGTTCATGAACTCTCTTAGCAAACGCAAGTCATCTCCAACACAGTATCTCTTACTCAAGCCTATCAGAACTGATTACGTTTCTTTAGCAGGTTTCGGACAGCTTAGCGAGTTCTGTCACGGTCAACGTGTCATCCCCTTCAAGCTCAAGATGTCTGTACCGCCACAACGCTTCAAACATATCTGCTTCAGCTTAACCATGAGGAACCAAGCCGTGCTTCTACACAGAAGCGGCCTCACCTCCGGCATCCATATTGATCCAACAAATTTGCCACAAATCATTTTATAAATGCCTAGCGGTGGGCTATAGAATAGGGTGGAAGCGCTCCCATTCAAAGCCGCTCTGCTCCTGTGGAGCCAGAGACCCGGTGACGGGCTTGTTTGAGTGTGCTGACAGCCTCTGATCCCCTGACCATCTGTGGGGTGGGCTGGCCAGCGTTCAGCAGCCCTTTGTGTCCTCTGAAGCTCAGTGGATTCAACAGTAACTAAAAATTTGAAAGCAGAAAGAACAGCAAAGAAAAGAACTGGCGGACACCCACAGTTCAATCACAGGCCATTCAGAAGATTAGCATACAGAAAAAAGCAAAACCGTGTACAAATTAAAGGGATAGTTCACCCAAAAATGAAAAATTTTTTCATTATTTACTCACCCTTACCAAAGAAGATGTTGGGCAGAATGTTAGCCTCAGTCACCATTCACTTTCATTGTATCAAAAAAAAAAAAAAAAGATTCCATGAAAGTGAATGGTGACTGAGGCTGTCATTTTGTCAAAAATATCTAGAATTTTCATTTTTGGATTGAACTTTCCCTTTTGTTTAATCATCCTTATCATGTTGTAACTCTACCTAACTTTTGACAAATTGTAATTAAATTAAAAATATTAAATTATAATAAATTTTAAATGTAAATTAAATTCATATACTGTAGCTACATTACATTTTAAATTTACAGTTTATTTTAATAATTTTATTTAAATTATAATCATTTAAATTTTAGTGTACATTTTAAAGGAATAGTTCATCCAAAAATGATAATTCTGTAATCATTGAATCCTCCTCATGACTTGGAACACAAAACGTGAAATGGCTGCTCTTTTCCAAATAATAAAAATTGTAAAGGAGAACTGGGCTATCTTGCTTCAAAATGACAACAAAACTTGAAATATAGCAAATCATATGACCACTATATTGCTTTTTTTGGGATCTTGAAAGCTCCAGTCTTCATTCGCTATCATTATATAGAAAAAGGTGTCCATTCATATGTAACATTTAAACATACATTTTTGCACAAGACGCTGAAACATACAATTTGGACATGCTGACAGCATCAAAAACATATATATATATATATATATATATATATATATATATATATATATATATATATATATATATTTGTATTATTATTATTTTCTTACAGCTTTAGAAGCATAAAGATATTTACTAATCCTTTACATTATAAATATATTATTACTGGTTAGGTTTTTACTACTTTATTGATATTTTAGAACCACACTTTATGTCAGAAGAGCTAAACATACTCATAAGATCAAGTTTTAATTTCATCTTGAATAGGCACTAAATTGTAAAGATTTGAGACTCTTGATTTGTCTGTATATGCTGCTTAGCAAAAATAGCAATCAACAAAAATAGGCTTTAATTTTCCAACAGAAAATGGATAAAGTAGTTATCACAAACCAGCTGTGCAGTTCAAAGTCAAAAGGCTAATCGGATGTCATTTAGCACTGTAGCTAGAGGCGTCCATTGAAACAGGATGCTGGGAACTAACAGGTGTAGTGTCCACATGTGGAGATGTATGCAGCTGTAGACACTCGTGTGGCTGCAGATGTGCACTACCACAGAGCTTAGGGTCACTATCATAGGGGAGACGTGACCAGGCCTGGCTAGTTGCCACTGCTACTTTCAAGACATGGAAAATGTTTTGCTGATTTGGACTGCCGGTTTAAGAGGGGCCCGATTAATCATTAATCTAAATTGTTTTTAGTCCACAGCTGTCTGCAGTTGCTGATAGACTACAGGGGTTGTGCTGCTTGCACTAATTTAATATGATCTCATTTTACTGAGTGAAAAAATAATAGTGAAACTAGTACTGGTGCTTACCCCTGTAAAACTTGCCACCATGATTCTAGTGTGCTGTGGATGGTTGCCAGGGCATTGTTAAGTGGTTGCTAAGGTGTTCTGAGTGGTTTAAGCATGTTGCTATGTGGTTGCTTAGGATCTCAACTCTTATGGCTTATGGTATGTTCAAGTCATGTTGGAATGATTGTATTTACGAGCGCACATGAGTCGTTCTCCGAGCTTTCAGAGTTGGGGAAGTTTGTATAGGTGCAATATTGATGGAAAGGTAAAGTCTCTGTGGGGAAAGATAAACAGGAAGTGTGCAGTTGCCCCAAAACACAAGCACTCACAAAAACATTTTTCATGTATGATGCGCACTAACAATTTTTAGTTTATGTTTACATTCACTCTACTTGATACGTGCAATGTGTTTACTTGCCGTTGCATCATAAGTAGCTCGGACATCTAAAAAAAGAAAAAAATCGCATAGTTTATACAGTTTTGAGTATTTGTAGTCATATATCAGCAATATCTCGCATCACCTGTTTGCGGTATATCAGATTGCACAAATATTTGTATACATTTTAAACACACAAGTTAGTGAGACACAACGACATTCCTCTCAGGCTCATAGCAACTCGTCTGTATGTCGAGGGGCCACTTCTCATAACCTTCATCATGTGGTCAGCTCCTATTATTTTAACTGCTTCCAGTGACTTTAGATCCTGGGCGACCTCGGAGTGCAATCAAGAACAGGAATAGATGCATTAAAATGCCAAACGCAGGACAGCTTATGTTACCATGCCAATGAAGAACAAAGACGAAGCAAAATTGTGAAAAAGCCTTGTTAAGTTTTAAAATATTAAGACAAAATAATGTTGATATTATTTTTGTTGTTGCTGTTGCTATTTTTGTGGATGTTTAGCAGTTTGTTGTGTAGTAAAGAAAGAAAATGTAGTAAAGAAAGACAAAACAAAACAAAAAACAAAACAAAACAAAAAGCAAACAAAACAAAACAAAACACAGCACAACTAAAAAAATAATAATAATAATAAAACAATAATAAATAAATAAATAAAAATCAAACAAAACAAAAAACAGTAATGGGGCTTAAACTCAAGCATTATCCTGGTATAAAATATACAAATCAAAGAAAAATTATGACACTGATGACTGACACAGCTCATGACATGGCTCATGATTTGACAAATTTGTCAAAAAATAAATAAATCTTCACTTTACATGAAATGCACAATGCTAGCACAATATCAAGAAATAAGGAATATGGAATGGCCTTTATTTGCCTATAAGATTCATTGAGAACAATTTAAAATTGTAAAAATTTCAATTTAAAACAAAGTAAACAAACAAACAAACAAAAATCAACTCTAAGCCTGATATACCAAAATCTTCAAAATAAAAAAAATCAGTGATTAATTGAACATATATGGGAGCCAGTACTGTTCGCTGCTCTAAATTTGTGTCTCAAGGCTTGCATGCTTGTTGTTTTTCTTCCTGAAGTTTTTACATGGAAAAAGTGAAGTATGCTCTGGGGAGAGAGGAGACGAGGGGTGGTGAGGGTGCCCAACTGGTAATGTTTACAGCAGCTGTCATTAACAGAGTGCGGGACTTCCTGACGAGAGAGCCATCCAGCAATCAAACTAAAGCCAGGAGCAACTCTAGAGTTATTAATGAAAACCAGAGTTTCAGTTACTGACAATTTACCGCTTCCACTATTAGCCTACTGATGTTATTTGTATGTGGTGATACGCTGAAATAATCATGAGCATGCTGATCTAGCCTAATCAGTTGTGCTTTCTGAGGCAAATTATTATTACTAATGCTCATACATTTGGGTTTTGGATTTGAACAAACTTTAAGTATTGAACTTTGGTGCATAAATTGTCTATTTGTGCAATAGAAATGAACGACACTTCAAATCATGAGGCTTGTTTAGGAGATGTGTGCTATTACTTTTCAAACCAATTGGATTTTACCAGAGACTATTTAGCAGAGATGGACCACTTGTATTAAAATGAATGGGAGAATTTGGAACATCCAACACTGATGGTTGTAGAAAAGTTAGTCCCACCTTACAGGTAAAAGAGCCAATCAGCTTTTAGATACAGAGATCACCTGTCAATCAACTCTAGAATGTGCATGTGCATTAGCTGAACCAGCCTGAAAAATAGAATTTTTTAGCGTGACCTGAGCTAAAGAAGCATAATGTATGATAGGCTACTATTGTTGTCAGATTTTACTACTGATTTGAAATATGTTCTTTTGTCATCATCTTAACCAACCGTTTTAAAGATTTCGGTCTTTCCTCATTCAAGTAAATAGGAGCTGTACTTTTATGCTGCTTGTTTACATAGAAAATGGCTGCCTAGCCTGCCCGAGAGCGTTCCAAAGATGGCCGCCAAGTGGACTGACTTGCCTTGAAAGGGACTTTCATTTTAATTCATGGATGATAAAACGGGTGAAAAATCACATAGACATAATTTAAAGAAGAAACTTAAGTCATTTCTAGAGACCAGAATATCATAGAGTCTTAGCACCCTAGACACATCCTTGCAACCACCCAGAACACCCAGCGATGCCCTAGCAACCACCAAGAGCAACCTAGCAACCACCTAGCAAAGCCCTTGCAACCACACAGAACACCTTAACAATGCCCTAGCAACCACCAACAGCAACCTAGTAACCATATAGCAATGCCCTTGCAACCTAGGAGCCATATAACAACACCCTCTCAACCACCCTAGCAATGCCCTAGAAACCACCTAGAGCAACCACCAAGAACACCCTCGCAACCACCCAGAACACCCTAGCGATGACCTATCAACCACCAAGCAAAGCCCTTGCAGCCACTCAGTACACCTTAACAATGCCCTAGAAACCACCAAGAGCAACCTTGCAAAAATATAGCAACTCCACTGCAACCACACTAGCAATGCCCTAGCAACCACCAAGAGCAACCTAACAACCTCATAGCAACACCCTTGCAACCACCAAGAGCAACCTAGCAACCACATAGCATTCCCTTGCAACAACCTAGAACACCCTAACGATGCCCTAGCAACCACCAAGAGCAGCCTAGGAGCCATATAGCAATGCTCTTTCAACCACCCTTGTGAAGCCCTAGCAAACATTTAAAGCAACCACATAGCAACACCCTTGCAACCACCCAGAACACCCTAGTGATACCCTAGAAACCTCCAAAAGCAACCCATCAACCACTTCGCAACACCTTTGCAACAACTTAGAACACCTTAGCGATGCCCTAGCAATGACCAAGAGCAACCTAGCAACCATATAGCAACACTCTTGAAACCTCCCAGCGATGCCCTAGTAACTACATAGAGCATCCTAGCAACCACACAGCAACACCCTTGCAACCACCCAGAACACCCTAGTGATGTCCTAGCAACCACCAAAAGCAACCTAGCAACCATATAGCATGGCTATGCAACCACCCAGAACACCCTAGCAATGCCATAACAATCACCAAGTGCACCCTAGCAATCGCATAGCAACACCCTGACAACCATCCAGAACAACCAATTAACACTTTAGCAACCACCAAGACCAACCAAATAGACATGTTCTTGCAATCACTCTGAAGACCATAGCAACAACCCAGAGCATCCCAGTGTCACCGGCCCTACTCGACCTGCCCCGAGCGGGATTCGAACCAGCAAGCCCCAGCATGGGAGTGGGATGTGCTAGCAAGGAGGCTATAAAAGCCATGGCCTCTAGCCTCAGTTGCTAGTGCGTCTCTTATGGACAGGAGAGTGAGGTTTACACACTGCATAGCTATCACGTACCAATTGGCTACTGTTACACTCACCCCCCTAAACCTCACTCGCATCCGGGTCACAGCACCAGTGTCACCAGTCCTACTCGACCCGCCCCGAGCAGGATTCGAATCGTTGATCCCCAGCATGGGAGTCGGACGTACTAGCAAGGAGGATATAAAAGCCATGGACTCTAGCCTTGGTCGCTAGTGAGCCTTTTAAGGCCACGAGGGTGAGGTTTACACACTGCACAGCTATCACATACCAGCTGGCTACTGTTACACTGGTTACCAGGGTGTTGCTATGTGGTTGCTAGTGTAACAGTAGCCAGCTGGTATGTGATAGCTGTGCAGTGTGTAAACCTCACTCTTGTGGCCTTAAAAGACGCACTAGCGACCAAGGCTAGAGTCCATGGCTCTACGCATTGTGGTGGCGAATTTACACAGACAAGCACCATTCTCGTTTTCTTCAAAATATGAAAAATATAGTTTTTTTTTCTCTCCTTTTCTCCCCAATTTGGTATGCCCAATTCCCAAAGTCCTCGTGGTAGCGAATGACTAGCCACAATCCGGGTGGCGGAAGATGAATCTCAGTTGCCTCCGCGTCTGAGACAGTCAATCCATGCATCTTATCACGTGGCTTGTTGAGCGCGTTACCGTGGAGACCTAGCGTGTGTAGAGGCTCACGCTATTCTCCACGGCATCCACACACAACTCACCACGCGCCGCACAGAGAGCGAGAACCACACTATAGCGACCACGAGGAGGTTAACCCAACGTGACTCTTCCCACCCTAGCAACCAGGCCAACTGGAGTCAAAAAATCTAGTTGTTTTATATTGCACACTAGCTTCTTTTGTTGGAGTCTGGAATGCTGTTTAACAATGATATTGAAGTATAGATTAATAATGTTTAAATGTGAGCCCTATTTTGCAACATCATCATATTTATTGAAGCCAGGCTGATTGTTGACAGTGAGGTGAAGCTGCTCGAAATGAGTGGTTCCTCAGAAACTCAATCCATCTACACAGCACATCTCTCATAATGGTGCCTCATGAGTGATGTGGAGTATGAAAATTATAGCGACCCAGGGACAGGCAACTCTTTCTCCTTCCTCAAACACCACGTCTCCTCAAGTTCTCCTTCATGGTTTTCTGTGGACTGTCATGCTAGTTCCCACATGTGTTAATATCATTTACTGCCATCTTTCAAATCTACATGAATTTGCAGGTGTAGGAGTGAAAAGAAAACACAACCTTTCCAGAAGAAGAGGACACATACATGTTTTTGTAATGCTGCAACAAAATAAGCTCTGCACCTGTGTTTTATATTTTTTACATTTTGAAAATTTGGGAAAGAAGAGAATACTGTTTTAGATATTTGTCTCACAAACATAAAAATGTGTGTGAGTAAAGGTAATGATTAAATATCCACATTATTAAAGCATATGTTTGATTATGGATTTTTGTGATAAGACTGATTTGATTCACAATAAAGCCTTCACTGATTGGGAACCATCAGCAATTTAGGTCATATTGGTGTCACGATAAAGTTAGAACCTTTTGATAAGCAGTCAGTGATGTCCTTAAAAATGTGTTAAGAGGTTAAACAAGATTATATGTTGCTCAAATGTTCAACCAGTGTTCCAATTTCCGTTGAAACGCCCAGTCGAACTCTCAAAGGCAGTGCTTCACAATGAGAGAAATATACTATACTCTCGCCTGCAGATTTTCCTCATAAAATAAGCCTTTGATAGTTTAGCCATCTGGTCAGGGCCTTGAAAAAAATCCTCATAAAAGAGGCCCAAATAAGGTCAGAGGTCACCCCCTCCCAGGGTCAGGAGGCCCTTAAAAGGTTATTATAGTGGACTTTGCTGAAGTTGTCAAGCACAAACCACATGAAAAATTAATGTGCAGGCTCCTTTTAAAACATGCATTTCATTACAGTTAACAAAAGATGTGGCTCAAGTTCTCTGGTTTGAAACAGTAGATCGGTGGCTAAATCGATCTGTGACTGTGTTGCAAAAATGAGATTGGTACAAATATATCACATTTAATTAGCAAAATAACGTAGACTTGATGGGTGTACAAGTGTGGCATTGAGAAATAGATACTGAACTGAATGTTAATGACATGTTCTCCTGCATCTCACTGTAGCTGTCCATTTTAAGGGTAATACATCATGACATACTGTATTTGTTTAGGTATAGGCTGTCATTCATCTACCAGTGCAATGACTCTACACATTCCAAGCATAACTTCACTTTAAACCTGGTTAATCTGGTAAGAGACATGCATCACCAGATATGGTGTCCCCAAAAGACCTGACTTTGCTTATGAACTGGTCTGACTGAGATATCTGAATTAGCATTTTAAGGCAATTTTTACCTAATTTAGGGGGGAAAATTGGAACAGAATATATCTTTACAAAGTCTGGGACTGACTAAAGTACCCACCGGGTTATATCAGTAAATAGAATGGCATAGCATTGACAAAAAAATACAAATAAACTTTCATTTGTTACAAATAAAAAAAAAGAGGAATTAATTATGACTTAATTTACAAATTATAATAATAATGCTAAATTAAAATGTCACTTTTGAAGGGAGTTTTTGCCCCGAGCTCCTGTTAATTTCTGATGTTAATCCATTCACTTGCGTGACCCATTGGATTACATGACACAAAACAAATCTCATACAAACCATTTCAATTCATCATAGGACAAAAGATATTAAAGCTTTCCTTTATTAAATGAAAATACATTTCTGAGACAAGATATGCTTTGTTTTTCTATAAAACACTTCTATTCCGATAGCTACATTGGGTGGACCAGCTGTAAATCTGAGCAGACCAGTGCCACCCTGGTCCTTAGGTGACCCTGCCCCCGTTTTGGGTATATGTACTTTTAAACGTATTTAAAGGTTCATACAATTTAGTATTTTATTGGGTTTAAATTTTGATTAGAGGTTTTGGTCTCCTGAACTAAAAGTAATTTTTTTACAATTGCAGTTAAAAAAACTTGCAACAAGCTAGTGGTGGCAAGGTGGCTGACTTAGCCAGGGCTTGTCATTACAAAATGACTGCAGATAAAAGGGAAGCACTGGCAACAATCTGTAAAGACTTTATGCTACTGCAGAATTTGAGAGAGTTCATGGAATATGACACTTTTAACTTCTATGGGATTGTCATATTAAAATGGTTAAAGATGGTTCTCCTACATAGAGACAACTGTTTAAATCTAAAAACCAGGAAAAAATACACTAATATGGTAGTAACTGTAATACGTTTCTCTCTTTTTTTTTTTTTTGGACATGTACTATGGTAAAAACAAAACAAAAATAAAACATGATTTTTGGCATATCATGGTAAAACCATGTTTTTGGACATATACCATAGTTAAAAAATGCTTTTTTCTTGGACATATACCATAGTGAAACCATGTTTTTTGGATATGTACTATGGTAAAACTGTGCATTTTTGGACATGTACCATGGTAAAACCATATTTTTGGACAATTACCATGGTAAAACCATATTTTTGGACATATACCATGGGAAATTCATGTTTTAGGACATGTACCATGGTAAAACCATGCTTTTTTTTGGATGTGCCATGGTTAAACATTGTTTTTTGGATATGCACCATGGTAAAACCATATTATATTTGGACATATACCATGGTTGAAACAGGATTTTTGGAATATACCATGGTAAGACCTTGTTTTTGGACATGTACCAAGGTAAATATGTGTTTTTGGACATGTACCATGGTAAAACCATGCTTTTTTTGCACATATGCCATGGTAAAACCATGTTTTTTTTTAATGTACTGTGGTAAAATTGTTTTTTTGGACATATACCATGGGAAATTCATGTTTTAGGACATGTACCATGGTAAAACCATGCTTTTTTTGGACATGTACCATGGTTAAACATTGTTTTTTGGACATGCACCATGGTAAAACCATGTTTTTTTAAATGTACTGTGGATAAAAAAAAATTTTTTTGGACATATACCATGGGAAATTCATGTTTTAGGACATGTACCATGGTAAAACCATGCTTTCTTTGGACATGTACCATGGTTAAACATTGTTTTTTGGACATGCACCATGGTAAAATCATGTTTTATTTGGACGTATACTATGGTTAAAACAGGATTTTTGGAATATACCATGGTAAATGTGTTTTTGGACATGTACCATGGTAAAAGCATGCTTTTTTGCACATATACCATGGTAAAATCATGTTTTTTTAATGTACTGTGTTTAAATTATGTTTTTTGGATATGTACCATGGTAAAACCATGTTTTAGGACAATTGCCTTGGTAAAGCCATGTTTTTTGGACATATCATTTAAAACCATGTGTTTTTTTTGTTTTTTTTGTACCATGGGAAGTTTATTTTTATTAATTTTTTTGGATATGTACCATGGTAAAACCATGCTTTTGGACAATTACCATGATAAAACCATGTTTTTGGACATATACCTTGGTAAACCCATGTTTTGGGACATATACCATAGTAAATTCATGTTTTGGGACATATACCATGGGAAATTCATGTTTTTGGACATGTACCATGGTAAAACCATGCTTTTGTTTTTTTGTTTTTTTTTTTTAGACATGAACCATGGTAAAACCATGTTTTTTGTTTTGGATGTATACCATGTTTAAAACAGGATTTCTGGACATGTACCATGGTAAAACCATGCTTCTTGGAATATACCTTTCTAAAACCATGTTTTTGGACATGTACCATGATAAAACCATGCTTTTTGGAGGTGTACCATGGTATTCTTGGAAGCACCTTGAATTCCCTTACAAAAAATATTGGGTTGTCACAAACTTGCTGCAAATTTTCACATGCAAATGAGCTTTGCGGCAAACTCTTCATTGTCGCCAAAGGTATGCTGCAACTACCGATGAAGAGCTGCAAACTTCTGGCAAACATTTGTGGCGAATAACAAGTTCATTTGAAATTGAGTGGCAAATTTTGCGGCAAGCTTGCAGCAATTTTTCGACAACTCTAGATTTTTTGCAAGGGTTTCCATGTAAATACCATGGTACAGTATGTATCAAAGTATCATGGTATTACCATCTGATACCACAGTACTTTTTTTTTTTTTGTAAAGGAAGCATTTCCCTGAGATCTCTCTATCAGTCAGCTTCCTGTCCCTGATGCCACAAAACCACAAACACATGTTGAACACTGACCTACTCTTCCTCACAGAAAAAATGTAAAACAGATGACTCCATTGGGACGAGCCCTCATATGTAACAGGAGAAAAAAAGCAATAGGTATCTCTTCACCTCAGTTGGATATATTTACCTCCACGGCTTATTGCTACACAGTTCAGAACGGCCGCGATTGACTCTACGCCTCAGTAAAAACCAATAGAGGAAACAGCAAATGATACTCGCAGGGGTGTCGTGTTTCTAAGGGAACAGTGAAGGCTCTGGGATATGATATGCTCCATTTAACACCACCGATAGACATGACTGACTTAAACTATACATACATACAACAGAGCACTTGAAGCAAAACACCAACCGTGAACTATGATGTTCTTGTGTTACCTGTGAGAACACGCGCTCTGGGCGGCATCTTCATGTGGATTTGTCAACAATACCTTTGTTAGAAATAGATCATTTTAGCATATAAACTAGAAAAGGAAAGTTCGGCAATACAAACTTTGATGTTGGCTTGACAAAGCCTCATCTGAAAGTTAAAAAAAGCCATGAAGTAGATAGACAAAAACCAGCTTTCTCACATAAATTACGAGAATAGAAATTTCCATTACAGCATTGTAAAAATTCCCACGTGTATTCACCTTCCATTTGTTTTTGCCCTGTTAAAACAAAGCAATTTGAAAGTCCTGATTATAAAAAGGCTTGAAATTCCATGTGACAAAAATACCTAAATAACCATTTTCTCATAATCAACCTGATCTTAGAGAGGGAAAACAAACAAACACTTTTTCTCACATAGATCTGCCTGGGGGGAGGGGGGGAGCTTCATTAGAGTATGTGGTTATTAATCTTCTCTAATTGCAGGTTTCTCTTTCCCAAACTGTGGCAGCTGGATTTTCATCATTAGTCATGTGTTTGTGGAGTCCAGCTGGTCATCTATAGTTCTGGTGTTACACTGCCACAACTATGAAATAATGACCCAAAAATTACTTAAATGAATAGTTCAGCCGAAATGAAAATTCTGTCATTATTTACTCAATATTTTGCTATATTTTTATCTAGGTTCAACCTTGCATCACAAAATGAGAACACTTGCAAACTTATCTTAATGTACAAATCAAATCATTTGACTATAAATAGACACATGAACAAAAATGTAAAGAGTGTTTATACCAGTATCTCTAAAATTGAGATTATGGCAAAATGCAATCTGCTGTAGACACATGCATTCTAAGTGGCATTCCATGTGTTGCACAAAGCTGGAATGCTCTTTTGGGAAGGAATGCATGATGCAGGAATAATTGCCCTCATACCTCTTTGTGCTCTCAGTTAAAAGAGATTCAGATGGCTTGTAATCTCTCCTCATCACCCCTCCTATGAACAAAAAAGAGAGAGGGGGTAGAGTGTGTTTGATTTGGGAGATCTAATGGGACAGTGGAGGGTGGGGACATTTACACACTCCCCATAAAATCCAAACTAGATTAGTTCCCTTCTTTTTTCAATTGTATTTAAATGGTTCAATTAAAATATGTTTGGAAAAAGTGCAGGGTTTTGTCGTTGTATCGTAGCTTTAGGGACTTCTGTGGTTGAATAACATAATAATGATCATGGGTTGAACTTTACTGATCTTTTCTTGTTGCCAAAGGTCAGCATTGTGGCAAAAGTAAGCAGCATGTTGATTGGCTGTGTGTCATCTTTCAGAGTGGTCACATGGGTAGGCCTAACTTTTCACATCACATGATTAGACATTATTACTTTGGGCGATCAGACTGTCTAGACTGATATCATCAGTAAAGCACAACATTTTAGATCATGATGTGAAGTAAAATTTCCAAGAGGTTGCTCAGGAGACATAATGGAGTTCCCAGTTATTTTTCAATTCAACATCAACTTTGTTTCAGATGTTACACTTAAATTTTATTTGGAGAAATAAAAATAGATATGAATGAGTTGAGTTTTGACATACAGTAAGAGAATATAGTTTTTGATTGCAGACATTGCTGTCTTGGCAAATCTAAGCACAGTTTGGATCTATGATTGATGAGATCTCTTTTGAAACTCTAGAAGAGAAACAAGTTAGACTTTTCTCCAGATAAGCATTTTATATATATATATATATATATATATATATATATATATATATATATATATATATATATATATATATAGTGCATTCAGAAAGTATTCAGACCCCTTAATTTTTTTTACATTTTGTTCTGTTGCAGACTTATGCTAAAATGCTTACAATTATTTATTTTTTCACATCAATCTACACTCCATACCCCATAATAACAAAGCAAAAACCAGATTTTTTATAACTTTGCAAATTTATTAAAAATAAATTTCTCTGGATCATCTTTGAAATGTTTCTGCACTTTGATTGGAGTCCACCTGTAACAAATTCAATTGATTTGACATGATTTGGAGAGGCATACACCTGTCTTTATAAGATATCACAGCTGAAAATGCATATCAGAGCAAACACCAAGCCATTAGGTCAAAGGAAGTTCCTGCAAAAAAATAAAAAATAAAAATAAAGGAACTGCCTGCAGAGCTCTGACAGGATTGTGTCGAGGCACAGGTCTGGGGAAGGCTATCTAAACATTTCAGCTGAATTGAAGTTTCCCAAGAGCACAGTGGCCTCCATAATTCTTAAACTGAAGAAGTTTGGAACAACCAGGACTCTTCCTAGAGTTGGCCGGCAGGCCAAACTGAGCAATCGGGGGAGAAGGGCCTTGGTAAGAGAGGTGACCAAGAACCCGATGGTCATTCTGGTTGAGCTCCAGAGATCATGTGTGGAGATGGGAGAAACTTGTGGAAGGACAACCATCACTGCAACACTCCATCGATCTGGGCTTTATGGCAGAGTGGCCAGACAGAAACCTCGCCTCAGTGCAAGACATGTAAAAAAGCACCTAAAGTATTCTCAGACTGTGAGAAACAAGATTCTCTGGTCTGAAGAAACAAAGATTAAACTGTTTTTTCTCAATTCCAAGCATCATGTCTGGAGGAAACCAGGCACCACTCATCACCTGCACAATACCATCCCAGCGGTGAAGCATGGTAGTGGTAGCATCATGCTGTGGGGGTGTTTTTCAGTGGCAGGGTCTGGGGGACTGGTCAGGGTTGAAGGAAAGCTGAACGCAGCAAAATACAGAGATATCCTTAATGAAAACCTAGTCCATAGCACTCAGGATGTAAAAAAGCACCTAAAGGACTCAAGATTCTCTGGTCTGATGAAACGAAGATTGAACTGTTTGGCCTCAATGACAAACACCATGTCTGGAGGAAACCAGGCACCACTCATCACCTGCACAATACCATCCCAGTGGTGAAGCATGGTTGTGGTAGCATCATTCTGTGGGGGTGTTTTTCAGCAGCAGGAACTGGTGGACTGGTCAGGGTTGAAGGAAAGCTGAATGCAGCAAAATACAGAGATTTTTTTTATGAAAACCTGGTCCAGAGCACTCAGGATCTCAGACTGGGTCAAAGGTTCACCTTCTAGCAGGACGATGACCCTAAGCACACAGCCAAGACAATGCAAGAGTGGCTTTGTGAATGTCCTTGAGTGGCCCAGCCAGAGCTCAGACTTGAACCCAATCGAATATCTCTGGAGAGACCTAAAAATGGCTGTCCACCGATGGTCCCCATTCAACCTGACAGAGCTTGAGAGAATCTGCACAGAAAAATGGCAGAAAATCCCCAAATCCAGGAGTGCAAAGGTTGTCGCATCATACCCAAAACAATTTGAGGCCATAATCGCTGCCAAAGGTGCTTCAACTAAGTACTGAGTTAAAGGTCTGAATACTTATGTCAATGTGATACTTCAGTTTTTTCTTTTTAATAAATTTGCAAAGTTATCAAAAATCTGGTTTTTGTTTTGTCATTATGGTGTAAGATTGCAACATAACAAAATGTGAAGAAAAAAAATGAAGGGGTGTGAATACTTTCTGAATGCACTGTATATATATATATATATATATATATATATATATATATATATATATATATATGTGTGTGTGTGTGTGTGTGTGTGTGTGTGTGTGTGTGTGTGTGTGTGCAATTTTTTTTTCTTTTTTTTACACTTTCAGAAGAGGAATCTAGGAATACTAGAGGTTTGGGCATAACTCCAAAAAAATAGATTAGTTAGGGGGTGGAATGAGGTCCCAGGTCACTAAAGACCTGAGAAGTATTTTTTCACCCAATAACAAGCTGCAAAATAATATAGTTTTTTGAAAGGTCTAAATTTATATCTGTATTTATCAGTGAAGTGCTGCATAACAACTTGAGATGTGTTATTTAGGAGTACGGCTAGTTGTTTAGTAGTTGTTTATATCTGGACTGTGTCCACTCGTAGTTGAGTCTATATTTGGCTTCTGAAGATCTGATAAGGCAGAATGGTGTTTCTCTGTAACAGTCTGGTAAGTTAACCTCCCATACTGGAACACACACACACACACAGTAGTGGGAGGTCTGGAGACCCACCCTGTATGACATGGGGTAGGAAGACCCTCTGTTTCTGAGGGTCAGAACCCTCTTCATTCGGCCCAAGCCTCCTCAATCGCTGTCTGTCTCCAGAACACATCTACAAAACGGATACTGGTGCTGATTTCACAGTGATAAGTTGATATTTATTCTGTCTCTTTTTTCTTTCTGATATTGTTGCACGATACTGAAATTACTGTTGAACAAGTAAATGCAAACTAATATTATTATATTA
The DNA here is from genome assembly GCF_019703515.2 of Myxocyprinus asiaticus. NCBI lineage: Eukaryota > Metazoa > Chordata > Actinopteri > Cypriniformes > Catostomidae > Myxocyprinus > Myxocyprinus asiaticus. The sequence goes on from NC_059372.1 coordinate 9,680,584, forward strand.
TCTGTAATAAGATTATAATTTATCTAGTCTCTTTTTATTGTTACTGCTTGAATGTTTCTTATGTTCATTTTACTATCTGAAGTTGAAAGTATTACTTGAGTATTACTATATAGTGCCATATATTTTCTACCTAGCTCAGTTATGAAACTAGTGTGTGTGTGTAAATATGTATGTAATATGTTATGTAATTATTTTGTGTGTGTGTGTGATTTTCTACTAGTTTAGAATCATATTTCAATTATGTGAAGCCTCTGATCATACAGTATGAACATTTTCAACTTCTACTGCTTTGCTACAGCACTACTAGTGGTTGTTTGGTGTAACTACAGGCTGCGAGTTACAGATGACTTCAGATTGCATGATAAAGGAAGTTCTACTGTATGGGCAATAGTGAATTTTTTTAATTTGTATTTATTGTTTTAAAAGAACATGTACTCATTTTGGTGAGTGATTGAAATGTTTTAAATGCATCTGTAAAGTTCTGCATGATCTTAGGTAAATAATAAAGTTAAAATAAAGGGAAATAACACACTTTGAAATAAATGATGCTGAAATATGTCTATTTATTGTGTTTCTACACCAAAGATACATAAATTTTCATAAAGGAAAATATCCTAAAATAATGCTAATGAAATCTCTATCATAAGTAGACATGCTAGCTAAGGCTAGCTAGCATTGCTATTAGCCTATTCCTCATACTTAAAGGAATATTCCAGGTTCAATACAGGTTAATTTCAACCGACAGAATTTGTGGCATAATACTGATTACCACAAAAATACATTTTGACTTGTCCCTCCTTTTCTTTAAAAAAGCAAAAATCTGGGTTACAGTAGGGCACTTAAAATGGAAGTGAATGGGGCCAATCTGTAAATGTTAAAATACTCACTGTTTCAAAATTATAGCTACAAGACATGAACAATATGCGTGTTAACATGATTTTAGTGTGATAAAATCGCTTACTAACCTTTTCTGTGTAAAGTCATAGCTAATTTTACAGCTTTATTGCCATGACAATGTACTGAAACGACTGTAAAAACTGTTCAATTTAAACAATTTTACATCTCAGATAATACATAGTTCTAACAGAAGAATTAATGTAAGTGCTTTTATAAAATTATAAGCTTCACATTTCTGCTTTTTAACCCTCCAAAAATTGGCCCCATTCACTTCCAATGTAAGTGTCTCACTGTACCTCATTTTTGCTTTTTTTAAAGAAAAGGATGGACGAGTTGAAATTAGTTTTTGTGGTAATTAACATTATGCCGCAAATACTTTTGATTGAGCTTAACTTGTATTGAACCCGGAATATTCATTTAAGGTAAGGCGTTTGAACAGACCCCTAAACTTGAGGACAAAAAGTTGGCATGTAACTCATCCCGTAACATTTTTACTATGGACATGAATGCCACTTCAAATCATGTGTTTTGCTGAGGATAGGTGTGCTATTACTTTTCTTAGCAATTATACATTTCGCATGGTGGACGAAAAAATGGACGGAAAAATTCCATCTAGCGACCAAAACATCATAGAAACTTTGGAATGTACTCTTTTGACCTGGGCAAGTAAGGAAATACTTAGAAACTACCCAGGACACCCTAGAAACCACATAGCAACACACTAAAACACTCAGAGCACCTTTGCAGCCAGATAACAACATGCTAGTAGCATCATGCTGGCGAGTTTTGTACAGGCAAGAAAATGTAAGTATCTAGGTTGATTGTGAAATTCATATTTTTCAGTTTATTTGTTTAGAATTTCAGTTAATCCAAGTAGGAGAATATTTGATACTTAGATGATTCTTATTTGATCACATTAGGATTGATTCCAAATTATGATTGAAATTCCATTAGCATTCCTTTAGCATTTGTTAAAAACTTGCAAACAAGGTGAGGCAGAATGCTCTAATTTGATCATGGCATTAAATTGGATTTTAAGACCCCCAAAGCAAAAGTGACCTAACTTCCTGACTGGCAGTAGTTGCTCTTGGCAGTGAATGGTGTCAAGCGTCTATGATTCCAACACCTATCTCATGAAAATTCATACATAATTAACGAGTTGGCTATTTCGTATGGTCTTGCACGATGTTGTTCGCATAAACTCGTACGACTTCATCATGTGCTAATTCGATGTCTAATGCAGAAGAAAGCGTGAGTTCCGCACACGAGGTGTTAAGGACATACTTTTTTTTTTATTATTATAAATTATTATATTTTATTATTTTTCTCCCAATTCCCAATGTGCTTTTTAAGTCCTTGTGGTTGCGTAGTGATTCGCCTCAATCTGGGTGGCGGAGGACAAATCCCAGCTGCCTCGGAGTCTCAGACCATCAACCCGTGCATCTTATCACGTGGCTTGTTGAGCGCCTTGCCATGGAGACATAGCACGTGTGGAGGCTTCACACCATCCACCGCGGCATCCACGCTCAACTCACCACGCGCCCCACCGAGAACGAAACACATTATAGCGACCACGAGGAGGTTACCCCATGTGACTCTACCCTCCCTAGCAACCAGGCCAATTGGTTGCTTAGGAGACCTGGCTGGAGTCACTCAGCACGCCCCGGGATAGCGAACTCCAGGGGTGGTAGCCAGCGTATTTTACCACTGAGCTACCCAAAAAAAAAAAAAAACAAGGACATACTTATTAATATTATGCCCTTACCCAAACCCCTTATCTAGACCTAACCAATCAGTAGAGTGTGTAAACATGATAGGAAGCTGTTGTGTGTGACAGAAGCAAGTAATTGTCGCGTATTAGATGGAAACGATGTCCAGCGATGTCATTGGCTGTAGTGAAAGTCGTAGGAATTCAAACGAGTGCAGTCGCACGATATCATACGAATTAGCCAAATTTAGAAAAGTCCTGAATGATTTCGCCGTGAGAGTGTGTTGATGATTCTGATGCCTCCACTGACTGGCCTCATGACTGCACTCACACCCCCACTGAGGAGATAATTAAAACAATTTGTAGGACAATGGCTGGGCTGCTGTGCCTCCCCCGGCTGCCAGAACACAGTTTTCCTCCCAGACCTGCACAGTTGTTCTGGATTAAACCACCCCACAATCTGTCAGAAGATCAAGACGAACAAATCGCCTCACTTGTTGTGATTTCTTCACAGCTTCACAGGCAGTTTGCCTTCTTTTTGGTCTCAAAAATGGGTAGAGGAGTTTAGGATTTAATTAAAAGTCGTCACTGTCCTTGATTTGATATTATAAAATGGATAGTCCTGGTCCTAGAAGCTGATTTGTCAATATAGAGTTCCAGCTACAAAAAACTGCATAGCACCTATAGGCTGATTATTAGTTTTGTTTTAATGTTCTGTTGTCGCTTACATTTATATATATATATGTATGTATATATATCTATATCTATCTATATATATATATATATATATATATATATATATATATATATATATATATATATATATATATATTTAGATTATATTTCAGAAGCTATATCTTCTAGTGGAATGATGGTATTTAAAGGGATGTTCTGGGTTCAGTGCAAATTAAGGTCAATCAACAGCATTTGTGGCATAGTGTTGATTTAAAAAAAAAAAAAAAAAAAAAAAGCTATACTCATGGTTACATGTAAGGCACTTACAATGGGAGTGAATGAGGCCAGTGCATAAACATTTAAATACACACTATTTTAAAAGTATAACCAAAAGATGTAAACATTGTACATGTTAACATGATTTTAATGTAATAAAAACACTTACTAATCTTATCTGTGTTAAGTTCATCACTAGTTTATTTTTAAAAAAGAGCAAAAATTGCAATTACAGTAAGGCACTTACAATGGAAGTGAATATGGCCTGTCCATAAACATAAAAATGTAATAACATTAAAAAAAAAATATGTGTATTTTAATATTAATGGACTGGCCCCATTCACTTCCATTGTAAGTGCCTTACTGTGTAACTGCAAATTTTGTTTTTTTTTAAATAAACGAGGGATGAGTACATATCATTTTTTTGTGGAATTCAAAATTATGCCACAAATACTGTTGATTGAACTAAACTAGTATTGAACCCGGAACATTCCTTAAATTAATTTGCTTAATAATATAACATTTTAATGAACATTTGTTGTAGTATGTAATGTCTGCACCACTATTTCCACCAAACTGTCTTGCAAAAATAATCACTCAAAATAAACACTCAAACCTTTCTACCATTTGGTCAGACAAACAGATAGTCCTGCTCCAACTCACACCATTAATTGAGTCAACGTTGCTGTTTCAGACTAGTTGGGATGCTCAAACAAACAGAGGAACACAGTGCCACAAAGCCACAGTGTTTACACTTTTTAAGGGAATCAAACTACTTATGGCATACTTACGTTGGGATAGTAGATTGTTTTGTTGTTTCATGGAAAAAAAATACACATTTTAATATTCTTAATATATACTGTAGTAACCGTCCAACTCTTTTATTAATGCAATATAGCAATTGCATCTCAGCTATATTTTTAATATAGTTAGTCACAACTGAACGTTTTGCAGGATAACAACTAAAAACACCCTTTAGCCATGACTATATACATATTCACAATATACTGCAAAACAGCCTCTTGTACTTGATCACTTGATTATAATTAAGATTTTTTTGTTTGTTTTTGGAGTGTCTTGAGAAGTGGGAAATAGTCAATGTGGTTTAAGTGACTGACCACACTATAATCTAGCAGTTGAATTAGCCCATCATTCAAGCGTTAGGAAAAACAATTCTCTTTACATAGCTGACTGCACATAAGAGCCGTGTATAATTACTGCCAATCCTGTGTGAACTTGCGCACTAAATGTGTCCCACCACAAAGAAAGCAAATGGAAATAACTAATGCTTCCCTCCACAAACTGTGCAATTAACACCTTGTTAAAGGTGCGTAAGGCAGAGCATATGGAAAGTATTATACAGCCTAAAGTTTGAGCTGGTCTCTAAAAGTCATTAACTTTTTCAGATTTAATCCAGAGGTTATAATGTTCAGTTTAGCAAATTTTGATTATGTATTTGTTCAAATATGTTCAATATGTTGAGTGCATTGCAGAAAAAAAAAAAAAAGTATTTATGAAATCAAGAGATTTATATATTATATTTATATAAAGGAGGCTTTTATAATAACATGTTTATAATAATAACATAACATTTTTGTGTAATGTGAGTGCAGATATATATGTATTATATTATATAAATATATTATATTTACAGTATATATTAATCTAAATAAATAATACATATATTAATTTTAAAAAATATGATTAAAATGTGTAATATTAACAATATATAACAGGGGGGGACCTCTGATGACATATCTTCCGTCAACTTCCGTCTTATCCGTTTAACTTAAGCTATGGCCCACAATGCCTCACCGTTTCATATCCTGAGCAACTCAGGCATGAAATTGATGTCTCCTATTCACACTGACCCTTTGACTGGACGTTTAGACTCACTTTATAGTGCTCATTACATCCCTACTAACAGTGCAGGCATGACAGAGACTGTGGAAACAACAGAAACCATGATGTCTGAATGTTAAACAGTAACATTAGCACAGACCTGTAGGCCATGTTTTACTGAGACCTAAACTGCACTGGCTGATTCTCAGAAGTGGGAGGTTTTGAGTCCCACAGTCACTAATTAGCTTCACTGTTCATGTTCGGATGTGTTGGGTGAAGTCCTTAAGTGAGATTTACAGAGTGAAAAGAAGATAAAAGTTAGCAAGGATTGCAGAAGCTTTATCTTTTAATGGAGGTGTCGGAAAAATGTCTGTACTCTTTCTGATTAGTAGCTACTAGGGTAACTAAAATGCATGAAAAATTATCAATTTTTTTAATAAAATATATCAAAAATGTATTAATAAAAATCAAATCAAATAAAAATTTCTGATGTTGACCTAATGAGTACTGTGGGGACTATGATTTATAAAAACAAATAAATAAAGAAATATAAATAAATTAAATAAAGACTAAATTTAATTAAAAAAAATACATCAAAATTAAAATCAAATAAACTTATTCTGATTGTTGACCTATTGAGTCAATAGTAACTAAGGTTAATAAACAAATTCAATAAAAAATTAAATCAAATAAAATTTTCAGACATTCACCCAATGAGTGATGAGTAATGAGTATACTATGATGACTAAGGTTTATTAAAATCTATATATAAAAATTCAAATAAAATATTTTTTTTCTTATATTTACCTAATGAATACTGTGGCAACTATGATTAAAATACAACAAATCAATAAAAAGAAACAATTTTATGACATTTACCTAATGAGTACTATGGTGACTAAGGTTAATAAACAAATAAATAAAATTTTTATATAGATATACACACACACCCTTTCTCCTCCTTCACTCCCACTAGCCCATCATCAGTCAGTGATCTGATTTTACATTCCAACTCATCATCCTGTCAATTGGACCCTGCCCCAACCTCCCTTCTTAAACACTGTGAGTCAGTCATTTCGGCACCTATTTCGCGTATGATAAACACATCTCTTGCATCTGCCATTGCTCCTACTGATCTTAAAATTGCCGCTGTTACACCAGTCCTTAAAGGTCCCAACTTAGATCCATCTTTCCTCTGCATCTATCGTCCTATTTCTAACCTGCCTTTTATATCTAAACTTCTGGAAAAAGTTGTAGCCTCCCAGTTTTCAATCACATCTTGCAGCTAATAATCTCTATGACCCTTTCCAATCTGGTTTTTGCCTATTCCACAGCACTGAAACTGCTCTCTTGAAGGTTATTAATTATCTCCTCCTCTCTGCTGACTCTGGATTTCTCAGTATTCTGATCTTGCTTGAACTGAGCTCTGCTTTTGACACTGTATGCCACAAAACACTCCTTTCCCAACTTTCAGATATTGGTATTACTGGCACTGCTCTATCCTGGCTTTCTTCCTACCTCACTAACAGACAATATTTCATCTCTATTAAGAAAAACAAATCCCCTACTGCTCCTCTCACTCAGGGTATCCCCCAGGGTTCTGTACTGGGTCCACTACTGTTCATAATTTACGTTCTCCCACTAGGTCAGATCATCTGTCGTCATGGTCTCAGTTATCACTGCTATGCTGATGACACCCAGATTTATGCATCCGCACATTTTGATGAAACACATGCCAACAGCTCATTAACTGCCTATATCAATGATGTAAAAATCTGGTTAAACAGTAATTTCCTCAAATTCAATGCTGACAAAACTGAGATCATGATTTCTGGGCCACAAACACTTATAAGAAATATCGACATTTGTGTCAATATTGATGTAAATCTGACCAAACCCTCTAAAACCATTAAGAATCTGGGAATCACTTTCGATCCATCTCTTACTATTGAAGCCCACATAAGAACTAACACTAAAACTGCTTTCTTCCATCTACGTCACATTGCACGACTTCGCCCTGTTCTCAGTTTGAGGGATGCAGAACCACATGTTTTCATATCATCACGTCTCGACTACTGTAACTGTCTCTTTACTGGCCTACCAACTAAAACTATTGCCCGATTACAATACATCCAAAACTCTGCAGCTAGAGTTCTCACTAACACCAAGCGTTCTGCACACATTACTCCCATCTTGTTTAGTCTTCTCTGGCTGCCTGTCTCATGCCATATTAAGTTCAAAATACTTCTCCTGACATACAAAGCTCTGAATGCTCTGGCACCTCGTTATATATGTGATCTGCTGCATCCACACACACTAGCACGCACTCTTCGTTGTTCTGATTCCAAATTGTTGTCTGTCCCTAGATTTCGTCTATCCACTTTTGGTGGGAAATCCTTCAGTGTAGTTACACCTAAAATGTGGAACTCTCTACCTCAGAGCCTCCATGACATTTCCTCTATTTCTGTCTTTAAATCTCAGGTTAAAACACATCTTTTCTCAGCACTATTACTGATTGATTTTTTATTTCTCCTTTGTAATTGAGATTGTAACTTCTGTTGAAATGTATATTAATGTACTTTGTCCTGTTAAATGTATATGGGGTGTAAAGTGTCCTTGAGCTTGTGGAAAAGCGCTATATAAATAAAACTTATTATTATTATTATTATTATTATATAAATGTTGTTTACATAATGAGTACTATGGCGACTAATGAAATAAGTTTATAAAATAACATTTTATAAAATTTTCTGATGTTTACCTAATGAGTCTTGTGGCAAATATGATTCATAATAAGCAATTTAATAAAAATATAATCAAATAAAATTCTCTGACATTGACTTTAGTATGGCGACAAATATATATATATATATATATATATATATATATATATATATATATATATATATATATATATATATATATTATATATATATATATTACCTTAACCTAATGAATACTATGGCATCTAAGATTTATTTAAAAAAAATGTAAATAAAAATAAAATAAGATGGAATTTTTATTTAATGTCTTATAATATAAATATATCTTACTATATAAATTGTAAAAAAAAAATATATAGATTTTGCATGACTTTGTTTGTGATTACTGGATACATATAATTTTAGATTTGAGATTGTTGGGGCGGATTTGTATGTCTGGTAATAATCTTTAGAATCAATACATTTTAATGACATTTTCTGGTAACTCTTTAACATAGTTAATACATTAATGCATTAGTTATCATGAACAAACAATTAACAATACATTTTTTGACTAATTTATTAATATTTGTTATTGTTAGTTAATAATAAAAAATAAAAAATAAACAATTGTTCATTGTTAGTTAATGTTAATTAATTTTGCATTAACTAATGTTAACAAAATTAAAACATTTTATTTTAAAAATGTATTTCTATATGTTGAAATTAACATTACCAAGATTAAAAAAATGCTTCATAAGTATTGTTCATTGTTAGTTCATGTTAACTAATATTGTTAACTAAAGTTAACAAATGGAAACTAATTGTGAAGTTTTACCAATTTTCTTATTAGTGTGCAAATGTATCCAATAAGACCTTCAACATGCAAACTAGGTAAGTTTTAGTCTATATCTAGCCAAAGAAATATTTTACAGTCGAGGAAATCTAGAAAAAGATATATTTTATAGAAATAAAGATTTTGCTACTTTTCATGACTTTTTCAGGCCTGGACATCACAGTTGCAATAAGTAATCAATACATTAGCAAAGTCTTTTACCATTGCAATAAAAGCTAACAAAAATTATTGAAAAAGAAACATGAGAATTAATAATTTATCTTTGGCTCCATACTTGAGTATTTGACTCATTAATAGGTCTCGGACTTGTTTCGTTTTACCAGAGCAATAAAATGGTCAAGCAATAATTTGAGAATCCTCCCACCAAAATATTCCTAGACTATGTCTTTGCTCACAGTTATCACCTACATAGACCCTGAACCCAGAAGATTAATCTGTGGAGGAATTCTGTTGGCAGAGGTGTTGACACTCAATGTCTCATCTGAGCTTTTAGGGCAATATTGTTATCTCTCTAGCCAGGGTGCACTTATCAGACAAAAGGGAACTGTAACCAAAAACAATAGGATTGATTGAGTGCATTCCTCCAATGGTGTTGGGTTACGCCAGGACCTTTTTAATAGATGATATCTGGTCCTCTGGGCTGTGCGTGTCTGCATATGAATCTTATCCATTGCTAAGAATTGCTGTGCTATTTATATAAGGTCATTTGAAGGATTTGGTCACATTTGGGAAAGACGGAACCCTATGAATGTTTCAGACAGGTGGCGTCAATCAAGACAAGCTCAAGACAGGTTGTGCATTCTCAAAGCAACTGCATAATTCACAAATCCCAATAAAGAGGGATGAGGAACGGATGTCAAACACTTCCTGAAAGCTCATATGGATGTGGTCAGGGTTCATTTGGTGATTCTTTTGCATTTTGTTTGAAAGATTCTATCCTAATATAGACTGCAAGTCAAATGTTTGGATACACCTACTTTATTTATGTATTTATTTATTTTGTAGAATAATAGTGGCAACCTGGTCTCTTGACAAGTTGTATAACATGTTGTTGTTGGTTGGTGTAAAAGTTGTACCTTTTTTTCGAACAAGCCAATTTCGCCATCTCTGTTCCCATGAAAGCTGAACACATGTTTCTTGCTTTACCTTCACTATGTGGTCCAACTCAAAAGAAGAAGAAGAAGAAGAAGAAGAAGAAAAAAGTATTTCAAGCATTTGAGCATAAGAATTTACACCAAAAGTTCTTTAAGTTCACAAGAAACATAAATTCAGTCAAGTGTGACAAATTAGTAGTGCATTTGCATATTTACTACTGTATATCTTTATAAATCTTTACAGAAATTGAGTTGCATCAGATGGCACATTGACGTGCCTTTACAATGGCCACATCATTGAAACGGTTGCAGACTCTTTCATCCATGAAGATTTCATCAGACCACCAACAAATTCATAGTGTTGCTGGGTGGGATCTCATTTGCTAATCTGGCAGATGTCCACAGATTCCAGGCAGCCTATAAAAACAAAGCATCATTCTTCCGTCTAGAAGAGCCACTGAGTGTCCACTCGAACTCCTTGTGTGACGGACCAGCCCTTATGATGAATATCAAATGAATTTTACAATGACAGAAAGAATAGTTAGCACACTAGTGTGCATGTCTGGTAAATTGTTGTTAAGAGAGAGCAAGATTAATTTGACCTAAATGTATATTTTATTGCTAAAAGGTTACTTTTTCTTAGAACACTTAAGGGCGATGTGAGTTATGATTCTTTCAAGTATCAGCTTTGTCTTAGATGTTCGTCCTAAAAAGGAGAGATCAAAATAAACTCAAATAAGGCAACTGCTGTCATACCGTAAGAGTACAGAGCTATAAAATTTGTGTGGATAGCATAGCTCAGATAATTTGGTCTTGGTAGAATTTGATGTTCATATTGAAAGTTCATATAAAAATATATGACTTTTGATGGCAGACTTTGGTATCTTTGGAAATCTGAGCACAGTTTGAGACTTTAAGATCTTTTCACATGAGAATACTAGGACTAAAGGAATAGTTCCACCAAAAAATGAAAATTTGACTCATTGCCATTTAATATATGTATGACTTTTTTTTCTTTTGCAGAACACAAATGAAGATTTTTAGAAGAATGTCTCAGTTCTGTAGGTCCATACAATGCAAGTGAATGGTGACCTGACCTTTCAAGATCAAAAAAGCATATTAAGGCAGCATAAAAGTAATCCATAAGACTCCACTGATTTAATCTATGTATTTAAAAGTGATATGATAGGTGTGGGTGAGAAACAGATCAATATTTAATTCATTTTATACTATAAATCTTCACTTTAACTTTCACATTCTGAAAGTGAAAGCGGAGATTTATAGTAGAAAGAGATTGAAATATTGATCTGTTTCTCACCCAAAGTGATTGCCTTGCTTCAAAAGACATATATTGAACCACTCAAGGTGTACGGATTACTTTTATGTTTCCTTTATGTGATTTTTGGAGCTTCAAGTTTCTGGTCACCATTCACTTGCACTGAAAGGACCTACAGAGCTGAGATTTTCTTCAAAAATCTTTGTTTGTGTTCATCAGAATTAAGAAAGTCATACATGTCTGGGATGGCATGAAAGTGAGTAAATGATGAGATAATTTTCATTTTTGGGTGAACTATACCTTTAAGGAGATTTAAGGAAAGATCTAATCTCTCATTTATTCTCATTGGTGTCCATAAGAGGCAATTGTGATATTAAATAAATCTCAATTGTGAGTCAAACTGATGGAAAGGTGGGACATTTTAGTACATACTGTGTTTACAATCACAGATTCATGCTCTTGTTTTTAATCTTTGTCTTTTTTTTTTTTTTTTTTAATGGTTATTTCCCTGCTTGTGTCTTATACAGTAATCTGATCGCTCTGTCCAGGGCATTTTTACTCCTCAGTGGAAGTTTCCACATCCCTGCTCCTGATTCCCATTGTCTGTCCATTCATGCACTAAAAATTCATCTGTTCATGGTTTCTTCCGGTGTGTTGATGAGGTGTCTGAAAGCGAATGTTTTCATTAGCATGAGTTCAGCGAGTTCATGGTGATTTTTCGGCCTGTACATTAAGTGGACTAAAGAAACAAGTTGCTATATGTAAAGTAATAAATTGTGCTGCCGGAGAAAGTTTTATCAGAATTTACTCAACCTCATGACGTTCTGTCCCGGTTTTTCTTCCGTGAAACACAGAATAAGAAGATAGGCAGAATGTCCCAGTTGCTCTTAAAATATATTCCTGGCAAAAGTACGATTTAAAGGAATATTTCAGGTTTAATAAAAGTTCAGCTCAGTTCTTTAAAAACAAAAGGAAAAATCTGGGTTCCAGTGAGGCACTTACAATGGAAGTCAATGGGGCCAATCCGTAAATGATAAAATACTCACTATTTAAAGAAATATAGCCACAAAACATAAACAGTATGTGTGTCAACATGAATTTGGTGTGATAAAATCAGTTACTAACTTTTTCTGTGTAAAGTTATAGCCAATTTTACAACTTCGTTGCCATGATGATGTCAACAGCTCAAACAATACACAAGTTCTAACAGAAGAATTAATGCAAGTGCTTTTTATTATTTTTATTAAAAGCTTTACCTTTCTGCCTTTAAACCCTCCAATAATTGACCCCATTCACTTCCATTGTAAGTGCCTCACTGTAACCTCCATTTTTACTTCTTTTTCTTTTTTTTTAAAGGGATGAATCAAAATAATTGTTTTGTGGTAATAAACATTACGCCATAAATGCTGTCAAATTTAAACTGAACACGGAATATTCCTTAAAGGGTTTGAATGATATATATATTTATATATATATATATAGATAGATATATATTTAAATATGCTAAGTATAAAATTAGTTAAATTAATGCCAAAGCAAATTAAGTTGCATTGCCATTTACAAAAAATGTAAACTTTAGAAAATTAGTAAACTTGAACTGTTTTCTTTTAAGTTTTAAGAAGTTCATACTCCTCGTTAATTTTAATTAAATACTTAACATTTATTTTGAATTAATTACATGCACATTATTTAAGATTACTCAGTTAAATTTAATGGACAATTTTTCAAACAACTGAAATCTTAAAAACGGACTGAAATTTTTATTTGAAATGTAAAAGACAAAAAAGCACCATTAAAGCACCATATGGCTCAAACCAAAATTTAAGCTGTTTCACTGAAAATCTACCCCTCCACAGAAGCTCACAAATCTCATTCACTCTTCTCGTTCAACATGAACCTGATTACTATAGTGACATATTTACAAAATTATATTATGTGGCTTCATTCCCTGTGCGTATCACAGCAGTTCTATCAGGAAGACTCGCAGACTTGAGTGAAATTTAAGATGACATTTGTTTGATGAATATGAAACAGGAATGTAATGTCTCTCTTTGGCGAAAGCCCCGTCTGGCGGTCCAAAGAAGTTGTACTCGGAACCGGCATATCCTTCTGGAGATAGGAGGCAGGGGCAAGGAGCCTACGCCCTTGCAGGACGGGACTCAACTGGTGATGGTGGAGTGGTGGAGGTTGCCGTGTTAGCACACTGAAACAGAAATGTGATAGAAACAGACTTATAAAGCAATGGCTTACATGTGATTGGCTAGGAGTTACTTAGCTAATGGTACGATGATGTACAGCTGCTAGTCTTCCTGCTAGAACTACACTGCACTTACATTTCCAAGGTGAAATGTCCATTGTGTGGCCCTAAATGCGAGTTTAATGGTCTCCCAAAGAGTTTTAAATCAACAAAACCTACCTCCCCACACTGTAGTTAAAATGCACTATAGTAAGTGCTTTGATGCCTTAAGATAGCATTGTGTGAGGAACAGGGAGAAAAGTGAGTGTTTATGAACTAATAATCTGCCCTTTTACTTGTGATTTGTCTGAAAGGGAATAAAAGTCATTATTGTTGTAGCACTTCTAGTGTTCATTTCACCACGATACTGCTGCGATAAATACAACAAGCCATGTGAAAATAATTTAGCAAAAATGTCGATTCTATGAAACCAGGTTGTTTTCATTCTTGGGTTAACTAAATATTTCTTTCAACTATGGTGTTAGTACACATGGAAAAAGGTGTATTGAGTTTATTTCTTCTTCTAAAGTAACGGCAGATGACCATACGTAGAATACTGCTGCTTAATATGCATCCAAACGAGGTGGAATCGAGAAAGGATAAAGCAATTTTCCACTTGCTAATGGTATTACTCGGTACTACTAATTGCAAAGGATGTTTTAGTAATCAAAAATGGTCTACTAATAAAATGCTAGAGTCATTTTAAACCACTCACATGGCCCATTCATTTTCTTTCAGAGATAATGGCTATTGCTACATTTCCATCGTGAAATATCAGCCGTGGCATTTGCTGTCAGCTTCACTGGGGATGCAAGCTTGAATGGGCAGGTATAAAGCAAACAAGGCCTTTGAAACGCACACAGCCAGAAGTCAGCGAGCAACACAGTTGAACAATGGGATGAGATGCGTGGAGATCAGATTTCCTTCATGTTTGTTTTCTTAGGATAAGGTATTCCTGGGCAAAGAAAATATTGGCCTTCCCCGTGGCCATCTGTCGAATGCAGTGGAATCTAGAAAAAGCCTAATGCTAATTTGTTTGATTATGCACATGGCTTGGAAAGAGCAGTCGGCCTGGCGACAGTATTTAACTGCCCTGCCCCCAAATCAGAGATGGATATCCAACCAATACTCATGCTATTCAAAACATGGTTTGAGTTTGCTGCATTTGGATATCCATGGTTTTTGACCGAGCCACTTATTTGCATTAACCAAGGTGGTTTATTTCAAATGTCACTTTAGCTAAGAGTGATTTTGACAAGCATTTTTTTTTTTCAGCAGTGGTCAACCTGGTCTCATAGAAACACGTTACTAAACCTACATTTTTGCAAAAAGATTTTTATATGGCTCGTTGCACGTATCGCGGCAGTTTCCTAGTGAAACGAACACTATGATGAACAATATGTGAGTTGAAAGTGACATAAAAGAACCACAAAATGACGCAGATGCTTCAGCAATTGTGTTTTGCATCTCACATTTGCTATCATGATACTATTACTAAGGTTTAGGGTTTAGAATAGGAAGGTAGGTTTTGTATTGATTTAAATCTTGATAGAGTCTTACCTTAAAATCTCATCTGGGTTCTTTTACCATGCATAGTTTTGTTCATTATTTTCGAGGATGGGGGAATGTCATGTAACCTGTCCACGTTGGCATTTCCCAAATTTGTCAAGCTTCTATAAAGTGACAGATGAATTTGCATTAACAATCATAGAGTTTTATAATATTCACAACATGATAACACGGGAAGTCGGAATGTTCCGGAACACAAGGATCGGCCACATTATGCCTACTCTTTGACAAGCGGCATCTCCCATCAGAAATTTTTGCATTGGCTCCAATGTGGTGCAACTGGAAGCATGTTGAGCCAACAGTGTGGGAGACCCGGGTTTGGATCCTGCTTTGAAAACAGGAAGTAATCATGTTTGCATAATCAGTGACAAGCTTGATTCAGTGGTTGAATTTTCCCACGTCAAATTTTTACTCCACTGATGGTTAGGGGGTTTGAGGGGTTTAGTTTATTCAGTGTATTACAGCCTATACAGCTTAAAACAACTCACTTTACAACTCGCTTTTGGCGCCCCTCTGTGGACATTTCACCCTAAAAATGAAGCTCACACGTGCCCATATGCCCAACAACACTTACTGATTTTGCCACTGGGGGCAGTGTTTTGAATTTCGGTAAGCACAGACCGATTTCAGCTAAAGAAATGTCAACCTACTGTTTCCGATTTCACTGTGAGATCATTCTGTTATACACAGCCTTTGACGTCAACAACAAAAGATATGGGAAGCATTTTCTTCTCCCTTTTAAAAGGTTAGGCTATCCTAACTTTGCACGATTATATGGTCATTGTTTTTCCCTCGCTTTCCCCAACCCTACAACAGACCTTTGATCTACTTTTGCGTCACGACCCACCAGTTGAGAACCACTATTTTAGGAGACTTCTCAATTATGTTTCATTTAGTTATCAACTTTATCTCATGTGTAAATTTCCTTAGGAGAACTAAAATAGACTTAAATGAGACAATTGTTGACATTCCAGAAGAGGATAAATCTATAAAACCTATTTGGATAGCATAGCTCAAATAAGTTATTCTTGGGAGAATTTGATGAGAAATGTTTGTTCATATTGAAATCTCAGACTTTTTATCTTTGGTATCACAGTTTGAGACATTGCTGAAACCTCTTTTTAAACTCTGTATGAGACGCAAGAGATTACTGGTGTATTTTTCCCTGAGAAGCATTAGACTTAAGCACAAGTCTCAGTTTGCTCTCCATTTAATCTAATTACAGTCTAGGATAAACAATTGAGATCTCACATGTGATTTTTCTTTCCAATGGGAGGAGTCATCAACCATTTTTTCCCAAAAGGTTCTGGCGTGAAAACAAAGGTTGTCTCTTTATAGAGCGTAAGCTGTGAGCTTCTGACTTTGCCAACACAACAAAATCTGCTGACTAGAGTCAAATTAGTTTTGTCTAAAGTGTACACCGAATGACAAAGCAGATTGTATTTACAAGAGAACCATACAGAGGCAAACGCACATGCATCCAAACATGCTAATGAATCATACGCGTTCATATGCAATTCAAATTCTAAACTATGATTGACGCAAAACTGAAATAACCACTGACGTCATGCATTTTAATGAGCAAAATGTTTATCGTACAAGACTTGCTAAATAAAACATTTTTAAGCACATTGAAGATAAACTATTAAGACTGTTATCCAATAAACTAATTTAAGTCATATTTCTCTCATTGTCTCTCAATGCATTTATTTGCATAACACTTATGGGGGGGAAGGGGTGGGGGTGGGGGTGAATGAGAGAACAATGACTCTGATGAAAAAGCCATTGCATAACAATGGGAGGTTTGTGATGCCACTGAATCACTCTGAATGGCCCATTCTAAACAATAAGTGCAGCACCCAGGTCATTACAAATGACATTTCTGGGCACAGGAGTGGGGATAGCATTTCTTTGTCTATTAAAGAACTCTTATGGGGGTTTAACCAGCACATTCAGATGCTTTTCAGTGGCTCAAAATTATACTTAAGTATATATAGTTTTAGGTTTATTTTAAAAACACATTTCATACACAGTAGTCCTTACTAACTAAATAACTAGAACAGATCTGAAAGCATATTTTTGGGTCATGACCCACCAGTTGAAAGCCACTTATTTATATGTTCAATCAGAAAGTAAAATATGATCGTACCGCCTTTGTAATCTACTATTCTTAGCATTTTTGAGAAGTTTAGGAGATTGTACAATCAGAATTTTAATCTTAAAGAATTGTAAAAAATCAAGAAATGCATTCTTTTATATGAAACAATCACTTTAACATTACAAATGGCTCTCTCTGTCACACATACATATCCAGCACACACACACACACACTACCGGTCAAAAGTTTTGAAACACTTACTCATTCTTTATTATATTTTTTTTTTTCTTCACATTTTAGAATAATAGTAAAGTCATCAAAACTATGGAATAACATAAATGGAACTATGGGAATTGTGTTGTGACTAAACAAAATCCAAAATAAATCAAAACTGTGTTATATTTTAGCATCTTCAAAGTAGTCACCCTTTGCCTAGAATTTGCAGACATGTACTCTTGACATTTTCTCAACCAACTTCTTGAGGTATCACCCTGGGATGCTTTTTAAACAGTATTGAAGGAGTTCCCATCTATGTTGGGCACTTATTGGCTGCTTTTCTTTATTATTTGGTCCAAGTCATCAATTTCAAAAACTTTTTTTTTTAATAAAATTTTAGATTTATAATGAAATAAATTAATATGTTGGCACAATTATATTTTTGTCTACAAAACTAATTTCAAACATTTAAGCATACGCCTTCAGATCAAAAGATTTTTAAGTGTTTCAAAACTTTTGACCGGTAGTGTGTGTGTGTGTATATATATATATGATTATATTCTATTTAAAAAAATCCATCAAATTGAACTGTATAATCTTCAACAAAATTAAATGACTACAACTTTTTTAAAGATTACTTTGATGGAAATTTGTTATTAAATTAAAATGTGTGCATAAACCTTAAAAATAGGCTCAAATATTGTGAGTGTGTGTGTGTGTGTGTGTATGTATATATATATATATATATATATATATATATATATATATATATATATATTATATATATATGTGACAGAGAGAGCCACTTGTAATGTCATAATGCTTATTTCATAAAAATATTGGCACTCTTGGTAAATATGAGCAAAGAAGGCTGTGAAAAATATGTCTTTATTGTTTATCCTTTTGATTTTTCATTCAAAATATTCACAAAAATATATCCTCTAAAGGATATCAAACAATTGCAAACACAACACAAGTTTTATCAAAAACAAATATTTTTGTCAAAATATGTGTGGCACAATTATTGGCACCCCTGAGTAAAATATATCTTAACTATATTCCCATTCATATTTTAATTTTTTTAGTTCACCTGAGTGACTAGAAACATGAAATTGTTCAGCCACTTCCTGTTTCACAGGGGTATAAATATGAGGTAACACACAGGCCAAATTCTCTTAGTCATCCATCACAATGGGTAAGACCAAAGAATATAGTTCTGATTTGCAGCAAAAGGTTGTTGAGCTTCACAAAATGGGAAGTGATTATAAGAAAAAAGCTAAAGCTGAAAAATACCCATTTACACCATCAAGGCAATAATTAACAAGTTCCAATCAACTGGAGATGTTAAGAATTGACCTGAAAGAGGACGTGTGTCTATATTGTCTCCAACGCACAGTGAGGAGGATGGTTCAAGTGACCAAAAATTCTCCAAGGATCACAACTGGAGAATTGCATAAATTAGTTGGGTCTTGGGGTCAGAAAGTTTCCAAAACAACAATCACACATCACCTACATCACCACAAGTTTTTTGGGAGGGTTTCAAGAAAAAAGCCTCTGCTCTCATCCAACAACAAATTCAAATGTCTTCAGTTTGCCAAACATTACTGGAACTTCAAATGTGACCGGGTTCTTTGGTCAGATAAAACAAAAATAGAGCTTTTTGGCAGTAAACACCAGAGATGAGTTTGGTGCACACAGAGAGGTAGCCATATGGAAAAGTACCTCATGGCCATGGTTAAATGTGGTGCTGGATCTTTAATGTTGTGGGGCTGTTTTTATGCCAAAGGTCCTGGACATCTTGTTCGGATACATGGCATCATGGACTCTATCAAATACCAACAGATAAAAAATCAAAACCTGACTGCCTCTGCCAGAAAGATAAAAATGGGCCCTGGTTGGATCTTCCAGCAAGACAATGATCCAAAACAAACATCAAAATCAACACAAAAATGGTTCACTGGCCATAAAATCAAGGTTCTGCCATGGCCATCCCAGTCCCCTGACCTGAACCACATAGAAAACCTGTGGGGTGAACTGAAGAGGAGAGTCCACCAACATGGACCTCTGAATTTGAAGGATCTGGAGAGATTCTGTATGGAGGAATGGTCTCAGATCCCTTGTCATGTGTTCTCCAACCTCATTAGGCATTATAAGAGAAGACTCAGAGCTGTTATCTTGGCAAAGGGACGTTGCACAAACTATTGAATGAAAGGGTGCCAATAATTGTGCCACACATATATTTGACAAAAATATTTATTTTTTGATAAAACTTGTGTTGTGTTTGCAATTGTTTGATATCTATTAGAGGATATATTTTTGTGAATATTTTGAATGAAAGATTAAAAGGATAAACAATAAGGATATATTTTTCAAAACCTTCTTTTCTCATATTTACCAAGGGTGCCAATATCATTTATTTATTTTTACTTATAGTAAAATATTAATAATAGTAAGTATAATAAAATGTATAGTTATTAATGTTATATTTTAATATTTAAATTATACACACAAAAAGTATCTGCAATACAGAAAAATCTCAATAGGACTTCTACTTTTAAGACAGATCAATCATTCATCATGACACATGCTTCCACCCAAGTACTTTAATTTCACATTTGCATTATTAAAACAAGAATTCCCTGCTTCAGTTAAAGACATTAAAATACAATTTAAATTGGTGAGTGGTGTCGTGGCTTTATAACAAAACAACCAAATATTCCAGACGTGTGTTGTTTTAAGTTTATGACACAAACTGCCCTTTTAATGATCATACTCAAGCACTTTGGTGGTCTGACCTGCTTCTTAAATGTGTTTACCGGAGGAAAATGAACATAAAAGAAGCCACTTTGCAGAACACTCAAAGCTCTTGGGAACATATCAATACTTTGATTTTTTTCTTTCTTTCAAGGCTGAAAGATGCTTATGTAGGGAAGACAAATCCATATCAACACTGGCTAGAACAGTTAATTACATTAGAGGCCATCTTGGGCCTTTTGGTGATGGGCCATCAAATTGCATGCAAACAAAACAAAAAAGGTCAACAGCATATTGTTATCAAACTGTGAAAGAGCAGGACAATGCTGTTGCGTCAACGTTTGATAAAAAAGAACTGCTGAGAAAGGAAAAAAACACAATTGTGATACACGTACGATAACACAACACAATACATAAGCATTGTTTTAAAAAAGCCCTTTCCTCTAAAGTGAATGCTGTAGACATTTTCTACAAATGGGTACACCTGGTGACCCACACATCTTATGTTTTTGTTTGTTGCGAGGACATTTAGACATGTTAGATAAACTATTATCTAACATAAAATTAACCTATCATGAAAAGTAGCTTGGGTTAAACTTCAGCTAACTGTAAAACAAAGTATATTCCTATATTTTAAAAACTAATGTTTCATGAGAAACATACACTTATCAATAACTACAAAACAACAATTGGTCCCAAACTATCTAGCCCTTACTGAACAAAATTTGTTTAGGCAAAATTTCCAACCCTGGCACCCATTCTTTTTTAAACATTTTGACGTTTATTTCCTGTTATTTTTTTTTTTTATATTTTCTTTTGCTAGAAAAAAGTTCCTGTGGTGTTTCCTCGCACCTTTTTCTGGATGTGTTTACGTCAGGATGTAATGCATCAAAATATATGGTTTCTTTAAGCAGCTGTGAAGGTACTTCTGCTTTTTGGGGGGCTCTTTACGACCCCATTCAAAGGCTGACATCTCAAACACAGGAAGGAAGGAACCCAGAAGGGCTTTACAGTATCAAGAGGTCCGTTTGAGCTTCCGTTCTCCTTTTTAACCCGCCTGCATGCCTCACTTCATACACTTTCCACTTTAAAGGGCTTTATTTGAAATTCTAAAACATTTAGGTGATGAACGCCCTCATTACGATGAGATGCGGCCTGTTGGTTGACAAAAGAAAACCGAAAAGAAACTTATCAATAGATGTAAACTCAAGAGCTCACCATGAATTGGAATAGGACATCAAATGACTGTAGAAGCTATAAAAGATAAAAGGACACATCTAAACATTTCCAGTCGTTTTTGGAGATAAAGATATTAGGAAATAGACAAACAAACAAAAAAAAACAAAAAAATGTGTATGTGTGTTGGGGTGTGGTGGGGTGGGGGGTCATCTTTACATATGGGTGACTGGGATTAGATCCTGGAAGTCTGTGAGATAATACATCAAAGAGAAGAGAGCCTAGCTCCAAGTTCCCACATAGAAATCATCTTTACGCATAATGGCATTTTACCATGGCCCTGCATTAAGGGTCTCACAAAAAAAGAGGGGGGTTGGGCAACTTCCCTGTGTAATAAAACACAGACTGTGCCAAAAGTTTCTATAGTAATGAAATATTCCTTATGAGCATTACTGAGTCTAAATTTGCATTTGAAATATATCTGACACATTAGAACATGCGTTCAGCTGCAACCGTGAGTAATAGATTTACATTTAAGCAAAGGACAGAGGAAAAGTTTGTAATGACAGAAATGGGATGGAAAATAAACAAATAAATAATGGAAAGAGGTCTCTTGGATTTTATGGAGGTTTTGAGGACTAACATGTTATCTTTGTTTGTCTTTGTTGTTGTTACTTGAGGTTATTCAGTATCAGTGTTTGAAGTGGACAATGTATTCATGGTTACTTAGTGACTCATATAGGCAGTTAAGAGAATTACACCACACACTGTTACAAGTCAAGCTTCCACTTAGAATCAGAGGGTTTTACAGCCTGATACAACTGAATAACTTTTTAAAATTCCTAGTGTATGATGTCAAAGGAGAACTTTTTTATGATGTCATAAGATACATTTTTACATTAAATTCTTAATCTAATAGGATAATCTTTTTAAATTCCTATTAATCAATTGATAAAGGAGCCTTTTTAAATTAATATGTCATTAAACTTTTTAAAATCCCTATGTCATATACAGCATCATGGAATACATTACTACATACATTCCTATGATTTTCTCCTTTAAATGAAGATTATTTTAAGAATATCTCAGATCTGTAGATCCATACAATGCAAGTGAATGGTGAATAGAATTTTGAAGCTCCAAAAATCACATAAATGTAATATAAAGGTAATCCATATGACTCCAGTAGTTTAATCCATGTCTTCAGCAGCAATATATAGGTGTGGATGAGAAAAGTCCTTTTTCCCCACACTAAATCTCCACTTTCACTTTCACTTCTGAAAGTGAAAGTGGAGAGTTAGCGTGTTTCTCAGTTCTAAGAACGCAAAGAATGGACTTGCGTTCTCGTGGAGACCGGTTTTGTCAAGTTACTTTGGAAGAATGAACTCGGAAGGACAGGAGAATGTAGAATGCATCTATTGCGAGATTTGAGATGTGCTGTGATCTTCCCGCAATTAACTGCACATTTGAAGCCAGTGAGAGAACTTCTGTCATTATCACACTAGTGACATCATTCCAGCAGGATTTGCAGGACTAGTTACACATTAAAATAATAAAGTCTGTAAACACTTGTTTCCTCCATGTGCTTCTTACTATATTAAAATAATGCCCAACAAAACAACAAATGTTGATGGGGTATGACGACACTCACGAGCCATCAGACTTTCGCGAGCTTACAGCAGGAAACCCTTGAAATAAACCACTGAAAGTATATGATATAGTGGGTAAAACACAATGAGAAATGTCCTTCGTCTGCCATCATTGTACCGGGTTCTTGCCCACGAGTCACCATCAGATGCATCCTTGATATTCGGCATGATCAAGAACACATCTGGGTAATTTTATGCATTCTTGGTACTTGCCTTCTTGAGGATTGGAATTGAACTTCGGCAGTGGATGATGATGTCGAACGAGTCCATGAGAACATAAGAACACATAAGAATGCACATTGAGACAGCCTTTGTGTAAAAAAGGACTTAAATATTGATCTGCTTCTCACCCACACCTATCATATCACTTCTGAAGATGTGGATTAAAACATTGTAGAAGAATAATACTTTCTAAAGCAATTGAGTCACATGGATTACTTTCATGCTGCCTTTATGTGATTTTTGGATAACTTTGTTCATGAGGTGAAAAGTAACGAATTACAACTACTCTTGTTACAGTACCTGAGTAAATTACAACTTTTTTTAAGTATAAATAAACAATAGTACTTTTAATTGAGTTGATTAAAAATGTATTTGTATTAAATGTATTTAATAAGTATTTAACTCCGCTACAATTATTTTTCACCACAATTACAAAGTACAAAAAAATACATAATATTTCTGAATTTTTGGGAAGAAGAAAGTTATAAGCGCTAAATCTGTTTATAAACTCAAATGTGCTGCGCGCGGCACAACGGAAGCCCGCAGGGCACAGCATCATGAGCGCAGCAGCAGCTTGTATAAACTGCCGCCGGTGTCCTCTCTACTGTAGCTTCTTCAAGACTTTCTGCCCTGTCACTATACAAGAACTGTAATACTGTGATTTTCTGCATATTTCATTTTATTCTGGAAAGGAGCTGTTCATTCAGGTACAATGAACCATCTGAACACGTTTAACCACGGACCAAACTTCACTTGTTTTTAAGGTAGGCAATGTTTTAACTGTGTCAAACATTAACACAATGTAGTTTAACATATACAGTTGTGCTCAAAAGTTTGCATACCCTTGGATAATTTGTAATATATGTACCATTTTTAAAGAAATCTTGAGTGAGCAGGCAAAACACATTTCTTTTATTTCTTATGGGATTCATATTCAACTGTAGGTTATAACAGAATGGCACAATCATAAAACAAAACATGACAACAAAGAAAAAAAAGAAATGACCCCTGTTCAAAAGTCTGCATACCCTTAGTTCTTAATAGTGTGTATTGCCCCCTTTAGTATCAATGACAGCGTGCAGACTTTTGTAATAGTTGTCTATGAGGCCCCAAATTCTTGCAGGTGGTATAGCTGCCCATTCGTCTTGGCAAAATGCCTCCAGGTCATGCAAAGTCTTTGGTCATCTTGCATGAACCGCACATTTGAGATCTCCCCAGAGTGGCTCGATGATATTAAGGTCAGGAGACTGTGATGGCCACTCCAGAAGCTTCACCTTTTTCTGCTGTAACCACTGGAGGGTCAACTTGGCCTTGTGCTTAGGGTCATTGTCCTGCTGGAAAGTCCAAGAGCGTTCCATGCGCAGCTTTCGTGCAGAAGAATGCAAATTGTCTGCCAGTATTTTCTGATAACATGCTGCATTCATCTTGCCATCAATTTTCACAAGATTCCCCGTGCCTTTAGAGCTCACACACCCCCAAAACATCATTGAGCCACCACCATGCTTCACAGTGGGGATGGTATTCATAGATAAAAGAGCCTTTTTAAATTACTATGATGACGTGGAATGTTTTAAAATTCCTATGATGTCATAAGAGAACTTTGTATATTAAATTATTAATGTAATACAATAATATTTTTTAATTCCTTTTATGTCATAGATAAAATAGCCTTTTTAAATTACTATGATTTCAGAATCAGAATCAGAATGAGCTTTATTGCCAAGTGTGCTCACGTACACAAGGACATTATTTTGGTGACAGGAGAAACAAGCAAGTGCACACAGAACATTACAGTGTGACACAGAATATAAAACAAGGTAAGAGCATAAGTAGACATACAAAAAAATAGCACATATAACATAGAATAGCATATGTACATGTGCAAGTGGTAATATATGTGCAAGGTAGGCGTATGTACAATTACTGAATTAAACATGAGTGATTTTACATATGTACATGACATATTTATACATAATTGCACTATGGGATTCCTGAAGGCAGTTTAATTGATCATGTGGTAAATGGCCTGAGGTTAAAAACTGTTCTTGTGCCTGGTTGTCCTGGTGCTGAGTGCTCTGTAGCGCCGGCCAGAGGGCAACAGTTCAAAAAGGGAGTGGGCAGGGTGTGTGGGGTTCAGAGTGATTCTACCTGCACATTTCCTCACTCTGGAGACTTACAGGTCTTGGAGGGTGGGCAGGGGGGCACCAATAAACCTCTCAGCAGTCCTGACTGTCCGTTGTAGTTTCCTTCTGTCTGATTTGGTGGCTGAACAAAACCAGACAGTTATAGATGTACACAGGACAGACTCAATGACGGCTGAGTAGAACTGAGTCAGCAGCTCCAGTGGCAGGTTAAACTTCCTCAGCTGGCGAAGGAAGTACAACCTCTGCTGAGCCTTCTTCACAATGGAGTCTATGAGGGTGTCCCACTTCAGGTCCTGTGCGATGGTAGAGCCCAGGAACCTGAATGACTCCACTGCTGCCACAGTGCTGTTAATGATGGTTGGGGGGGGGGATTTCTCCTGGCATCCAATATCTGCTCCACTGTTTTGAGCGTGTTCAGCTAAAGGTTGTTGTGACCGCACCAGACAGCCAGCTGTTCAACCTCCTGTCTGTATACAGACTCGTCAACATCGCGGATGAGGCAGATGACCGTGGTGTCATCTGCAAACTTCAGGAGCTTGAAAGAGGGGTCCTTTGCAGTGCAGTCATTCGTGTACAGGGAGAAGAGCAGTGGAGAGAGAACGCATCCCAGAGGAGCACCAGTGCTAATAGTGAGGGTCCCGGATGTGATTTTCCCCAGTCTCACTAGCTGCTGCCTATCCGTCAGAAAGTTGTTGATCCACCAACAGATTGTGGTTGGCACAGAGAGCTGGGTCAGTTTGGTTGAGAGAAGATCAGGCATGATGGTACTGAAAGCTGAACTGAAGACCACAAATAGGATCCTTGCATACGTCCCAGGTCTGTCGAGGTGTTGCAGGATATAATGCAGTCCCATGTTGACAGCATCATCCACAGACCTGTTTGCATGGTAAACAAACTGAAGGGGGTATAGCGGGGGTCCAGTGACGTCCTTCAGGTAGGCCAAAACCAGTCTCTCAAATGACTTCATGACCACAGACATGAGAGCGACAGGTCTGTAGTCATTCAGTCCTGTGAATTTTTTTTTTTTGGGGGGGACCGGAATGATGGTGGAGTGTTTGAAGCAGCAGGGAACTTCACACTGCTCCAGTGATCTGTTGAAGATCTGTGTGAAGATGGGGGCCAGTTGGTTAGCACAGACTTTCAGACAGGCAGGTGAGACACCGTCTGGGCCTGAAGCTTTCCTAGTCTTTTGTTTCCGGAAGACCCTGCACACATCCTCCTCACAGACCATAAGTGCAGGTTGAGTAGCAGGAGGGGACAGGAGGGGGGTTCCAGGAGGTGTTGGTGTATGTGTGAAGTGAAGATCAGAGCGGGGGAGGGGTGTGATACTGGGCTTTTCAAACCTGCAGTAAAACACATTCAGTTCATCAGCCATTTGTTGATTCTCTACAGAGCAAGGGGGTGGTGTCTTATACTTGGTAATGCTTTTCAGACCTTTCCACACAGATGCAGGATTGTTGGCTGAAAACTGGTTTCTCAGCTTTTCAGAGTAGCTTCTTTTAGCCACTCTGATTTCCTTGGTTAGTGTGTTCTTGGCCTGGTTGTACAATATGTTATCCCCACTTCTGTAAGCATCCTCTTTGGCATGACAAAGCTGTTTGAGTTTTCCAATAAACCATGGTTTATTGTTATTGAATGATAAAAATGTCCTTGTAGGATGCACATATTCTCACAGAAGCTGACATATGATGTCACAGTATCTGTGAGATCGTCCAGGTCTGTGGCTGCAGTTTCATAAACACTCCAATCAGTGCATTCAAAGCAGACTTGTATTTCCAGCTCTGCTTCATTAGTCCATCTCTTTACAGTTCTTATTACATGCTTAGCTGATTTTAGTTTCTGCTTGTAGGTCAGGAGAAGATGAACCAGACAGTGATCAGAGAGTCCTAAAGCTGCGTGGGACAGAGAGATATGCATCCTTTACAGTGGTGTAGCAGTGGTCCAGTATATTTCTTTCTCTGGTTGGGAATGTGATGTGTTGTTTGTAATTGATAGTTCACAGGTTAAGGTAGCTTTATTAAAATCTCCCAGAATAATGGAGAGTCTGGCAGTTGTTGCTCCGTGACTGAAATGTGATCATCCACCTGTTGCAGCGCTGCATTCATGCATGCTTGTGGCGGGATGTACACACTCACCAGAATGAGGAAAACTCCCGTGGCAAGTAGAAAGGCTTACAGTTGATGAAGAGTTCTTCTAAATTAGGACAGCACATCTTCTTCAACGCTGTTACATTTGTACACCAACTTTTGTTGATGTAAAAGCATGTTCCACTGCCTCTCGTTTTCCCCAATGATTCCGCAATGCGATCCGCTCTGAACAGCTGAAAGCATGGTAGATGTAGCGCCATCTGGGATGGCTTCAATCAGCCAGGTTTTCGTGAAACACAGAGTTATTTGTTTGAGTGAACAGAAGCAGTTCGTCCGTTTTGTTGGCGAGGGAGCGGACATTCACCAGAAGAATATTAGGCAGCGGACTCCTAAAGCCGTTGACGAAGCTTCACAGGTGCACCGGGGGTCTTTCCTCGCTTGCATCTCTTGGAGCACTTGTAGAACACCGCTGCGCCTCCGAGTAAGATGTCTAATAAAACGTCCAAATAATCAAACATAGAACTTTATAAAATCCCTATGTCTAAGAAAACTTCTAACATTTTCTATACAGCAATGTCATATAGAACCTTTTAAAAATCCATATGATGTCATAAGAGAACTTTGTAAATTGTCTATACATTAATGTCATAAAATAACTATTTTAAATTCCTATCATGTCATAGATAAAAGCCTCTTAAAAGTCCTATGGTGTCATTGAACTTTTTGAATTCCCTATGATGTCATCAGAGAACTTCTTATATTTTCTATACTGTAATGCCATTAAAGAACCTTTTAAAACTCTTAAAACATTTTAAATATAATTTTTTTTCTTCCCCAGATATCTGCTCAAACTGTACACACTGCACAGTACGAGCTTCATGCAGCGCTGGATAATCAAAACACAGCACGTCTCACAGTGTTTGGCTTTTCTCCTGTTTGAACATCATTCATGAGTCACAAAGTGATTCCTCTCAAAGAGAGAGAGGGAGAGAGAGGGGTCAGTACTGAGCTGCTAAATCTATTAGCACTGACTGAAAAATTGATGTGCTCTTGTCCCTCTTGCGACTCTCAGATGTAGTCTTCACTTCCATGCAAACACATGCTGACTGAAGAGTGCAGCAGGGGACAGTGTCAATGAGTTCGGCAAATATTGAATGTTGTCCAGTGGAGAGCTTATCCAACCCGATATCATGAAATTTCATACATAATTTCCGAGTTGGCTATTTCGTATGGTCTCGCACGATGTTGTTCGCATAAATTCCCGGATGTCAAATGCGGAAGCGCGAGTTCCGCGCACGAGGCATTAAGGACATGCTTATTAATATTATGCTCTTACCCAAACACATAAATTTAGCCAAATTTAGAAAATTATGAATTTGAATCAAAACAACATTCCATCATTATTTTTTTTCATCATCATTATTATGTTGCTCATCAATATTCAATAAAAATAAATGTATTTTTTTCAATCTTGACACACTTTTGTGATCACAAAAAAAATGTAAGATGTGCCTTAAGCCCCATTGTACCCTATTGTGAAATAAAGACAGGCAATGCGAAATAAATAACATTACGGAATTTTCCCGATCAAGAATCTAATCGAAGAATCGAATCTTTATTTATCAACACACAACTAGGGCGGTGGAATCTGTTTCAGTGACTTTTAAGTGATGTCTTGTGATTAATTCACTGTACAATTATAAAGTTAATTGTACAAATTAAACATAAATTACAAATAAGATCAAAATGTTTAATCCAATCAACGGATGAAATTAAAGAATAGAATCTTTATTTGTCGACACACAACTAGGGTGGTGGAATTTGTTTCGATGACTTTCAGGCAATGTCTACCTGTGGTGAAATTACTAAACAATTATAAAGTCAATTGTAAGTATTAACAGTAAAAATAGAATCAAAGCTTTGATTTTCTAATAACTGAATCAAATGGAAGAATCAAAATGTTATTATATAACCAGGGCTGGAGGAATTTGTTCAGGCAACTTGCATGCAATACTATATCAACAGTAGCTGTAATGAAATCACAGTACAATAATAACATCATTCATTGTAAAAATCGAATCCAAGATTCGAGTTTGAAAAACATTATTAGAATAAAAGAATTGAATCTTTCAATTATTGACACACAACCAGTTTTGGCGACTTTCATGCGATATCTAGCTGTAATGAAATCACTATACAATTGTAACGTTATTCATTGTAAACATCAGGTCAAAGATCTAATTTCAAAATATTTAATTAAATAAAATATTTGAATCATGTATTTATCAACCCACAACCAGGGCAACTTTCATGTGATGTCTAGCTGTAATGAAATCCCAATACAATAATATAAAATCATTATATTAAGGAATATTCTGGATTCAAAGCTCAATCGAAAGCATTTGTGGCATAATATTGATTACCACAAAACATATATTTTAACTCCTTTTCTATAAAAAAAAAAAAAGAAAAAAAAAAAAAAAAATTGGGTTCCAGTGAGGCACTTACAATGGAAGTCAATGGGGCCAATTCGTAAATGTTAAAATACTCACTGTTTTAAAAGTATAGTAACAAAACGTAAACAATATGCATGTTAACATGATTTTAGTGTGATAAAATTGCTTACTAACCTTTTCTGTGTAAAGTTACAGCCAATTTTACAAATTCACTGCCATGACGATATACTGCCAACAAACCTTAAAACGACTGTAAAAATGACAATTTAAACAACTTTACAGCTCAAATAATACATGACTTTTAACAGAAGAAATAATGTAAGTGCTTTTATAAAATTATAAGCTTCACCTTTCTGCCTTTAAATCCTCTTAAAATTGGCCCCATTCACTTCCTTTGTAAGTGCCTCACTGAAACCTCGATTTTTGGTTTTTTTAAAAAAAAAGAAAAGGACAGACGAGTCTAAATACATGTTTGTGGTAATCAACATTGTCACAAATGCTGTCGATTGAGCCTAACTTGTATTGAACCCGGAGTATTCCTTTAACTGTAAAAATCGAATCCAAGATTGAACTCTCTAACAAAATCTTGTTGTATCTGCCCAGTCAACATTATAAAGTATTAGCCAATACATAGGAAATGGTTGTATTATTGCACCAAGCTTCTTACATGAAACTCTAATAGGTCTGCCATTGTAAGAGGACATGTTATCACAACCCTGATCAAAATATGAAATGTCAAGTGTTGCTGGTACAAAACCTGCACAAACAGGTGCTCTCCACCCCACCTATCCCCCGAGAGGAAGAGGCCACATACTTTATCTTTGAGGATGGAGGATGAGCTCAGTGTGAGCAGCACTCCTGAGTTTGTGGCAAGGTAAATGGCCTGATATGAGACTGGTGGTCAGACATATGCACGCAAAGGTAAAATGCAGTAGACATATTTCATGTGTCTCCATCTGCAGCAATACAACTGCCTGAAAGATCTTATCTCGTAACTGTCACTGCAGGAAATGCGATAATTTGCATGCATATGTAGGCACTGGTTAACTGATACAACGTGGATATCAGCTACTGGCCCAAAATTAAAGATTGCATGTTTAATATCTACTCTGGGAACACTTGTTTCCTAAATTACACAGAAAACATCAGATTTGTTGAGATGCATAACCAAGAGCAAACAATGTACTGACTATACAGCAGAACAATGTGAAGTTTGGGTGGACTGTTTGGACTGCACTGCTTTCTACAGAATAGAACTGGCACTGCATCATTAAAATAGTTGATTCATGATATATATACAGTGCATCCGGAAAGTATTCACAGCGCTTCACTTTTTCCACATTTTGTTATGTTACAGCCTTATTCCAAAATGGATTAAATTAATTATTTTCCTCAAAATTCTACAAACAATACCCCATAATGACAATGTGAAAGAAGTTTGTTTGAAATCTTTGCAAATTTATTAAAAATAAAAAACGAAAAAAATCACATGTACATAAGTATTCACAGCCTTTGCCATGACACTCACAATTGAGCTCAGGTGCATCCTGTTTCCACTGATCATCCTTGAGATGTTTCTACAACTTGATTGGAGCCCACCTGTGGTAAATTCAGTTGATTGGACATGATTTGGAAAGGCACACATCTGTCTATATAAGGTCCCACAGTTAACAGTGCATGTCAGAGCACAAACCAAGCCATGAAGTCCAGGGAATTGCCTGTAGACCTCCGAGACAGGATTGTATCGAGGCACAGATCTGGGGAAGGGTACAGAAAAATTTCTGCAGCATCGAAGGTCCCAATGAGCACAGTGGCCTCCATCATCCGTAAATGGAAAAAGTTCAGAACCACCAGGACTCTTCCTAGAGCTGGCCGCCTGGCCAAACTGAGCGATTGGGGGAGAAGGGCCTTAGTCAGGGAGGTGACCAAGAACCCGATGGTCACTCTGACAGAGCTCCAGCATTTCTCTGTGGAGAGAGGAGAACCTTCCAGAAGAACAAACATCTCTGCAGCACTCCACCAATCAGGCCTGTATGGTAGAGTGGCCAGACGGAAGCCACTCCTCAGTAAAAGGCACATGTCAGCCTGCCTGGAGTCTGCCAAAAGGCACCTAAAGGACTCTCAGACCATGAGAAACAAAGATTGAACTCTTTGGCCTGAATGGCAAGCGTCATGTCTGGAGGAAACCAGGCACCGCTCATCACCTGGCCAATACCATCCCTACAGTGAAACATGGTGGTGGCAGCATCATGCTGTGGGGATGTTTTTCTGCGGCAGGAACTGGGAGACTAGTCAGGATCGAGGGAAAGATGAATGCAGCAATGTACAGACATCCTTAATGAAAACCTGCTCCAGAGCGCTCTGGACCTCAGACTGGGGCGAAGGTTCATCTTCCAACAGGACAACGACCCTAAGCACACAGCCAAGATAACAAAGGAGTGGCTCCGGGACAACTCTGTGAATGTCCTTGAGTGGCCCAGCCAGAGCCCAGACTTGAACCCGATTGAACATCTCTGGAGAGATCTGAAAATGGCTGTGCACCGATGCTCCCCATCCAACCTGATGGAGCTTGAGAGGTCCTGCAAAGAAGAATGGGAGAAACTGCCCAAAAATAGGTGTGCCAAGCTTGTAGCATCATACTCAAAAAGACTTGAGGCTGTAATTGGTGCCAAAGATGCTTAAAAAAGTATTGAGCAAAGGCTGTGAATACTTATTTACATGTGATTTTTTTTTCTTTCTTTTTTTCTTTTCTTTTTTATAAATTTGCGAAGATTTCAAACAAACTTCTTTCACATTGTCATTATGGGGTATTGTAGAATTTAGGAAAATAATGAATTTAATCAATTTTGGAATAAGGCTGTAACATAACAAAATGTGGAAAAAGTGAAGCGCTGTGAATACTTTCCGGATGCACTGTATGTATATATATATATATATATATATATATATATGCAAACATACAGTGGCAAGAAAAGTATGTGAACCCTTTGGAATTAGCTTTTCTGCATGAATTGGTCATAAAATGTGATCTCATCTTCATCAATGTCACAAGTATAGACAAACACAATGTGCTTAAGCACACAAAAACAATTATAACCTTTCATGTGTTTATTAAACACATCCCATTAATCATTCACAGTGCTGTGGAAAAAGTAAGTGAACCCTTGGATTTAATAACTGGTTGATTCTCCTTTGGCAGCAATAACCTCAACCAAGCATTTCCGGTAGCAGCGGATTAGACCTGCACAATGTTCAGAAGGAATTTTAAACTTTTTTCCTTCGATGATGGCAAGCGGTCCAGGCCTGAAGATGTTTTCATGTTTGTATGCAGTGCCCTTTTAACGCCATACATATTGCTGCAACCTTCGTTTGATTAGTCCACAAAACATTTTCCCAGTAGCGTTGTGGAGTGCCAAGGTGGTCTTTGGAAAACTTCAGGTGTGTAGCAATGTTTTTGTTGGAAAGCAGCGGCTTCCTTTACTGTTTAATGTTTTCCATTTAGTAGATTCATGAACAGAGATGTTAACCAGTTCCAATGATTCCTTCAAGTCTTTAGCTGTCACTCTAGGGTTTTTTTTTTTGTACCTCATTGAGCATTCTGCGTTGTGCCCTTTGAGTCATCTTGGCTGGACGGACACTTCTAGGAAGAGTAGCCACAGTACTAAATCATCTCCATTTATAGACTATTTGTCTAACTGTGGACAGATGAATATCTAAACTCTTCGAGATTACTTTGTAACCCTTTCCAGCTTTATGCAAAGCAACAATTCTTGATCGTAGGTCTTCTGATATCTGTTTTTTGCAAGGCATGGTCCACATCAGCAGATGCTTCTTGTGAATAGCAAACTCAAAATGTTTGCGTGCTTTTTATAAGTCAAAGTAGCTCTAACACACACCTCCAATCTCGTTTCATTATTTGGATAACAGGTTTGCCAACTCCTGACTCTAATTAGCTTTTGTTGACATCATTAGCCTAGGGGTTCGCATAATTTTTCCAACCTACACTGTGAATGTTTGATTCAATATGTACAAGAACAATAAAATAATTTTGTGATATTAGTTAAAACAGATTGTGTTTGTTCATTATTGTAACTTAGACGAAGTTAAAACCAAATTTTAAGATAAATGTATTCATATAAATGCAGGACATTCCAAAGGGTTCACATACTTTTTTCTTGACAATGTATATATGTAAAAATATATTTTAAATAGTAAAAACATAGTTAATGATATCTGTAATTGCACTTTCACTAGTAGAATTACATAATGATCTGTCAGTCACTCCTGATCAAAATGCAATTACAGATTTCTGTAATTAATTTCTTACTAATTGAGATTCCAATTTCACATATCAGCAATGCACTTCTTACTAGCAAAAATGATCAATAGTTACATTGTTACTACAACAAATATCCACTGCTGATATCAACAATTTAATTACATGTAAAAATGCTAATTTTTGATATCTGGAAATGTATTTCATCATCTCAGATGTGGTATTTCAGATATCTGGAAATGGATTTCAAATATCAATAAATTATTGATAACAGTAATTAAAGACATCTTCAAAGGCTTTCTCACTAGTTACAATAAAACCAAATTACCAATATCAAAAATGAGCATTTTCACTAGTTTCAAAACATAAATGCTGTTCCTTTATTAATGTAAAGTCATGAATGGTTTTAGCATAATCTAATCGACTCTGGTATATTTTTGCCCATTACCCTGTTTTCGCATTACATTCTTACCGGCTTATCCAATGTGTGCAGGTGTTTTGAGCATGACTGTTTACATTTTGACATCAAAAGCAGAGAATAATCTGATAATTTCTAATCTCATGTAAGCGCAGTTTTCTTGCGTTGTCAGATTTTTTTGAATACGGTTATTTTTGATAGTTATCAGCGTATTGTTATGCATGTAAATGCCATTAATGACAGTTTCTTCATTTTGGGGAGAACTATTCCTTTATTACTAATTTGCATAAGTCTCTAACCCTAAGTATGAGCAACAGTAATTGTGATGCTTGCCGTAGAAAAATATCACTAATAATGCCACACAAATGATTTAAAATGGTCAAAGCAAGTTAATGAAAATGGGTACACATTTATTTCAATATGTCTGGCAGAAGAAAAATGTGAAAGGTCCACTTTTGGTTTGATGTGTAACTTAAATATGAAACTTCTGTGTGACAAACAACAGAATAGAAACCGTAATTTCTTCTCAAAAACAGAAAAAAACAACTCAC
This sequence comes from Myxocyprinus asiaticus, assembly GCF_019703515.2. Lineage (NCBI taxonomy): Eukaryota > Metazoa > Chordata > Actinopteri > Cypriniformes > Catostomidae > Myxocyprinus > Myxocyprinus asiaticus. The sequence continues at coordinate 9,715,762 of NC_059372.1, forward strand.
TGACCCTTTCAACATTGTTTGACTATCTTTCTTCTACAGAACACCAACGAAAATATTTTGAAGACTGCACAAGATGGTTCTGTCCATACAATGCAAGTCAATAGGGTCCAAAACGTTCAAGCTCCAAAAAGGACACAAAGAATCACCATCTTAAAGTCTGCACTATATTCCAAATGGGCTGGATGTCAAGATTTAAAGTGAATAAGGAATTCCATTTTGCCAATTTCTCACCGAGAACGATCGTATAGCTTCAGAAGACATGGATTTAACCACTCAAGTTGTGTGGATTACTTTTATGCTGCATTTATGTCCTTTATGTACCCCATTGATTAACACTGCATGGACAAAAACACCTCATCCATCCTTCAAAATATCTTAGTTTTTGTTCCGCTGAAGAAAGAAAGTCAAATGAGTTTAAGACAGAATGAGGGTGAATAAATGTTGAGAAAATGAAAATTTCTGGGTGAACAATCCCTTTAATATTTGCGTAACTGTGAATCGTCACTGATATCCACTGTATTGGAGTCTGAAAATATATGGTGAGGTGAAAGATGGTATATGTTAGCTTCTTGGCCTTGTGTTGAAATGGTCAGGGGAAGACTTTGAACAAGAACGACCCCTGATGGATCAATATTTAAAGGATCTTCAGGCATGGCTTCCTCCGCATGTTTGGACACATAATGAGATGTACCGTCAATGTTCAGGGGTTCTTTTGTGGTGGCGATCGAGGAATTTGTCTCCGTTACCACTGTAACTTCAGTTCCCCCTTCCTGGATGAGCGTATGGAGGCTTTCAAGGTCAGAACAGGAAGTGATGAAGGTGTGGGTGGCGTCTGAAGCTGAGTCAGAGCAGGAAGTGATGAAGTTTTGAGTAGAGCCATTGGTCTGGGCCGTAGTTTCAATGGCCTGAAAGGTGCTTTCATCAGTGAGTAAAACTGTCTGGTGCTCAAGGCTGCACCCTGATGTTGGGGCAACAATGTGCTGCACAGGTGTTAGCATGCTGACGTGCTGTACAGGGTTCAAAAGCATGTTATGATCCTCAGGACTGAGCAGAACCGTTCCAACTTTTGCAGTGGGTACATCCACTGATGCTTGGACAAAAGTGTCCTCTGGTCCTATAGAGGGCGCTACGATGATGTTAAGATGCATTCTGCTGTAGGTTGATGGTGTGTCAGTTACAACGCTGGCTTGTCCTGGATCCTGTACGGACTGTTTGACAACGGTTTGCGATTGCAACGTTGTTGATGCCTGATTGAGACTACGCTGTTGTGGGTTATTATTATGCTGCCTCTTGTGGATGCGAAGAGAATCTTCCCTTACGAACGAAGCCTCACACAAGTCACAACAAAAGGCTTGCCTCACCTCTAATCTCACCCGGTAACGTGACCTAAGAGGTTTGGCTGACTCCTCTCCAGCCCCGCCCCTTCGTCCAGACTTATTCTGTCTGCCTGGCCTATCTGCGTGACACTTTCTCCTGTGAATTAACAAATTACTGCGCTGCTTGCTTGCAAAGGAGCAGTGTTCGCATTTAAAGGGCCTCTCATCCGAGTGCACACGCTCATGGATCTTGAGCGCCCCCTTGCTGGAACAGGAGTAAATGCACTTGCTGCACTGAAGCGGCTGGGCAGGCTGGTGCTGGCGGGAATGGTCTCGTAGGGTGGCTTTGGTTGAACATTGGAATTCACACTCCGTGCAGCGGAAGGAGTCTACTACGCTGTGATTAAGCTGGATGTGCGGTTTTAAATTGGCCTTCACGGCACAGCGGTACTCGCAGAGGTCGCATTTATAAGGCTTCTCGCCGGAGTGGACTCGACTGTGCCGCTTCAAGTCATGGTTGATCTTAAATTTGGCATCACACTGATTACACTGGAATGGGGCATCACCTAAAGAGAAAACATCCAAGGATATGAACTAAATATAAGTATTACAATATTCCACTACTTGTTCTTCTCTATCACAAAAAAAGATCAACTAGCAACTTAATTAAAAAAATAGCAAAAGTAGTATCAAAAACTACTGTATTGACAATAATAGCAGGGAATTAACTGATCACGATTCACACAAAAATTTGTCACAATTTACTCACCCACATGTCGTACTAAACTAAAAATTGTTTTTCATCCATAGAACAAAACAGGAAATGTTTGTCAAAATATTCACGCACCATAAAAGCATGATTAAAGTAGTCTATAGAACTTGCACACTATATTTCAAGTCTTTAGAAGACACTAAGATTTGTGTGACAAACTGACAGAATGAGTTTTAAGTGCTATGGCAGATGTAAAACCTTTGAGTGAATAATGACTTGAATTTTGTTCAGCTTCTCATACAAAACTATTGTGTGGTTTCAGAAGTCTGAGCCACTTTTATAGATGTAGGGCTGTCGATTTAACACATTAATTCAGTGTGATTAATTGTATAAATAATAATAAAAACAATACAAAATATAAATAAATAATGCAATTGATCATGTCCCCGGACTGTAATAAGGAATATTCCTACCATCAGAGCAATTCTAGTTTGAAGTACCACCAGTTTTCAGCAGGGGGCAGTAAGTGAAACTCCAGCTGTATAGGCAACATGCAGCTGTACAAAGAACAAACTGCACTCACGCTTGCTTGTTACTACCAACAGCAAGAGATGAGAATGTGTTTTTGCATTCAAACATAGCTGGACGGAGCACGGATCTCGACTAAATGTTTCTTAATCTCAAACTATGTTTAACTTGACACAGCGACTTAAAAACGCTGTGAAAACGCTATGATGCGATGCAACCAAAATGAGACGCTCCAAAAGCGATAAACTCGAAGCAAAGTACAGTTGCAAATAAATATGCTACAGTGCTCTTTACTCATCTCACTTGCATAAAAAACAGATGATTTATTCCTTAAAATTAGAGCTGTCAGAATTAATGTGTTAACACATGCGATTAATTAAAAAAGTTTAACATGTTTTCTTGATCGCAATTAACATATTTACCATTAATACAGTACAAACCACAATAAACACTTGATGGGAGGGTGGAACCTTTGTAATGTGTCCACTCAGAGTCAATACACTGTTGCACACTTCACAAACACACACACAACAGCACTGTCAGTGATAAAATGATGGAGAAAGGACCTCTTGCAAAACAAGCCCAGATGGGGAGTATTTTTAGCCTATGTAAGGCACATTTTAATTACCACAGAAGCACGCCATTTCTTATCTGTCACCACAACACAGAATGAGACATTTTTGTCTGCAAGTGTGGAGTTTAAAGTGGAGTTTGACACTGGCGTTGACGCTCTGAAGCGAAGAATGAACACAGCTTTACGATTGCTGTTGGAAAGCGGATAGTCTACTGGCAGATTAATATTGTGGAGGATGAGAGTTCAAGAGATTTAATGCCCATTGCAATGAATGTGCAACCTATGGGGGACTAGTTCTTTCAATTATTCAAACTTACAATTAGACTTTGTGAAACGTTTAATGTTACTTGAATTGGTGCTATTTTAGTGCATTTCTATCTTTATACTGTCGAAGGCTTTGTTTGAAAAATGTTAATAAAGCATTATATTGTTACATATTGTTTTCTTTTCTTTACTAAGATGGAAATAAATACATTTTAACAGGAAACAAAAAAAATATGGTGTCAAATTGCAGCATTTTCAAAATCTGTGAGTAATCGCAATTAACTACAAAAAAAAAGTGATTAATCACAATTTAAAAAATTTGTCGACTGACCAACACTAATTAAAATGCATCAACACAATGGAAAGAACATAATGAAACAGTTATGCCAAATTAGGTAAATAAATGCTTCACCAGCATTCAATATATTAATCTCTAGCATTGACAGCTAAGCAGGGCAGGAGACTTGTGTAAATGTTTATAGAACAGCAACAGAAAAGCCTTTATAATAAATCTCTCAGACAGATTGACAAAATCAATTGCAAAAGATTGCTGTGGACTGTAAGCCAATGACAGGCTTATGTCATATGGAAATATTATGTTATATGGAAGGTTTTAAGGACAAATAATCTATTACCTTCTAGAGCTTTTTGTATTGTCCTGTCAATGATTACTGGTTTGCCACAATAATGTAATGCATTTTAATTATCTGAATTATTATATTTATAATATATTTTAAATTTATAATTATATAAATACAGCTATATACACCAATCAGCCACAACATTAAAACCACCTGATTAATATTGTGTAGGTCCCCCTCGTGCCGGAAAAACAGCGCCAACCCGCATATCAGAATAGCATTCTGAGATGATATTCTTCAGTTCAGTTCAGTTCAGTGACTTTATTATCCACAATGTGGAAATTTGTCTTCGGCTTCATCATAGAAAAAATAAACACCAGCACATCACATAAAACATCATATAAAGAGAGAGAGAGAGAGAAAAAAAAAACATAAATATGATCCATTAAAAGTATACCCTCTGCGGGCATATTCAAATACCCACCCACATATCTACACACAGCTACGCATTTAATAATCTGACTGCATTTGGCACAAATGACATCTGATACACATTCTTGATAGACCGTGGTTGCCTAAAATGCCTCCCTGAGGGTAATAACTCTTCTGATTTAGTGATCCTCTTTAATCACTAAAACTTTTTGTTTTACTTTGGATATATATATATGTCGTTTAGTTGCCTCTGTGATTTACAGAGTGGTTATCTGAGTTACTGTAGACTTTGTCAGTTTGAACCAGTCTGACAATTCTCTGTTGACCTTTCCCATAACAAGGCATTTCTGTCCACAGAACTGCCACTCACTGGATTTTTTGTTTTTGGCACCAATCAGAGTAAATTCTAGAGACTGTTGTGTGTGAAAATCCCAGGAGATCAGCAGTTACAGAAATACTCAAACCAGCCCATCTGGTACCAACAATCATGCCACAGTCCAAATCACTGAGATCACATTTTTTCCCATTCTGATGGTTGATGTGAACATTAACTGAAGCTCCTGACCCGTATCTGCATGATTGTATACACTGCACTGCTGCAACATGATTGGCTGATTAGATAATCGCATGGATGACTGTTGGTGCCAGATGGGCTGGTTTGAGTATTTCTTCAACTGCTGATCTCCTGGGATTTTCACACACAACAGTCTCTAGAATTTACTCTGAATGGTGCCAAAAACAAAAAACATCCAGTGAGCGGCAGTTCTGTGGATGGAAACGCCTTGTTGATGAGAGAGGTCAACAGAGAATGGCCAGACTGATTCGAGCTGACAAAGTCTACGGTAACTCAGATAACCACTTTGTACAATTGTGGTTTGAAGAATATCATCTCAGAATGCTATTCGGGTTGGTGCTGTTTTGGCGGCACGAGGGGGACCTGCACAATATTAGGCAGGTTGTTTTAATGTTGTGGCTGATTGGTGTGTTTAATCATTATATACTGAAATACTGATATTTGAGGGCCAATTAATTGCAATTAATTGCATTATTAATCGGCATATAATGTAATTAATTAGATTACAAATTTTAATCGACAGCCCTACTTTTGTCACTTTTGGAGCCCAACAGCTCCCATCTCCATTCACTTTCATTGGAAAACTCACTGTCAAGTGCAGACTGGACTTTCTGCTAAATCTTTGTGTTCCATGAATGAAAGAAAGTCATAAGTGTATGGAATGGCATAAGAGTAAATAACGACAGAATTTTCTCTTTTGGCTGTGCTATTCTTTTAATCTAAGGTAATTCTGAATCAATGAATCTGCATTAGGTTGTTTAGATAAATATTGCATGTCAACGTGCTCAAATCACGCAGCTCTGGGATATTTTTAAGGAATTTGATAGTGAAACAGTGTCTTCACCTGTGTGAGATCGGAGGTGAACAGTGAGCTGACTGGAGTTGCGGCTGGCATACGGGCATATCTGACACTTAAAGGGTCTCTCGTCGTAGTGGATCCGAAGATGCTTCTTTAAGCTACTGCTGTCAGCCGCCGCGTACGGGCAGTACTTACACTTGTGCGGTTTCTCTCCTGTGTGCAAACGGCTGTGAAGATTCAGCTTATCACGACGGCTGAAGCGTTTATGACAGAGTTCGCACTCAAACGGCCTCTCACCTGCAGAAAGAAATCAGTTCTCAGCTCTCTGATATAGTTTTGGCTACATGATTTAAAGGTGTTGGACAAAGAAAAAAAAAAAAAGAGTAATCACTTACCTGTGTGCGTTAATATATGTCTCTCCATGTCTTTTTGGCCATACTGTGTTTTGAATGAACATCCTAAGGGGAAACAAATAAATTAAAACATCTCTAAAGTACTTAAATGATACTTCATAAATAAATACACTACCAGTCAAAAGTCTGAACACACCTACTACTCATATGGGCATTCTAGCAACCAACTTCATGAGGTTTGACTGGTAGTGTATATGATTCTGTGTATTGACACTAACCTGAGAAGGTGCACATGTGTCTTTTTTGAGTAAGTGCATGTTTAAGCTTTTTGGAGGGGGACTTCTGGGCTTTGGTGAGGTTCTTCTTGACTTTTGATACACAAAGAGTAAAAAGAATCATAAAAAAATCATGCAAATTCTATGGTGTTTCATCTAGTCGATGTCTAGACCTTTTAGTAACAGCAGCACTGTCTAGTATAACAGTAAGTACATTTTAACCTTCAACAGTGACATGAGTGGTTAAACATTAGTCATACCGTCGGGTCCTGCATTTTTTGGTGACATATGAGTTGAGGGAATCTGACATCCATTTTGCTTGTGCGCAAGAAAGAGTTCAAAGTCGTTGTACTGCTGTTTGCAGAAGCCGCAGATGTGAATGTCTGGACTCACTTCTATTAATAGGTGGTTTATTCCTGTGCAACGACAACAAACGTACAACATAAAATGCGAGTACTGAGAAAGCATGCCGCTTTTAACAGCCACTGACATTTCAAAATAAAGACACGTGTAAATAAGCATATGGATCTGATAAATCCAATGTTTTATTTTATTTTTTTTAAATATTTTCTAGGTAATAAAAAAGTACCAAAATGTACAATGGCGATACTATGGTACTTTGACACCTTGGCAATATTATGTGTCTTGGACATGTACCATGGCACTAACAAGGTTTTGCATGTTACCATTTTGGATGTAAATGGCAATCAAGCACCATGGTGTTTTCATCTGATGTCTGTACCACAATACCACCACAGAACTTTATAAGAAACTTATATTAACACTTGCTTGTAAAGCAATCTAGAGCAACAATCCGGTATGAAATTTAAACAATAGTTTAAGTTTGTTATTACATTATTATAAACGACAAGCAGGATTTACAACCACTCGTGACTTTCATCATTTAGATAACAGTGTCAGCAAACATCAATCGAACATAAACATAATGACCACCCTGGATTAATGTTTTCTTGACTAAAACTGTGTTTTTGTATTTTTTATTAAATAGTTTATGTCTTCTTTACCTTCTCCGTTGAACGATGCCATCTGCATGAAGGTGTCAGCTGTGATTCATGTAGTACTGACACTGGACTGCTGTTACAATTAGTCATCTGATTGAAGTATCATTGTTGGAATTAATCTGTTTAGTAATGTATAATATATTATAACTTGAACTTGTTGTTTTGGGTCCTGCTGGAGAGTGTTGATGGTTTTGCGACAGTATGAACTGCTTAGCGGTAAACATAATTTCTTCGTTGCAGCGTTTTCAATTGAACCGAGCGCAGCAGTGCAGCCTACAGGCAGGAATGATTCATGAATTCATTAATTATTTAATGAGATTTATTTTATTATATACTGTATGAATAAATAAAAATAATAACAAATACTAATTCACTATAACTAATATAAACATAACATTTAATTTCTATTTAATATACGGTTTTAATAAATAATAAAATTATAAACAAAAACGTACAGTTTTAAATTGAGTAATTCTAATAAACAAATAATAGATTGTTCTTTTGTTTTTACAGTTATTTTTAAGTGATTTAATTAATTTAACCAAACATGTTTGAAGTGTGTGTGCTGTGTGACGTGAGTAACTGTGTAACAATTTTCAACATAATAATATAAAATGCAATAATAATTATATATATATATATATATTTATAAACTATATATATATATATATATATATATATATATATATATATATATATATATATATATAGTAGCTCCAAAATGTATTTTGACACTTTAGACACACTTTATGATTTATGAACGTCACTGCATTAGATAAAAAAATTAAAATAAAAATAAAAACAATTTGCATTTATTATAAAGAAATAGCACAAGTGTACTTGTATTGATTTGATGCAGTGTCAGAACAATAGTTTCAACAAGCAATAGTGTTATCAAAGACAAAATATGGTCAATGGTTTATTGTTTGTTTTTAATTATTATTATTATTTAATTCAATGTTCTCTGATATCACAGTTTTTTAGGACTTTAAATAATGATACTTACAGGTTGTTTTCCCAGCAAATTATATTTCCTTGGCACTCAAGTTGTTTGTTTCATTCTTCAGAGGTTCTCCTACACTTCACTATAGGCAACAGAATATTTCACAATAATATATTTATTCACATAACCCTTTTGTGTTAATCTAAACTGGACCCAGTCCAAAGAAAGCTGTGTGAGGGACATTATAGTCTTACACTTGCACATAGTAGGCCCTATAAGTCTCAGTATCTACATACTGTGAAATGTTATACAGTTTAGACCGTCCAACCAGTATTGTCTTCATCATTGTATGATATTGTCTGTCAGCATGTTTTAAATATTTCAGTCAAAGTGACTACAATCACACTCAAATCTCAAATTTGTCCTTTTGCCTAAATCATGCTGTCATATGTCATGAGATCACACTTTATTCTCAGTGCACAGAAACTGTAGTTTCTAAAGCCAAGGACCATACAGTATGTGTGTGTACCAGCAATTGTCTCTGTGTCCCCCTGTGAGACATGAGGAACAATATGGAGAAGAGTGGCCCTGTCACTTCATTTTAACCCAGCTGAGATCAACAGCTGCACACAGCTGCTTAATGGCTGCAGGCTGTCAGAAGACATCTCAGTGCTCACACATGCAGACTGGAGTTTTATTTGGAGAGTGAGCAGGATTTTGGCTGTAGTTGCATGAGTTGAGCACACAGGGGCATCAATGCTGCATTGTTGCATGGCAATGTTCCTCAACTCTGAGGATTGTTATTGTTTTTCCAGCAGGACAATGCTCCATGCCACACAGCCAGGTCAATCAAGGTGTGGATGGAGGACCACTGGATCATGACCCTGTCATGGCCAGCCCAATCTCCAGACCTGAACCCATTAAAAACCTCTGGAATGTGATCAAGAGGGAGATGGATGGCCACAAGCATCAAACAATGTGCAAACAGCAATGTGAAAGACTGGTAGAGAGCATGCCAAGACGCATGAAAGCTGTGATTGAAAATCAGGGTTACTCCACCAAATATTGATTTCTGAACTCTTCCTAAGTTAAAACATTAATATTGTGTTGTTTAAAATGAATATGAACTTGTTTTCTTTGCATTATTCGAGGTCTGAAAACATCATCTTTTTTGTTATTTTGACCAGTTGTCATTTTCTGCAAATAAATGCTCTAAATGACAATATTTTTATTTGGAATTTGGGAGAAATTATGTCAGTACTTTATAGAATAAAACAAAAATGTGCTATAAAGAGTAAATCCAGAGAAACTGATAATTTTGCAGTGGTCTCTCAATTTTTTCCAGAGCTGTATATATATATATATATATATATGTTGATCTTAAATTAGCCAAAAAACCTCTTTACAAGAGCACAGTGAAGTTTTAGTCTCACGAAACATAATCATTCAGGCAGTATATGTGTATCCATCCCCGTTAGCAGAGGACATACTGACTCTTACATTTATTTCTGTGAGTTATATTCGATAAAATATTTACATATAATTCTTAGTCACCTCAGGCCATTCTACTCAGGTTGTGGTGTGAAGGGTGTGAGTAATCCCACTCATCATTAATTTATATGTCATTTCTATTCCCATGTGCTGTGATTCAGAGGCAGATCATGTCTGCATTTTCAAACGCCCACATTGTTAAACACAGAAGATATGAAGAGCACTGTGTTAAGTAAAATGGTATATATAGCTACATAAATATAAAATGCTTAACCTCATTTACCACATCTGACACTTCAAAATTATAAATGACATTCTTTGTGTTTTAAGTAGACTCCTGATGTTGCAAAGTTTCTGGACTGCAACAGGTGAGTGCAGGCAATGTGCACCTATGCCATTAGTCCAAAATGTAGTTGTTGTTTGTTTTGGGGATTGTAATATATAAGTATTTTTAATAGATGTAGCAAGAAATTCTGAAAACGGTCAAGTCAACATGAAACGGTCTTTGCAAATCAGTTTACTTCCATAATCGGACAGATTTTTGAGTGAAACATGATAGTCAATGAAAAAAACTGTAGGCCGGGACTTTATTGGAGAATTGACTGGTTCATGAAAAGTGGGTGTTGCATAAGAATGGGGTCAAATGGAGTTAAAAAAGTCAGAGGGAGTTGTGGTGTCAGCTGAAGAGGAAAATAATTTCAGAGGCATGGCAAGTAATTACAAATTAACAATTTTTTATTTGTCAAAATATGCACTGGTAAATTGTGCAGAATAAGATCAAGAATATGTATTAATGAAGTATATAGTGTACATTTTTATTTCATGTCTTATGTCAAATGATCCATTTAGCAATCATCCCCTTAGTATTAAGTATTTCTTAGTATCTGCTTAGTATTAAGCAGACAGTAATGCATATTTAATCAACATGTTTTAAACAAATATTTTACAAGATCCATAGAACTCCCCATGGGACGATTTTTAATAATCTATTAAAGTTCTTGTGATTCTCAGCCTCCATAATTTCTCAACATCCTCTAAACAGATGTTATCCCATGTTTATATTATTTGTCAAATGGCCTGTTTCCTCTTTGTTTATAGAAAACGTGGACAGGGACGGGGCATGTTTCAACACGCACGCCCATTTATTTTCTAATGCTATGACAACAACAGATAAAACACTTTTCTTAAATGGACCAGGATGAAGAGTTTGAATGAATGCGTGAGTCAGCATAAAATTTTGGAAGATGAAAGGAAAAAATGTCCAAAGAAATATGAAGACACCCTGTAAACTAAAAGGTTTTGTCTGGATATTAATCATTTAGAGAGGCATGCCAGGTTTCACTCAGCCTAAGGTTAGATCAACAGTGTCTTGCAAAACAATATGACTAAAACTGGGACTGTTGGAAAGAGAAGGAGAGAAATGATCTGTGTATGGCGGGGTGATGTGTTTATGACGTGAGGAGGAACAGGAAAAGATGTTCTGAAGGTCCATGTTTGGTTTGAGCAGCATGACAAATTATACACACATCAGAGTATGAATTGTGCTCAACAGCTGTTATCATTACAGATAAAACGGAGGCAACATTTGGGAAACATCACATGTCCATGTGTACACACACATACATACTTTCTCTCTCTCGCTCTCTCTTATCTGGACTAAGTAATGCACATGATAAACCAAAAAGTTTGGATATTTTTATGTTTTATATATTTTACAGTGAATATTATAATGATTATTATTTATAATATTATCATTGTTGTAATATTTATCTATATTATTATTGATTACATATTTCAAAAATCAAATAATTGTATTATTACAAATAATTTTTAAATATCTAATAATTAATATTTAATTATACATACACAGGCAGCCAAAAGTTTGGAATAATGTACAGATTTTGCTGCTTCAGAAGGAAATTGGTACTTTAATTCACCAAAGTGGCATTCAACTGTTCACAAAGTATAGTCAGGATATTACTGATGTAAAAAACAGCACCATCACTATTTGAAAAAAGTCATTTATGATCAAACCTAGACACGCCCCATTTCAAGCAGCCATCACTCCAACACCTTATCCTTGAGTAATCATGCTAAATTGCTAATTTGGTACTAGAAAATCACTTGCTATTATATCAGACACAGTTGAAATCTATTTGGTTCGTTAAATGAAGATTAACATTGTCTTTGTGTTTGTTTTTGAGTTGCCACAGTATGCAATAGACTGGCATGTCTTACGGTCAATATCAGGTCAGAAATGGCAAAAAAGAAACAGCTTTCTGTAGAAACTCGTCAGTCAATCATTGTTTTGAGGAATGAAGGCTATACAATGCTTGAAATTGCCAAAAAACTGAAGATTTCATTCAAAGGTGTACACTACAGTCTTCAAAGACAAAGGACAACTGGCTCTAACAAGGACAGAAAGAGATGTGGAAGACCAGATGTACAACTAAACAAGAGGATAAGTACATCAGAGTCTCTAGTTTGAGAAATAGACGCCTCACATGTCCTCAGCTGACAGCTTCATTGAATTCTACCCGCTCAACACCAGTTTCATGTACAACAGTAAAGAGAAGACTCAGGGGTGCAGGTCTTATGGGAAGAATTGCAAAGAAAAAGCCACTTTTGAAACAGAAAAACAAAAAGAAAAGGTTAGAGTGGGCAAAGAAACACAGACATTGGACAACAGACAATTGGAAAAGAGTGTTATGGATCTTAACCCCATTGAGCTTTTGTGGGATCAGCTAGACTGTAAGGTGTGTGAGAAGTGCCCGACAAGACAGCCACATCTATGGCAAGTGCTACAGGAAACGTGGGGTGAAATGTCACCTGAGTATCTGGACAAATTAGTAATTTTTCACGTTATTAATGTCCTGACTATATATTGTAATCAGTTGAATGCCACTTTGATGAATAAAAGTACCAATTTCTTTCCATAAGAGCAAAATCTGTACATTATTCCAAAAATTTGGCCGCCAGTGTATATATATATATATATATATATATATAATGTAAGGGATAATCTACGGCTAGGTGTGCGTTAATTGATTTTGTTTAACGCACACCTAGCCGAGATTATCCCACTTATACCATGGTCACTTGCCAGAATTGATTAGTTACAGCTGTCATAGATTTTTTTGCAGAGCAAATTTGGACTGGAAGAACAAAAAATAAAACGTAATTTTATCTACGGGTAGTTAGATCTACAACTCCGCCTATTTAGACACAGTGAAAAAGTAGTGACCACACACTTGGTCAAAACTTTGAATTTAAATGCACAATCCAGAAATAATATCCAAAGAACGTAGAGGGGTTGGCACTTTTTTTCATTGTCATTTTCACATTAACGTGGAAAAACTGACTTTACAAACGTGGCAGTGACAGTAAAAGTAGCACTTACTGTATGATAAGGGGAAAACCTTTCAAAACACTCTGAAACCTACAGATTTTGACCTCTGAGACATCGGTATGGTATTCATCAATGTTGCACGAATGACTGAATTAAGAACAAAATCGCAATTTGTCCTTGAACGGTAGTGCTTCACTGCAAAATGCTGCCTACATTGTGTAAACAAACAACACTTCTCCTTCAGCGTTTGAGTCAGAGATGTGTGAGCGCGGGGGGCCTCTAGTGGCTATAGGCGGCACTTCAGCACAGCAACATAACATACACAACCAATGTTGAGTAAGTTACTCTAAAAAAGTAATTAATTACAAACTAATAATTACATCTTATACAGTGTAATTAGATTACTGTACTAGTTACTCTGTCTGAAAAGTAATTGCATTACTTATTACTAATTACTTTTTAAAACCCTCATCAACCTCGACCAGATGAAAAATACAAAAGACATGAAACTGTTCTTTTAACTCTTTCAAATAAATCATATAAAATAAAATAAATTATTCATGAACTGGCCAAAGAATTTAAGGGGGCAGCATTAAATTAGAAAACATATATTTTAACATTAGATGTTAAATTTTGATTTTAAATTCACTGAATTGTTCTAGAGTCTATACAGTATTTTTAACACAATTACATCAGAAGTAACTGTAAATTACTAAAAAATTAAGATTAATCCCTTGCTTTACCTTTTTCAATGAAAAAGCTATTTAATTACAGTAATTAATTACTTAGTAATGCATTACACCCAACACTGTACACAACACATTACAGTTTATATCATCTTGCATCTCCTTGCTGGACAGCGAAAGACGCATTTAATAAGTCTTGATTTCCTTCTCTCACCCAGCGTGCAAAACAAGCTAAATTCCATAATATTAGCTATGCTGATGAAAGAGGTTAGGAAATGTTTTCAGTTTCTATAGCTCACTCATGCCAAGGTTACAGCACATTAATATCGAACGGTGATTAATACTACCTGTGCATTCAACGGTTTGAACCGCACACATTCCAGCCAATCAGAATTGAGTATTCGAACAGACCATGGTATATATATATATATATATATATATATATATATATATATATATATATATATATATATATATATATATATATCACAGAAAACATCCAGGATGTGATGTTATACAATTCCCAAGTGATACATTAAATCAATAAAAAAAAAATAAAATAAAATAAAATAAAAAAATATATATATATATATATATATAGATAGATAGATAGATATTGTATAATTATTTATTATATTTTATTTATTTAAAAATATTTGTATTATAATATTATATAAATTATATTACTCAGTTTATAATGATAATATATTAAAATAAATAAGTTATTATCACACTGTTTAATTAATATATTATAATATGTTAATGTATTGTCAGGTAACCTAAAAATGTGCTTCATGTGGTAACATCTAAATTAACTGGTTTTATTCAAGTCAACAATATTGTGTATTATGCTTGATCCTACCCAACTTTAGGTTTTACAAACAAAAGTGATTTTTAAGGGTCAGAAATAGCTCTTTCTGCACATTTTCAATTTCTTTTATGTGTATTTTATTTATGTCTATATTAATGTGATACCTTGATATCATGATACAGTATGTTGATTATTCTGACCAAGTGATGCACATGATACATACTCATACTGAATAATACAAAGCCAGAGAGCCGAGATGGAACAGAAGTTTATCACTTAGGGCAAAATCAGGCCTCACACTAATATACAGTAAACCAGACAATAGAATCTATTGGGTGCTTCACTGGCTACAGGGCAAAATGCATCCAGTTTTCCACAGATTCCACTGAGACTCTGTGGATCTGTCATCGTTTTAATCATATTCTGAGGATCTATGGACTCTTCACATCTAATAAGCTGTTTGAAAGTATTTGCTTTCATTTGTAACACAGAAGTGTCTGGTGAATTTACGAACAGTAACTCAATGCTGATATTTACTTCACTGTGTTTTGTGGGTTTAATAGATTCAGCACAGTGCAAAAATATAGACTGTTTACAATTTTTACATCTAGAAAATAATGTTTCAGGCAAGCATCACTTTAACTGTTGCTCAAACTTAAGGCCAAGTATACTTTGGTTTCACGCGTGCCGGTACGTCTCACGCACAGTGCGCGTGAAGCAAATCTCATCATTATCACAGTACATGCTGACAGTGCCAGTCCTAGCCTTTTGGGGGCCCTAAGCAAACACTTGTGTGAGTAACTCCACCCCTTAAGCCTTTCTCGCAGAGCATTTACGAAGTAAAACAACATACTAAATGGAGATGATATATCAGTTTTACCAACTGATCGGTGCTGACAGTTGCTTTTTTGGAACTACCGGTTATCGGCAAAAATCTATGGTGACAATTTTTTATTATTCCTCAACAGTACCACTGCTCCATATGCACATGTACGCAGTCTGTGTAAGGCACCAACTCCCTAGTGGGGCACCGTCTTACCGTAGGGGAGCACCAGAAACTCCACCGACTGCCCTTCTTCGCACATTATAGGTTATTCAAGGACCCGATAGCAGTCCTGGAACATAAATTGTTGTGAATAACATTGCGAATAATAATAAACCTTATTCCTCATTAAAATTCATCTGATGAAATATATATACAAAACTCTTCATCTGGTGAATATATAGGCTATATAAAGATTAATTTGATAATTACTTAAATATAAAGCATTTTAATGGAGCCATGTCTCCGTCATTTTAAAATAAGTGTCCCTCGTATGCTTTGGGCTTGTTTACAGTTCAAAGTCCCACATTCTGTGTAACCGGTCCTGCTGGGCCCGAGGTTCACTCACTGCACAACACGTACCAGCTGGCTCCCGTTACACTCACCCCCCTAAACCTCACTCCCATCCGGATCATGGCACCACTGTAACTGATCCTACTAAACCCGCTCCGAGCGGAATTCGAACCGGCGTCTCCGGCATGGGAGGCGGCTCGCAAACAAGGAGGCTAAAGGCTACAGCCTCAAGTGTCAGTTGCTAGTGCGTCTCTTGAGGCCAGTGGAGTGAGGTTTACTCACTGCACAGCACATACCAGCTGGCTCCCATTACACTTACCCCCCTAAACCTCACTCCCATCCGGGTCACGGCACCACTGTAACTGGTCTTACCCGACCCGCTCTGAGCGGAATTCGAACTGGCATCTCCGGCATGGAAGGCGGGCTTGCTAACAAGGAGGCTTAAGGCTACAGCCTCTAGCGTCAGTCGCTTGTGCGCCACTTGAGGAGTGGAGTGAGGTTTACATACTGCACGGCTACCTACCAGCTGGCTCCCGTTACACTCACCCCCCCTAAACCTTACTCCCATCCGGGTCACGGCACCACTGTAACTGGTCCTGCTCAACCCGCTCCGAGCGGGACTCGAACCTGCCTCTCCAGCATGGGAAGCGGACGTGCAAACGAGGAGGCTAAAGGCTACAGCATCTAGCGTCAGTCACTAGTACGCCTCTTTAGGCCAGGGGAGTGAGGTTTACTCACTGCACAGCACGTACCAGCTGGCTCCCATTACACTCACCCCCCCTAAACCTTACTCCCATCCGGGTCACGGCACCACTGTAACTGGTCCTGCTCAACCCGCTCCGAGCGGGACTCGAACCTGCCTCTCCAGCATGGGAAGCGGACGTGCAAACGAGGAGGCTAAAGGCTACAGCATCTAGCGTCAGTCACTAGTACGCCTCTTTAGGCCAGGGGAGTGAGGTTTACTCACTGCTCAGCACGTACCAGCTGGCTCCCATTACATATACACCAAATCTTATTTTTTGGGGTTATTATTGGGATTTTGGTTGAACAATAAACTGAATCTGAATGTAGGACTCTTGTAGAATCCATGTCTGTGCCAATAATAGTATAATAATTTTTTAACATTCTTTAAACCAAATTTAAATACTATCTGCCATTTAATCGGTTATCTGCCTTTTCCACCACCTAAGTTAGCGTTATCGGCAAAATCCCTTTATTTTGACTTTTTATAAACTATAAACGTTTATCATGTATAAACTATAAGAACTAAAACATAATACAGATCAAACATAATAAAACAATGCAAAAGGCTGAAAGACAGTCAACTCTCAGAAAAAAGGTTCCGCCTATAAAGGTAAAAGGCCATCACTGAAACAATTATACATTTTAACTCGAGCCAGAGGTACAAAAAAGGTCCCCTTGAGGGTCCTATCCTAGTGATGGCTCTTGTATCTTAAACAGTACTTTTTTTCTAAGAGTATAGAAAAATATTAAAATTGCTGTTCCAATGGCATAATTTACCGGATATAATGAAAGATTTTATTTTTTTTCTCAAGAAAACATACGAGAATCCATCAATATTTCTCTAAATGTGCAGACTTTGGACTAAAAGTTAGTATAACTATATAATAGATATAGTTTATTGAAGCATTGATAGCAGAGCTTACATGATTGATCTGGTATGTGCTTCATTACATTCTAAAACAAATATGTTGCATTTTGATTTTGAATGCTTTCTTGATACAATTAAGAAATTACTTTCAATGTGGCTTTGTCATATCAAAGCTGGACACATGAGCATGAGATTTGCAATGATATTGTAAATATAAATAATAATTTTAAATATGATAAATACAGTAGTAGTCAAGTAATTTTTATTTGTATAGCATTTTTCACAATACACATCATTTCAAAGCAGCTGTACAGAAAATTATGCTATGATGTCTGTAATGTCTTACAGCACCCACTGAGTAAAAAATGTAATTGAAAATCGTGTCTTAAAAATGGTTAAAATTGCCTTTACATACTGTACCTTCATGCTCTCTTGTATCACATTCCTGGTGCATTTTTCTCCTTTTTTCTGCTCCTGATGGACAGGTAGCATCGCTTCAAAATTTTAGCCATGTAGTCCTATGTATATATATATATATATATTTTATTTTTTTATTGATAGAAGGATTCACTGAACTGAGCTTATACCGGGCTAGTGGGGGGCACTCCCTGCAGATAAAAATAATAATAATGATATCATAAATTAATAACCACTTGCTTGATCTAATGTAATTTTTAAGCTTAGAATCTGGACTTTACAATGCATATAGCTGATCTTACCAGTTCTTAAATAATGCTTTTTAATTTACTGACAAATTAGAATTGTTTTGTTCTCATAATTAGCAAATTTGTTATACCAACAATTATAATCAGAGTTGGTAAAACATAAAAAAAGATGAGATAGCCATGTGTTATACTGTATATCGTTGGAAAGGTCTCAATTAGTAAAATGCAGTGAGCAAATTTGTTTCACTCAGAGGCCAAACTGCAGTGAGTATTATGTGTATGAAATTCCCACTGACACACATAAATGTACAGTAGTAAATAGTAGTGTCTTTTTGTGACGTTTTTCCTTATTACTTCTTGAAACATACAAATAACATAGACAATGACATAGCGTTACTTACAGCAGACTATGCTGATTCAAACAAGCCCAAATACAACATAGTATGATAAGTAGATTTTGAAATATTCTTTAAAGAGTGTACATGGAAAGACGATGCACAAAAGGGCGCTCTGTGTGTGTGAGAACTTTGTGTGTGCAAACACATCCACGTATGAGCTCGTCTAAACAATTGGAATGCTCCTGAAAACTTTATATTTCTGTATTTTGTAGTCTAATCCATACATTTCCAATGGACGGTCACCGGGAAGACCGGGAACACCACAGGTGTAACAAAGTGAAATAAAACCAAAGCAATTTTATTAAAATTATCTAAAAAAAAAACTGATGCCCTGTGTGTACAAAGTCATGGTATTTTATTCCAAATGGATTAAATAAACTACAGTATTCAGAAAGTTAATCGGTCAGTTGTGACCGGAACACAAAATAAAGGTTAAACATCTTTGACAGATCAAGGGCCCTACGCGCGGACTGTCCGCCTGCAGCCTAGTTTTTAGGGATAGATTACTAGGTAGAGAATGAAACATTGAGCACTCGACTGTGTGTGAGATGAAACAGCAAGAAGAACAAAAAACGGCTTTTAAAGAAACCTAAGTTCTAAACTTTAGAGTGTAACTCATCCAACATGGTTTCTGTTGTGGAAATGAGTGACACCTCAAATCATGCAGCTTGTAGAGAGTACTTTTTCTCGTATTAGCTGGAATGTCCTGTATTTTGGCAGAAATAAAACCTTACTTGAATGAAATCATTTAAATGTTGCCACATTAAGCACATTTTTAGGTCAATGGAAAAAACATTTTCAGAGTTTATATTTCAGGATTCATTTAATTTTCTTTTACTTTTACTAAAACAAATGTTTGTTCAAAGTTCATTATTTTGGAGGTCAAATGTGCAACACAAATGTGCCTTTTTCCACTCTGTACCGAACTGGGCTGTGTTTCCCAAAAGCATTGCATGCTTAAATTGATCGTAAAGACTATTGGCGCCAAGGGTTTCTACGATCTTCTTTGGCTTATGATGCTTTTGGGAAACGCAGCCCTGCACTGTTCAAGTGATAATCAAGAATTTCTAGATCAGTATTCTTTGTTAATCCAAATGTATTAAAAAATATTATATACTGTACCTTCTATTGTACTACTGTGAAAAGCACTTAGAACTCTAAAGAAACCGGCACTGTAATCTCACCACAGATTTGAGATATCTGACACTTTGAAGTCCTGTTATATTTCACAGGAATGTAAGATATTTTAAGAGAAGGATTTATTGATGTGGCAAAACATTAAGAAGTATCATAAGGCGACCAAATTCAGAGTGATAAATCAGACACACACACTCATAGTTCTCACCACTGGTGTAAGTCTTGTAACTGGACAGAGGTGTTGGGAGATAATGAAGCCAGATCTCGCACCTGCCACACCGGCGGGATTTCTCTGGACTGCCCACTTAAATCTTTGCCGGTCCCTGGGTCTTAAGGGCAAGAATCTGTGCGCCAAACTAATGGGAAAAAAACATGGAGCTACCGGGGTGTTTGCATGCCAAGACCATTGAAGCCCCTCGCAGAATACTCCTCAGCAGTCTCAGAAAGTGTCTGGTGTCAAATATTTCAGATAGAAACGTTAAAGTGCTGTGCCAGCTAATTTAGTTTCAAATGCTTGTGAGCTGCAGTGTGAATGGGTCTGTCTTTAGTGACATGAGCACGCTCCAGATGAACGCAGAGCAAATATTGAGCTGACTACCTGGATGCACTTTCCAGGGATGAATAATTGCCAAAATGCATTCTGCAACAGATTTGGCAATGTCAAAAATGTTTATTTGTATTAAAGGAATAGTTCACCTGAAAAGTGAAAATGCTGTCATGATTTACTCACCCTCATGTCTTTGCAAACCATTTCTTCAGTGGAACACAAAACATTTGAAACAATGTGCAACTGATCGCTCTTTATTAAAATGAATGGTGGCTAAAGCTTTCAAGCTTCAAAAAGGACCATAAAAGTAGTCAGTAACACTTTACAATAAGGTTCCATTCGTTAACCTCAGTTAAAGGAATAGTTCACCCAAAAACAAAAATTCTCTCATCACTTACTCACCCTCATGTTATCCCTTTTTTCCTTCTGCTAAACACAAATTTTTGTATTTCAGCTCCGTAGGTCCTCACAATTCCAGTACATAAAGGTAGCATAAAAGTAATCCATAAGACTCCAGTGGTTAAATCTATATCTTCAAAAGCGATATGATATGTGTGGGTGAGAAACAGATCAATATTTAAGTTATTTTTTGCTACCAATCACCGCTTTTACTTTCACAGTCTTCCTGCAAAACGCCACCTACTGGGTAAGGAGGAGAATTTATAGTAAAAAATTACAGAATTTTCTTTTTTGGGTGAACTATCACTTTAAAGCATTAAGTATCTTGAACTTACAATACACAATGTATTTTTATAGCATTTACAGATTTTTTTTTATGTTAGTTAATAAAAATACAACTTTACAATAAGGTTCCATTCGTTAACATTAGTTAATACATTAGGTATCATGAACTAACAGTGAACAATATGTTTTACAGCATTTATTAATCTTTGTAAATGTTAGTTAATAAAAATATTATAATTAATGTTAGTTCATGTTAGTTCATAGTGCATAAACTAATGTTAATATATACAACTTTTGATTTTAAAAATGTATTACTAATTGATGAAATTAACATTAACCAAGATTAATAAAAAATATTGTTTATTGTTAGTTCATTAAATAATGTTAACAAATGGAATCTTATTGTAAAGTGTTACCAAGTAGTCCATATGCATTATACAGTAGTACAAGTCTTCTGTCATATTTTCCCCCTGATGTTGACTTTTATTGATTCATTAAAATAAATTATGGCTGTTACCAATAAAAACATATCAACATCAAATGCAAAAGTATCTGTAAATAATGTATCAAGATGCCATTTATATACATATCATTTACATAAATTGGCAAAATTATAACACATATTCATTATGCTATTTTGTTTCAAACATGTAATTTATATGTTTATACAAACATATAAGATATTTAAACCAGTTGAAACTCTGTAAATGATTAACTGATTAACCATTAACATCAAATGGATGAAATGATAGTCAAATGTATTAAAATAAACAAGAACAGATGTAAATGCAGAGTTTGATGTTAATAGCAATTTGAAAGGCAATTACTTTAAAATAAAAAAGGTATACTGTATGTAGCTATATGTAAGAAACACTTATCTGGTGTGGTGAAAACCACATTTGTTATTTTGTAAATTGTAGCCAACAAAGTCAATTGAAAATATGCAGAAATGTGTTAAAATGCATTGTGATGATCAGTTGTGCGATTAGTACTAAGAGCTCTGAAAATTTACCACTTACTTGTGAAAATAGTACCAAAATGACTAAAAAATAACTGTATTTCTATATAAAGTATCTAAAAGGGTGTTTTTTAAATGGTTGGAGCCTACGTCAGATTATACAGTTTTATGTCCTGTCTACTGTCACCTTGAATTAATTGCAATTAATTGCTGTTTGAAGTATTGGAGTTGTTAGAGTGTTTTCTCCAGTGCTTTTATTAATATACACTGGCGGCCAAAAGTTTGGAATAATGTACAGATTTTGCTCTTATGCCAAGATGAAAAATTACTATTACAATTTGATTTTGTTTTTCAGAACTTCTTAAACTACTTCAAAGAGTTCTCATCAAATGCAGCAATGACAGCTTTGCAGGTCTTTGGCATTCTAGCTGTCAGTTTGTCCAGATACTCAGGTGACATTTCACCCCATACTTCCTGTAGCACTTGCCATAGATGTGGCTGTCTTGTCGGGCACTTCTCACACACCTTACAGTCTAGCTGATCCCACAAAATCTCAATGGGGTTAAGATCCATAACACACTTTTCCAATTATCTGTTGTCCAATGTCTGTGTTTCTTTGCCCACTCTAACCTTTTCTTTTTGTTTTTCTGTTTCAAAAGTGGCTTTTTCTTTGCAGTTCTTCCCATAAGGCCTGCACCCCTGAGTCTTCTCTTTACTGTTGTACATGAAACTGGTGTTGAGCGGGTAGAATTCAATGAAGCTGTCAGCTGAGGACATGTGAGGCGTCTATTTCTCAAACTAGAGACTCTGATGTACTTATCCTCTTGTTTAGTTGTACATCTGGCCTTCCACATCTCTTTCTGTCCTTGTTAGAGCCAGTTGTCCTTTGTCTTTGAAGACTTTAGAGTACACCTTTGTATGAAATCTTCAGTTTTTTGGCAATTTCAAGCATTGTATAGCCTTCATTCCAGAGAAAGCTGTTTCTTTTTTTGCCATTTTTGTCCTAATATTGACCTTAAGACATGCCAGTCTATTGCATACTGTGGCAACTCAAAAACAAAAAAAGCTTAATTTAACAAACCAAATTAGCAATTTAGCATGATTACTCAAGGATAAGGTGTTGGAGTGATGGCTGCTGGAAATGGGACCTGTCTAGATTTGATCAAAAATGACATTTTTCAAATAGTAATGGTGCTGTTTTTTACATCAGTAATGTCCTGACTATACTTTGTAATCAGTTAGGGAATTAAAGTAAAAATTTCCTTCCGAAACAGCAAAATCTGTACATTATTCCAACCTTTGGCCGCCAGTGTATACACTATATATATATATATATATATATATATATATATATATATATATATATATATATATTATAAACATTCCATGTTAGCTGTGCGCTCATCAATACTCATCATAGAGACTACAGTATAGGCACTAAAATAATATTTTATGTGATATCAGTGTAACCAAATAGGTTTAGAATAAAATGTAATATATGAAATGTTTCAAATAATAACAGTAGAAATTTGTGACATTTTTGCCTCAAGCCCATGTTCATTTTTGACCCTGACATTCAAACATTTGAAAATTAAAAAAAAATAACTGAAATGTTCAAAATAAGAAACCGAAAATATATTTTCAGATGCCTTATTTTCGTGCTCTGTTACGTTTAACAACTAAAGAAAAATCCAATTCATTCTTTCAAGAAGTTAAAGTAACTAGACAGTTTACCTCTGTCAGGAGTCTCAGGACTAACAGATTAATTTTCTACCTTTGATCCACAGCCTTCAGTCAGCACAGCTCAGGGGCACATGGATCACATTTCTAAATTTCCTCTGCTGTTTTCAGATCGAAAAGGGACAGCAGATGTGGACTGTCACTTTGATGTTTGCTCTTATTTAGCAGCAGCTTATTTGTTAGCCACTAAAACAAACTAAAACATGTAAGGAAAAGGGTCATAGATGTAAGTGTGTTCTTGCAATTGCTCAGTAGGAAAAAAGATTGTAAAAAGACTGCCGTTAATAAATGAAACACTGCTGAAATAGCAGAAAAATCTGAAGCAAGGATTTTAGCTTAAGAAAACAAACATTTGTGATGGCATAAAAGGAATAAATCACTCAAAAAGAAAAATTCTCTCATCATTTACTCACCCTCATGCCATCCCAGATGTTAAAGACTTTTTCTTCAGCAAAACACAAATGAAGATTTTTAGAAGAATATCTCAGCTCTGTACAATACAATAAAAGTGAATGTTAACAACAACTTTGAACTTCTGAAGAGATATAATCTGTTTTTGGGTGAGAACGGACCCAAATACAGCTCCTTTTTCACTGTACATTTTGCCAAAGCAGTCCCTGGGCATGATCATGATTTCAAGCTCGATTACACTTCCTAGTTCTTGACATATGTGCAGAGTGTTAAATGGCGCTAGGAAGTGTAATCGAGCTTGAAATCATGATCACATAGGAGAATGTCAAGGTTTATAGTAAAAAATGAGTTATATTTTGGTCTGTTCTCACCCAAAACAATTGGATCACTTCAGAAAACATGGATTAAAACACTGGAGTCTTATGGATTACTTTTAGGCTGCCTTTATGTGCTTTTTGGAGCTTCATATTTTTGGTTACCATTCACTTGCATTGTATGGACCTACAGAGTTGAGATATGCTGAGATAAGGTTTTTCAAATATAAAATGGTATAATTACAAAAAGCATGCCAAATAACAAAATGCAAAGTTCATAAACATAAAGTTCACTTTTTTGTAGCCTGAAATGTGACATTTGACAATCATCACTGTTGTGTTTTCTTCTTAATCAAAGCTGTATTGTTAAAAAATGATCAAAAACAAGTTAATGCTACTCTTAACTTGTTTAGCCTCTGAAATGCCTTTCTTTTTTGGCTGAAGTCATGATTCCCTCTTTCTTTTTCAACCCCTCTTCTGCAACAACCTGGCTGCATTCTGGTATGCAATGTCAACTTTTCACAATCCAATCATGTCCCATAGAAAAAAAAGGAAAGCAAAAAGTCATGTCATACATTTGTCACATTGAACATCCTGGTTTGATCAGAAATATGTCAGATTTTGTGTGTAAAATGGGTCACAAACAGCGTTTCATGTTGACTAACGTTTTACAAATATCACATAATTTTTAATAAAGCAAAAATTAAAGGAATATTTTGTGTTCAGTTCAAGTTAAGCTCAATCGACAGCATTTGTGGCATAATGCTGATTACCACAAAAATTATTTTATGACATGTTCCTCTTTTTCTTTAAGAAAAAGCTAAAATCTGGGTTACAGTGAGACACTTACAATGGAAATAAATTGGGCCAATCCGAAAAAGTTAAAATACTCACTATTTCAAAAGTATAGCCACAAGACGTCAACAATATGCATGTTAACATGATTTTAGTGTGATAGAATTACTTACTTTTATGTGCAAAGTTATATCCAATTTTACAACTTCATCACCAGTATTTACAACGTAATGCTGTAAACCCTAAACCCCTAAAACGACTTTAAAAAAGACAATTTAAACAAATTTACAGTTCAAATAATTTACAAGTTTTAACAGAATTGTAAATGTAAGTGCTTTTATAAAATTATAAGCTTCACATTTCCGCATTTAAACCCTCCGAAAATTGGCCCCATTCACTTACATTGTAAGTGCCGCACTGTAACCAAGCTTTTTGCTTTTTTTAAATAATTTTTGTGGTTATTAACATTATGCCACAAATGCTGTCGATTGAGCTTAACTTGTATTGTCTTGCATTAAGCAAAAACATCAGAACATTCTAAAAACAAGATCAATTTACTTGAAAAGCAAAATGACGAGATATATTCCAGAGAAATCTAACAAAATGTTTATGATTATAACAAGAAAAATATCCCAGTGGTGTAAGGAATTTTTTTTTATACCCCACTGGCATTTTTGTTTCTTTCTTGTTTTAAGCATAAACTTCACTTAATTTGATTATATTTCTTTTAAGTATTTTTTTTAAAGAATGTTTTGATATTTTTTACCAGAAAATAAGATTTTATTATTATTATTATTATTATTATTATTATTATTATTATTATTATATATTTATTTATTTATTTTGTGTTTTTTTGTTTTTTTGTTTTTTTGCTGTGCTTAAAGGTGCACTCAGTTATTTTTTAAATTTGTTACACTAACACATAGTGGTGTTCATTTTAGTTACAGATGCTATTGTAGAAATTCACTATTAACAGTTAGTCATGATTAATTAAATCCATGAGTGAAAGTGTCCAATAACAGAGTGGCTACTAAAATTTAGTGAGTAGTATTTGACTGGTCACATGATCTTAACATGGCCACCCCCATAAGGGGAGCCTCTCCATGTACAGGTGCATCTCAATAAATTAGAATGTCGTGGAAAAGTTCATTTATTTCAGTAATTCAACTCAAATTGTGAAACTCGTGTATTAAATAAATTCAATGCACACAGACTGAAGTAGTTTAAGTCTTTGGTTCTTTTAATTGTGATGATTTTGGCTCACATTTAACAAAAACCCACCAATTCACTATCTCAAAAAATTAGAATATGGTGACATGCCAATCAGCTAATCAACTCAAAACACCTGCAAAGGTTTCCTGAGCCTTCAAAATGGTCTCTCAGTTTGGTTCACTAGGCTACACAATCATGGGGAAGACTGCTGATCTGAAAGTTGTCCAGAAGACGATCATTGACACCCTTCACAAGGAGGGTAAGCCACAAACATTCATTGCCAAAGAAGCTGGCTGTTCACAGAGTGCTGTATCCAAGCATGTTAACAGAAAGTTGAGTGGAAGGAAAAAGTGTGGAAGAAAAAGATGCACAACCAACCGAGAGAACCGCAGCCTTATGAGGATTGTCAAGCAAAATCGATTCAAGAATTTGGGTGAACTTCACAAGGAATGGACTGAGTCTGGGGTTAAGGCATCAACCACACACAGACATGTCAAGGAATTTGGCTACAGTTGTCGTATTCCTCTTGTTATGCCACTCCTGAACCACAGACAACATCAGAGGCGTCTTACCTGGGCTAAGGAGAAGAAGAACTGGACTGTTGCCCAGTGGTCCAAAGTCCTCTTTTCAGATGAGAGCAAGTTTTGTATTTCATTTGGAAACCAAGCTCCTAGAGTCTGGAGGAAGGGTGGAGAAGCTCATAGCCCAAGTTGCTTGAAGTCCAGTGTTACGTTTCCAATGACTGTGATGATTTGGGTTGCAATGTCATCTGCTGGTGTTGGTCCATTGTGTTTTTTTGAAAACCAAAGTCACTGCACACGTTTACCAAGAAATTTTGGAGCACTTCATGCTTCCTTCTGCTGACCAGCTTTTTAAAGATGCTGATTTCATTTTCCAGCAGGGTTTGGCACCTGCCCACACTGCCAAAAGCACCAAAAGTTGGTTAAATGACCATGGTGTTGGTGTGCTTGACTGGCCAGCAAACTCACCAGACCTGAACCCCATAGAGAATCTATGGGGTATTGTCAAGAGGAAAATGAGAAACAAGAGACCAAAAAATGCAGATGAGCTGAAGGCCACTGTCAAAGAAACCTGGGCTTCCATACCACCTCAGCAGTGCCACAAACTGATCACCTCCATGCCACGCCGAATTGAGGCAGTAATTAAAGCAAAAAGGAGCCCCTACCAAGTATTGAGTACATATACAGTAAATGAACATACTTTCCAGAAGGCCAACAATTCACTAAAAATGTTTTTTTTATTGGTCTTATGATGTATTCTAATTTTTTGAGATAGTGAATTGGTGGGTTTTTGTTAAATGTGAGCCAAAATCATCACAATTAAAAGAACCAAAGACTTAAACTACTTCAGTCTGTGTGCACTGAATTTATTTAATACACGAGTTTCACAATTTGAGTTGAATTACTGAAATAAATGAACTTTTCCACGACATTCTAATTTATTGAGATGCATCTGTAGAATAAAACAGCGTTTATAAGGTCACTGATATGACTGTAGTCCTCATCTCATGTGAGTGCTCATTATTTTATACATATGTTTCAAAATTACAGTTTGTTTCTTTAGGAGTAAAACTTTTTAAATGAGGAAACATTACTGAGTGCACTTTTAATGATAAGTTTCAGAGTTAATTCAAAGTTTGTTTCCTTCGGAATTGGCTTTCTTCTTTAACAAAGCTGTAATGTTAAAAGTTGCCCCACATACTATCAGGTCCAAGTTAAGCCAGTTTTCACATGCTTTATCGAATTTTGTTCTCCAAGTATTAGAAATTCTACCAGGCCCCAAACTGTAATCAGATCTCTTCTCCTTGATTCTGTCCCCTCTAGAAATAAAACACTTTTTACACTATGTTCCATTTGCTAATGTGTATCTGATGTCTTCTAATCACAATGATAAGCGGGGCTTGCAATGCATCCGGAAATAAAAGACACCCGAAAGCGGCGTCTTATCAAGATGAAGCTGTGCGCTATTACGACCCGGAGTTATCCATCACCATCCGTCACAGATCAGACTGCAGGAAACAGATTACACACTCCTGAATCTTTATAGAGATATTATATTGCTTTTATCTGAATTTTTTATAGAGACTGATCTCAATGCATTCTGTTTTGCATATGTACTGTAAGTGCGGCACTTTGGCTCCCACTTCCTTGAGGATGTATATGTTCAGAATAGCATACTAACATACTACTCACATCTGCAATATATAGTATGCTGTGCACAGTATGCAAATGTTATAATTGTCTGTATACACAGAAAAAAAGATAAACCAGAAGAGTGTGATTTCTATGCCACAAGTGCCACCACTCTATACACTGTATACTGTTCTGCACAGTATTCAGTTAGTAGTAAGCTAGTTTTCCATTTCAAACATGGCCTACATTTTTAAATGTATCATATATGATTCGGCAGAAGGGAAGATCATGTTTCCTTTGAAACGAAAGGGAATTTGGGACCCTGTCCTTTTTTAATACAATTTGCTCACAGTCTGCAGACCAAAGATGTCAATCGGGCCGGAGCTGCTAATGAGTTAGCTGGAAAAATGGAGAGTGGTGAGCCAGCTGTCATCCATTAGGTGATGGTTTTAAGACTAGCAGTGATACTTAATTAATTAACCTTCACATTCTATGTAGATCCCCTCATCAAGACGCAGTTAATTAAAGAAAGGTCATTCCAAGGGGTTACGAGCTGCATCATTACAACAGAGAGATGGTGCTGCTCAAAGAGAGATAAAAAAAAAGAAAGAAAAGGTGGTGGGTGAGACCTTTTTCACCGACATGGTGCTAGTGCCGATGCCTAGTCTGGAACTGTTTTGTCCATTTACATCAAAATAAAGACTGAGGCAAAAGCAAAACTAGATTGAACAAAACTATTTTAAAACCTTCTTCTTTTTTTCCAACAAAGTGTCTCCACTGCAAGTGTTACTGAATCTGATTGTCATAACTGAAAAGCTAATTCAGCCACTTTAATTTACCTGTCCATCTAAAATAAAATGATTTTATTTACAAGTATTTTATGTGTGAATTGATCACTATTAATTTTATCAATATATATTTAAATATAGAGGTGTGTTAGTGGGTAATTTCTGTACCACTGCCATTTGGCACTGTTCCATGCTAAAATTTCAAACTACATTGTCACATGACCTCATCATGCTGCGTGTAAATGGCGTCCAGTTATAATTGCATATTGCATATATTATCCCAAGATATTCCATTAGATCTTTTTGTCATCGTCTATTTTAGTAATTATGACAGGTTTTGCACTTCTTTTTTTGAACATATTTTTTTAAATATATATTTTTTATTGATAAAAGGATTCGTTAAACTGAGCTTATACCGGGCTAGTGGGGGGCACTCCCTGCAGAAAAAAATAAAAATAATAATAATGATATCATACATTAATAACCACTTGCTTGATCTAAACAAAATAGGTGTCGTTTTAAAGCTTAGAATCTGAACTTTTCAATGCATATAGCTGATCCTACCAATTCTTAAATAATTATTTTTAATTTGCTGACAAATTAGAACTGTTTTATTCTCATAATTAGCTAATTTGTTATTACATCAATTATATTCAGAGTTGGTAAAAACATAAAAATGATGAGATAGCCATGTGTATCGTTGGAAAAGTCTCCAATTTGTAGAATATGAGCTAATTTGTTTCACTCAGAGGCCAAACAGCACTGAGTTTTAGTGTATGAAATTCCACTGACACACATAAATAAATTAGAAAGCAGGAGTTTCATTTTGTCACGTTTTTCTTTATTACATCCTGAAACATACATATAACATAGACAATGACATATCATAACTTTGTCACAGTCTGTCTCCATCATCATCTTCAAGGACTCTTATTTTGAAGTTTTCCCCCGGACTTCATTTCCCATAGTGCACTGCCCTCATCACTTCCAACTGTTTCTTATTATCCTCACCTGTATTCCATTCACTCATTAGTTCCTTTTGTATAAATATCCTCTAGTTAACCCAGTCCTTGAAGTGTTTCATTGAGTTAAGTTTAGATTTATTGAAGTATAAAGTTTATTAGTTTGTTTCCACTCCAGCGAATGTTCTACTCAAATGATTATAATTAAAGGATTGAATGAATCTACTCCTGTGTCTCCCCTCTTCCACTCCTAGACACCCCACGTTACAAACTTACAGCAGACTGTCCTGATTCAAATAAGCCCAAACGCAACATAATATGATAAGTAGATCTTGAAATATTCCTCAAAGATTGTACATGGGAAGACGATGCACAAAAGGGCACTTAACACATGTTGTGTGTATGTGTGTGTGCACATGTCCGAGGACTTTTTATGTGCAAACACACATCCACATATGTGCTCATCTAAAGGATTGGGATGCTCTTGAACACTTAATATTTCTGCATTTTGTAGTCTAATCCATTCATTTTTGATCAGGAAAACATCAGGTGTAACAAAAAGAAATAAAACCAATAATATGTAAAGACATTTTTTTTGTGTGTTTTCAGATACCATATGTAAACAAAGTCGAGGAATTTGATTCCAATTTGATTAAGCAAAAAAATAAAAATAATCGTAAAAGAGTAATCCAGGTCAAAATGACCGGAACACAACATTAGGGTTAATTCAGTTTTGTGTAAAATGTCTTAACATTTGGCAGTCCACTCAAATAATGGATAAAAAAGAAATAAAAAAGAGAAAAGAGAGTCATTGTGGGAGACAGTATTTCACGCAGTGTGGTCTGTTGTATACTGCACATTTTGGCAAATGTAGTAGGTCATCCAGGTATCCAGGAATAGCAAGAATAATATAGTATGCTATTCCAAACATAGTCAATAGTTGTGCAAAGAGCCCAAAGCCTGGAACTCTTACCCAGTTCACCGACCATGCGTTAGCTCTCATGAGTCAGCATGTGTTGTATAATACTTCTTGTTTTCAATTTTGGGATTTTTTATTTTTTTTTTTCTGCAAAAAGCTCTAATGGATAAAGCACCAGTGAAATATTCATCAGCGTTGATTGAAAGCATGTATCTGATGGCTTTGTGTTTTTTATAGCTTTGCATTCATTTTTGCAGATTGCTTGGGGTGAATGCGAATTTCTTGACCTCAAAATGTGGCAGGGAAAATGGCACTGAAAGTAAATAAAAGGCCAAGAATTAGAGAAGAACATCAAATAGTCATGTTTCATATTTGAGTGAGATTCACTTTGTGGCGGTGACTTATTTATCATGCAGTCTGACTGCTACTTTCCACTTGGCTTTGTGCTTTCACAGTGTAAATTTATATATCCTGTTTCTTATTCCTATTTTTGTGCTCTTAGATTTCATTGATGGTAGATTCATCAGTTCAAAATGTTGAAATAAATAGAGTTTTCATTCGAAAGGCCATCCATTGTATTAGACTACATTATCTAAAAAGTTCATTTATTTGCTTGCTAAGGCACAATAGCAATTACTTAAACTATTTCTTCCTTATACTTAGGGTTAAGTTTTTTTATATATATATATATATCATAAATTAAAAGTTTTTGACATTTTTAAAAAGATTAAGCTTTCTCAGTCAACACTGATCGAAGTCTTCAGTGCTCAAAGTTTGAACTTCTAAAACCTCAGCCTCTTATTTCATTAAACTTCTTCAACCCTGATTTTTTTTAATCTTCATTCTGCTAACCTGTCAAACCATTTATATCATCAGAAAATCAAGTGCTTTTTAAGCAAATCTTAAACAAAGGACTTGCATCGTCCTCATCATTTTAAAAGGAAACTTGAATGGATCAAAGTAAAAATGCAATTTAATTAGGCAAAGTAGTGGATTCATGGACATTTCTGGAAATAATTGGAATAAAAGATCATAATTAATATCATAGATATCACCAGTCAAACAAATGCACAAATGCATTGATAGGGGTTTGCTATAGTGTTCTGAGTGATTGCCAAGGTATTGTTAGGCAGTTGCTAAGGTGTCCTGGGTGGTTGCCAAGGCATTGCTAGGCAGTTGCAATGATGTTCCGGATGGTTGCCAAGGCATTAATAGCCAATTGCTATGGTGTTCTGGGTAGTTGCTAAGGTGTTCTTGGTGGTTGCTAAGCAGTTGAGTAAAAATATATATGTATTATACTTAAATATTATTTTTGGGAATTTTTACTTTACTCGAGTACAATTTAATCAGAATACTCATACTTTTACTTAATTACATTTCCAAAGAAAAAATAGTATTTTTTACTTCTTACAATTTTATTTAAACTTGAAAAGTACTGACTACATTTCTGCAGGTCATTTTCTTTCATCTTACTAGACTGAAGCCACCTTTTCACTGCATCTGACAAACGACAGATGACAGACCAGAGGTCAATCATTTCAAATGGAGTGTCGCATTTCTACACTTGCCTTCATATTTAAATCATATCTATGAATTTTTTACTCCCTATTTGCTGAATTATTGTTGTTGTTGTTGATAATTATATTAATAATAACTTTAAAACCAGCAATGATAATGATGATAATAATGATAATAAAAATAATGGAATCTAAGTAAATATTAGTTATACATTTTATTGAAATCATCCATCTGCTCAACAGCTAGGTTTGGCAGCAATCCTCAGAAAACAATCATCAAAACCAACAGCATTGCTTACTTTCTTCAAAGCTTATTTTGAATTTTTGAATGTCTCAAAGGGCTGGGTGCTATTACATCGCAGTTTGTGAGTGCCTTTTCCCCATGCAACAAACATTGCGTGACTATGGCAACATTTTTGAAAAATAAAATGATGTGGTTCATTACATGTCTCAGGGCAGTTCCGAAGAGAAATGTCCACTGTGTGGCACTAAAAGTGAGTGAAATGTTCTCCCAAAGAGATGAGGTTTTTAAGGTTAATGTTCCATCAAGTTTTAAGGGTGTGTTCACACTTGGCGAACTCTGGTGCGATTGCTCTGTTAGTGCGGTTCATTTGAAAAAGTGTGAACGCTGCCATCCGAACCTTGGTGCACACCAAACAAGCGGACTGAGACCGCCTGAATAGGTGGCCTCGATCCGCTTCCAAACGAACTCTGGTGCAGTTCGACTGATATATGAATGCAGCATGGACCAAAGACGTCTAAACGGACCAAAAACAGTAAGTAATTTGCCTAATACTGACCTCAAGCATACCTGGTTCTTCTCATCATAGGAGCTATGTTGCCCATTACAGTTCGGTACAGGCGTCGGAACCACCGTCAGCCATCCTTGCAGCATATCTTCGTTTGTATGTGCAACGGAGGAATTCCTGGTGCTGTTTTGACTCCTTTACACATTTTATTAGCTCTTCATTTGTTCTCAGCTGGTAAAAATACCACCATATATACATATATAAATATAACGAGTGCATTTCGCCCAGCAGCCAGCATTGTTTTGGATGTTCGGCAAGTTCCGTCACAAAATGTGTCATAAAAGCTGTCCAATCAGGTTGTGACTTTTTCCTGATGCCTTTGGTTTTGTATCGTTAGGTTCGGTGTTAAAAATGCCAGTGTGAACGCTAAGCGAACCAGGAATAAATGTATATTGTTTTTTTGTTTTTTTGGGTCTGGACCAAGAGGACCAAGAGAACCGAACTACAACTGTGAACACACACTTAATCAACAAAACTGACCTCCCTACCCTACACCTTAAACCTAAAACTAATTGATAGTGTCATAAAAAGCAAATGTGACATGAAAAACACAATTTCGGAAGCAACCACATAATTTTATGATGCTTCTATGACACGTTCAGCTCACATGTCGAGTCGACTCGTGCTCTTCAGGACTCATACCCTGGTTCTTTTTATTGCATATGCAACACTCTTTCAGTTGAGCTTCTGTACAATTTGATCACACTTATACAAGCTTGTAAATGTAGTTGGTTATGTAATGCAAACGATAAAATGAGTCATGCACTAAAATAAATACACCTTAGCCAAATACATTTAAACTCAGTTTTTCACAATTCCTGACATTTAATCGTAGAAAACATTCCCTGTCTTAGGTCAGTTAGGATCACTACTTTATTTTAAAAATTTGAAATGTCAGAATAATAGTAGAGAATTATTTATTTAAGCTTTTATTCCTTTCATCACATACCTGGTGGGTCAGAAGTCTACATACACTTTGTTAGTATTTGGTAGCATTGCCTTTACATTGATTATCTTGAGTCAAACGTTTTGGGTAGCCTTCCACAAGCTTCTCACAATAAGTTGCTGGAATTTTGGCCCATTCCTCCAGACTGAACTGGTGTAACTGAGTCAGGTCTGTAGGCCTCCTTGCTTGCGCACACTTTTTCAGTTCTGCCCACAAATTTTTTATTGGATTGAGGTCAGGGCTTTGTGATGGCCACTCCAATACCTTTGTTGTACTTAAGCCATTTTGCTACAACTTTTGAGGTATGCTTGGGGTCTTTGTCCATTTGGAAGACCCATTTGCGACCGAGCTTTAACTTCCTGGCTGATGTCTTGAGATGTTGCTTCAACATATCCACATAATTTTCCTTCCTCATGATGCCATCTATTTTGTGAAGTGCACCAGTCCCACCTGCAGCAAAGCACCCCCACAACATGATGCTGCCACCCCATGCTTCACAGCTGAGATGGTGTTCTTCGGCTTGCAAGTCTCACCCTTTTTCCTCCAAACATAACGATGGTCATTATGGCCAAATAGTAAAAAAAAAAAAAATAAATAAATCATCAGACCAGAGGACATTTGTCCAAAAAGTAAGATCTCTGTCCCCATGTGCACCTGCAAACTGTAGTCTGGCTTTTTTATGGCGGTTTTGGAGCAGTGGCTTCTTCTTTGCTGAGCAGCCTTTGAGGTTATGTTGATATAGGACTCGTTTTACTGTGTTTTGGGATTAATTTGCACTTTTCGTACCAAACTACGTTCATCTCTAGGAGACAGAATGTGTCTCCTTCCTGAGTGGTATGATGGCTGCGTGGTCCAGTGGTGTTTATACTTGCGTACTATTGTTTGTACAGATGAACGTGGTACCTTCAGGCATTTGGAAATTGCTCCCAAGGATGAACCAGATTGTGGAGGGCCACAATTTTTTTTCTGAGGTCTTGGTTGATTTCTTTTGATTTTCCCATGATGTCAAGCAAAGAGGCACTGCGTTTGAAGGTAGGCCTTAAAGTACATCAACAGGTACACCTCCAATTGACTCCAATTAGCCAATC
The DNA here is from genome assembly GCF_019703515.2 of Myxocyprinus asiaticus. Lineage (NCBI taxonomy): Eukaryota > Metazoa > Chordata > Actinopteri > Cypriniformes > Catostomidae > Myxocyprinus > Myxocyprinus asiaticus. The sequence goes on from NC_059372.1 coordinate 9,751,463, forward strand.
AGAAGCTAAATTAGGTTTGACATTTTTTGGAATTTTCCAAGCTGCTTAAAGGCACAGTTAACTTAGTGTTTGTAAAAGCCTTCTGACTTCAACTGTATGTCATAAGATAGCATTGTGTGGGGATCAGAGCAAATAGTAAGCGTTTATGAACTGATAATCTGCCATTTTACTCGTGATTTGAGTGAAAGGGGATAAAAGTGTTGTTTTAGCACCTCTAGTGTTCATTCCACCAGGAAATTGCTGTTACATAAAACAGGCCACATAAAAATAATTGAACAAAAATTTAGTTATTGTAACATGATTGTTTGACCAGGTTGCGAATGCCACTGGGGGATAAATATGTCATCAGAGACAGTAAAAATGTGACTTACTATAACAAACCAATCAAATTTAACAACATCCCCTCTCACACAATCTCCTCTCTTCATTTTATTCTAGCTAGGAAAAAAGTAAAAAAAAAAAAGTAAAAAAATAAATAAAAATAAATTATACTTAAGTACAATTTAATGTGAATACTTTTTTACTTTCACTCAAGTATGTTTTTGGCTAGATACTTGGTCTTTTAATTGAATAAGATTTTCACTCAGTATTCATATTTTTACTTAAGTATAATTTCTGACTTTTTACACGCCTGTTGCTAAGGCATTGCTAGGGAGTTGCTAAGGTGTTCTGTGTGGTTGCCAAGGCATTGCTATGCGATTGCTATGGTCTTCTAGATGATTGCTGTGGCATTGCTAGGCATTTGATATGGTGCTCTGGGTGGTTGCCAAGGCATTGCTAGGCAGTTGCTAAGGTGACTTGGGTGGTTGCCAAGGCATTGCTAGGCAAATGCAATGGTGTTCTAGGTGGTTGCCTTGGCATTGCTAGGTGGTTGCTAAGGTGTTCTTAGTGGTTGCCAGGGTATTGCTAGGCAGTTGCTATAGTGTTCTGGGTGGTTGCCAAGGCATTGCTAGGCGGTTACTATGGTGTTCTGGGTGGTTGCCAAGGTATTGCTAGGCAGTTGATAAGGTGTTCCGGGTGGTTGCCAAGGCATTGCTAGGTGGTTGCTATGGTGTTCTGGCTGGTTTCCACGGCATTACTAGGCAATTGCTATGGTGTTCTCGGTGTTTGCCAGGGCATTGCTAGGTGGTTGCTAAGGTGTTCTGCGTGGTTATCAAGGTATTGCTAGGTGGTTGCTATGGTGTTCTGGCTGGTTGCTAAGGCATTGCTAGGCAGTTGCTATGGTGTTCTGGGTGGTTGCCAAGGCATTCTAGGCAGTTGTTAATGTGTTCTGAGTGGTTGACAAGGCATTGCTAGGTGGTTGCTATGGTGTTCTGGGTGTTGCCAAGGTATCGCTAGGCGGTTGATATGGTGTTCTGGATGGTTGCCAAGGCATTGCTAGGTAGTTGTTATGGTGTTTTGTATGGTTGCCAAGGCATTCCTAAGCGGTTGCTATGTTGTTCCGGATGGTTGCCAAGGCATTGCTAGGTGGTTGCTATGGTGTTCCGGATGGTTGCCAAGGCATTGCTAGGCAGTTGTTAAAATGTTCTGAATGGTTTCCAAGGCATTACTAGGCAGTGGTTAAGATGTTCTGAGTGGTTGCCTAGGCATTTCTAGGCGATTGCTATGGCATTCGGGGTGGTTGCCAAAAGATTGCTAGGTGGTTGCTATGGTGTTCTGAGTAGTTGCCAAGGCATTGCAAGGTGGTTGCTATTGTCTTCTAGTGGTTGCCTAAGTATTGCTAGACAGTTGCTAAGGTGTTCCGGGTGGTTGCCAAGGTATTGCTAGGCAGTTGCTAAGGTGTTCTGGGTGGTTGCATAGGCATTGCTAGGCAGTTGCAATGATGATCTGGATGACTGCCAAGATATTGCTAGGTGATGGCTATGTGTTCTGAGTAGTTGCCAAGGCATTGCAAGGTGGTTGCTATTGTGTTCTGGGTGGTTGCCTAGGTATTGCTAGGCAGTTGCTAAGGTGTTCTGGGTGGTTGCAAGCATATTTCTAGGCAGTTGCTAGGGTGTTCTGGGTTGTTGCTAAGATGAAAAAACCATATCCCTAAATATGAGCAACAGTGATATTGATTCTTGCCTTAGCAAACACCACTAATGAATCAGCAGAGGACGCTGAATAAAACTGAACTGACATGCAGTTTCACTGAACTACATTTGACATGATAATTGATAATTGTTTCAACCCTTTATTTACAGTAAATGTTGACCCTGGACTCAATGCCATTATGGCAGGCAGTCTCCCGTGGTTGCCAGCGGGCCGTTAGTTGCTAGGCGGAGAGACATTATGGCTTTCTTGCACAATAATTTATCCGGCGAGTGCGGCCGGCCATCATGTTGGGCCCTGACAGAGAGCTGCAGTACTTTATCAGACGCTGTGTAAATCAGATGCGCGAGGGGGGCAGACGGCAACATTGTTTGATCTTTTTCAGACACTCTAATAATCTGTGCAGGCCTGATTGACGTCTAACAGTTTCACAAAATGATCAGGGTTTCAAAGGGAGGGGTGAGAGAGAGAGAGAGAGAGAGAGAGAGAGAGAGAGAGAGAGAAAGAGAGAGAGAACCTGTGTCAAAGTGACCTCACTCAATACACAATGAGAAAGAAAACACAGGGACAAGGGACAGCAAACAGCAAAATAGATGTTTTATGTCTACAATTTTAGATATACAGGCAAACTGCTGTATTTAAATGTGCACTCAGGTCATGCCTGTGTATGCCCTAGACTACACTACTGGCTCATTCTCAGTAACCGTCCTGTTATTTAACACTTTCACTCATTGATTAAAGTAATCATGGCTGACTGTGAATACTAAATTTCTACAATGGCATCTGAAACTGAAACTACTATTGATTTTAAATGATGCTGCATCCAAGCCACTAGGTGTCAGTGTAAGTCCAAGATAATACAAAGATAAAAGTTACTGAGTGCACCTTATTTTGAAAAAAGCAAAATTTGGGGAGTAAAGTCATAGCATTATGAAATTATAGTCGTAATATTTTGAGAATAATGTCAAAATTACGAGAATAAAAAAATATTTTGAGAATAAATTGTGAGGAAAGTAACATCAAACAAGGTGCAAACATGCCTCCTTTCTTTGTAAATTGGGCTCATTGTAGATTGTGCTTCATTCACAACAACTGCTTGTCGCTTACCACAAATAAAAGTATTAAAGAGTTGTAAAAGTGAATTTTGTTTGAAAGAGATGTATGTGAACATTTTCAACCCATCATATCAGCAGTAATTCATCAAATACTAATGATGAAGTAGAGCGTTATAGCTTAGCATATATCCAGATGCACTGTGTAGTCAAGCACACTTTTGTTTTTATTTTTATTGAATTTATTCAGGGGAAGGCTACAAGTGTACAGTGCCTAGAACTGTAACCAGATGATCTATTTATATTTACATAGGTCTATAATTCAGTACTGATGTCCATCATTTTAATCCTGTTCTTTGTGCATCCAGGTCCCAGCCAAAGAAACAAGACTTTAGGCTATGTGAAAGCCCACATCGCGTGCATTCATGTTACATGCATTTCTTGTGTCACTTTCATTAATCTCTATGAAGTTGAGAACTGTCTGAAACCCCATCTTCCTAAAGCCATTATTATTTCTATAATTAAATACTGTAATAGTTAACATATTTCGGCGCTTTGGCAAGGTTACAAACAACTTCCATGTTTGTCAGTATTTCCACACTAAGACAAACTCCTGGATATATTTGCCAAAGTTTCAGGATCTTTGGACCGACAGCACGCTGTCAGGTCTATGTCCACTGTGATCCAGACACCGAAATCATCACTTAAACATGCAGAAAAAGTGTGCTTGAGTACACAGCGCATCTGGATAGGCTATATGCCAAGCTATAACGCTCTTCTCCATCATTTGATTAGTGTTTGATGAATTACTGCTAAAATGATGAGTTGAAAGTGTTCTCAAACAACTCTTTGAAATAAAATTCATTTTACCATATACTTTTATTTGCGGTAATAGCGTGATCTAAATTGCACCAGGCATATTTGTGAATGAAGCGCAATATACAATGAGCCTGATTTACACAGAAAGGCGCGTTTGTGGCGAAAGGAATGACAATGACTTCTTTTAAATACTCAAGACGCAGTGCAATTTCAGTGCTGATTGCGGCTGCTAAAATAGATTGCGGGTGGTTAAATGAATAAGATGCAGGTTTTTGCGCTGAAATACCATGAGCAAATGTCACGCAACTGTTTAGTGCAGGGGTGTCAAACGTGCGGCTCGCGAGCCACGTGCGGCCTACGGGCCAAGTGTGGCCCACAAAGGACTCCAATGTGGCCTGCAGGATGATTTAAGGGGGAAAAAAATACTTAAAATCATTCATGTTGATTTAGACTAGTACATCGATATAATGGTCTTTTTTAGCTGCAGCAGGGCAGATAAACGTTTTAATTTTGTGGTGTTGCATGGATATTGGTGGAATGTATTTTAATTATGCACAACATTCAGCGCTCACAGACTCACTCAGTGCCCCGCATGTCTACACAACAAGGCCATGACAACCCATCCCACTGTGATATTTGTGCAAGTCTCTCGTGGCAATAATGACAACATGGACCCGTATAAGGATACATATTATTTATAATATATAACTATTAAAATGTATATATTATATATGATAAAATGTATATAAATATTATACTTTTCTATTATTTCCAGAATTATTGTTTTTACTAAGCGGGTTTATAATTTAAAGTACAAACAGTTTCTTTCTGTTAATGTTCGATTTTTGACGATTTGCTAAAGCTATCCAGCCCAGAGCAGTGAGCGGTTCTCTTTTTCTGACAGTATTGTTGCTTGATTATCTAATACTAATTGATGTAACCTCTGGTTAATAAAATTAATAATATAATTGTTCTCCCTTTCATATTACCTCAATAGTAATTAAAGCAGCATATAGTTTGTTATGGACTTACAGTGTTTGCTGCTTCGCTGATCCAATTTTCCCCACCGCTGAATCTCTAAGTGTCACAACTAAAGAAATTATATTTTACCTAAGTTTTGATTTTGCATTTAGAATGAGGCCATGAAAAAACAGCAAAACAGCATGCTTTTCTATTGTGTTGTGTTTGCTGCACTCAAAACCAGTGAATGAATCTTATGAGCTGGTACTTTTAATGAATTTCTCCAAACGACTCGCCAACTCACGAGTTATAGGTTTGAATCAGTCTGATGAATCCTTCACTGAATGAATTCAATGAAACACAGTAGCTGAATTATGTCTGATTCACTTACTAAACCCCCAAGTCTTTGCTCTCTGTAATGCCAAAATAAAACAAGAACTGTTCTGTGTACAAAATTTGTTAAAAACTTAATTCAATCATTACACTTGTCGTTCAAATGATAACATTAAGATAGACAATTCTTGTAATAAATGGTATTAAATGGTTTTATAATTTTAATACATGATTTTATATACACTACCGGTCAAAAGTTTTGAAACACTTACTCATTCTTTATTATAATTTTTTTTCACATTTTAGAATAATAGTAAAATCATCAAAACTATGGAATAACATAAATGGAACTATGGGAATTATGTTGTGACTAAACAAAATCCAAAATAAATCAAAACTGTGTTATATTTTAGCATCTTCAAAGTAGTCACCCTTTGCCTAGAATTTGCAGACATGTACTCTTGACATTTTCTCAACCAACTTCTTGAGGTATCACCCTGGGATGATTTTAAACAGTATTGAAGGAGTTCCCATCTATGCTGGGCACTTATTGGCTGCTTTACTTTATTATTTGGTCCAAGTCATCAATTTCAAAAACTTTTATTTATTTATTTATTTTAATTAAATTTTAGATTTATAATGAAATAAATTAATATGTTGGCACAATTATATTTTTGTCTACAAAACTAATTTCAAACATTTAAGCATACGCCTTCAGATCAAAAGATTTTTAAGATCATGAGAAATATTTCGGTCAAGTGTTTCAAAACGTTTGACTGGTAGTGTATATATATATATATATATATATTTAAGCAATATCACACGAGCATGATATGGCCCTACATAAGCACTGCTGTGATCACAGCAGTGCTTATTTAGGGCCTTATAGCATGATTGCGAGTGTGATATTGCTTATATAGAAAGTTCAATGAACAAGTAAATAAAAAAAAAATGTTTTGGAAAAACTGAGTACGGTCACAAAAAAATGCATTTGTGCATGGAACTACTTTATTACGCAGCGGATCCGAATCTGCCGTTGCTAGTTCAAACCATTAGATGCGTCAAAACCATCTCTTCAGAACTACTAGTATCACAGCTATATATATATATATATATATATATATATATATATATATATATATATATATATATATATATATACAGTATATATATAGTATATACATGTATTAACAGTTCGGCCCTCAAACAGTGACACAGTCCAATCTGGCCCTCAACTTAAAATTAGTTTGACACCCCTGGTTTAGTGAATCTGCACAATGTCCTGAAATGGAGCTATATAATTCAGAGCAGCTTCAAATATTTTTCACTTCACTTGAGAGCAAACCTGTATCTCACACCTCACTTGACAGGCACCCACAAATGTATTAACTCCTGTACTTGAAAAGAGCTCTCATAATGCTTCGACTTTATACTCATAATTTTGACTTTATTCTCAAAATATTACGCCTTTATACTCGGAATTTTGTCTTTATTCTGGAAATATTACGACTTTATTATAGTAATTTGAATTTATTCTTGAAATATTACAACTTTATTCTCGTAATTTTGAATTTATTCTCAAAATATTATGACTTTATCCTCATAATTTTGACTTTCTCAAAATATTACAACTTTATATTCGGCATTTTGACTTTATTCTCAAAATATTACAACTTTATTCTCATAATTTTGACTTTATTCTCTAAATATTACGACTTTATTCTCATAATTTTGACTTTTTTCAAAATATTAGCCCAGTGGTTCTCAAATGGTGTGCCGCGGCACACTGGTGTACCGTGGCAGGTGGACCGGTGTGCCATGGAATTTGCAGAGCTCCAGCATTTGCAAGTGAAAATTAGTGCGAGCAAATTTGGACAATTATTTGGCTGCACCGGTGCGAGTGACAGCTGATTTTACACCCAAAGTTATGAACTTATTATTGCAACCTACAATCAGAAGAAAAACTCCCTCATGCACCTTGCATCATATACCAAGTGCTTTTAAAAGAGGCACGTTAGTTAGTTTTGCATTCAAAGTGCTGTTTTCTCAGTCTCACAGCACTGCGAGTGCTCTCCTCTTCTCTCTTTCTCTCTTTCACTCTTTCACGCGCACACATTGACCGAGAGATAGTGAAGATATACCACGTGAAGATGGTTTAAACAGAGATTCTTGCTCATAGGCCTGTCTGTCAAAATGACAGACAGCGTTTTGAATAATTATTGATGGATGATGTCTTAACCTCGCGCTCAAATGCGAGTTTCTGAGAAATATAGCGAGTCAAATAAAAATGCATGAATCCATAAAATGTGCGATACCAGTAAACAGCATGTCAGCGTCCTCGTCTAAATCAACGTGATAAGCAAAATCTCAAACATAAAAAATAACCATGAAATGTCACTCTAACAACTGCGAGAGGGTGACAGCGCACCGAACTTACAGTATTCTGCTTCTAACAGAGGTGCGCATTGTAATATTGTAACCACGCACTGCCAGACTGCAAAAACCTATTAAAACTGCATATCCTGTTGAAATGTTCACACTTTATAATGAGACTACCAAGCAGCTGCATGGCATCGCACTTATGCAAATTCCAGGTCAATGCACATTGTTTTATAGTTATCATATTACTTTTATCCGTCATTATTCTTTTGCATTTTTTTTTCCTAAATAACTTTTTTTTGCGTAGAGCCCTGATTTGTCCTTACAACCTAAATAACTTTTTTTTCAAAAATTCCATGAAATTTGTGAAGTACATTTTTTAAAATATTTTTTTCAGAGATATAATTTACCATGGTTTCAAATCCATATTACGACTTAATTCTCATAATTTGACTTTATTCTCAAAATATGACGACTTTATTATCGTAATTTTGACATTATTCTTGAAATATTATGACTTTATTCTCGTAATTTTGACTTTTATTTCCACAAAATATTATGACTTCAATCTCATAATGTCACGACTTTATTATCGAAATGTTGAATTTATTCTCAAAATATTATGACTTTATTCACGAAATGCTAGATTTTTTTTTTTTTTTACGTGGCACTAAAACACCGTCGTAATTTTCCAATCAAAACACTACGTGAAAACAAAGAAAGTACAATGACATTACCATGTTTTTTCTGGATTTGTATCATGGTATGGCATTTCTTGAAATACCAGAAAATACCATGGCACATGGGGCGGGACAGTTTGAACAACTGCAGATGAGGGGTGTTTTCAGTTTTGAAAAAAATTATATATATATATATATATATGAAATTCTATTCAGTGGTGCAGAAATTACATATTTCAGCTTTATTGTACATTTCTATAACTACAGTTTTGTGTGATATTCCCCTAGCATTAATAAAAACAACCTCAACACTTCAGTTTCTCAAAACAGCTGCTGGAGTGACAGTAAATCCATCTCTATAGGTATTTTTCCTCTTTAGGAAATTCATACAAATGTAATTTGTTCATTTGCTTTTGGAGCAAATGGGAACGGAAAATAATATTTGCTGAGGTCTCCCGTTCACCTTTACAGAAGTTTACCCTGCTATATTTCTGTGTTCAAAACTTGACTGGAAATGTGAAAAGGGTCCATTTGAACACTGCTTTACCCTGCCAACTTCTTTAGAATAACCTTTCACTCTTCCAACCTCTGTTTAAAGTTTATCAAGAGTCTAAGAACTACATTCTTCTTTGTTTTGTTACCTGTTGGCACAGCATTTTTAAATGTCTGAGCCCAGAAAGGTTTTGGCCATCCAATTCTGTCTGGTGATGTTTACCAGGGCTATGTCTCTCAGAGCAGAACGTATTTGACAGTAAAATATTACTCATCTTTAAATGAACGACAAAAACTAATTGAACTGTTTCATCAGCAGTATTGGAATGAGACCATAAAGTAGAGGCTGACAATAAGATACAATTATTGGCATATATATGTGTGTGTGTGTGTGTGTGTGTGTGTGTGTGTGTGTGTGTGTGTGTGTGTGTGTGTGTGTATGTGAGTTTAGTAACATCAGTATTCTATCCAGACATTATAAAGATGTAATGTAGCATACAGCCATTGATCCATTTGTTTGCTTCACTCAGTATGTCAGAGATAAATAGAGCTCTGGAGATGAGGCTATCCTAAGAGATTTTCTAGCCATCAGTCAGTGTTTATGAACTGATAATCTACCATTGTACTTGTAATTTGTGTGATAGTGAATAAATCTCATTTATGTTGAAGCGCATTTAGTGTTCATTTCACCAGGAAAACGTACAATGAGTTACATACCTACATTTTTGCAAAAATATTTGTATAGTAACAGGAATCTATGAGATCAGGTTCGCTGTAGCTCAACTGTGTTTGCACATCTCTAAATATCTATCTACACAACCGTATTCATCTCCACCTGTAGTTACTACAGGCGCAAACAGTTCTTACATAGGTAGACAAAGAAGCAAGAAATCGGGTACATCCAGGGGGCAGCGTCCTCCTTGAATACATCAATACTTGCCTAGTGGGGACAGAGCAGAAGAAATTGTGTAATGCATTTCTGCCTTATTCAAGTTATAAATGAGTGCCGCTGCCTGTACGTCAGTTCCAACTTATTTGCTGGCTGAGCATACATCAATTTCACTATATGGAGCATTTAAACAGGTGTGCTGCTAGCCTGTTTAGGAGATTTTGTATGCACCTGTTTTAGCGCTTCATATCCGTCTGTTGATTTGCAACATGCTGTATTGTTTGCGGCTTTAATAACCGCATAATATTAGCAGGCTGTTGCGAAATAAATAATTGAAGCAGTGATGTGTGTTTCACTGTAAGAATGGCATATTAGATTATAATAAGCTGAGCTACAATATTAAAGGAAACGATTACCCAAAATGAACATTTTATCATTATTTGCTTACACTCATGTCATTCTAAACCTGTGTGACTTTCTTTTGGAACACAAAGGGTGAATTTTTGAACAATATCCTGGCCATTGTTTATCATATAATGAAAGTGAATAAGTACTGGAGCTGTCAGGCTTAAAAAAAAAAAAAAAAAAACATAAAAGTATTATTGATTGGGCTTGAAAATTAAACACGTTAATTTCTGCGATTAATAGTTGACTGTTTAACGTGTAAAAAAATTAATGCAATTAATGCAGTATGCATTTTTTTCCTGCCTTTACCCACTTCCTGTGGCTAAAATTGGCATATAGAAATTTCCACAAGGTACATGCTCGACTCAACTGCACATCCTTGCACAGAAACTGATTTTGTTGAGCAGTGTCGAGCAGGTCTGCAACATGACCCGGTCTCGACGGGGCTTGAGAAACCGCCGGGTTTCGGGCCAGGTTCGGGTCAGTTTTTTTAAGTATGACTTCGGGTTCGGGTTTGTAATTAATGAAAAAATTAACAGGCTGACCTAGCTTGTTTCAAATACGCTCTCTCACTTACAAACACGTGCAAATGGACTGTTTGAACTGAAGATGTTTAATAATAATAATTTAATAATTTTCTTTATTCATCACACATTATACATTTGCACATATACAGTGAAATTCTTCTTTTTCACATATCCCAGCTAGGCTGGGGTCAGAGTGCAGGGTCAGCCATGATACGGTGCCCCTGGAGCAGATAGGGTCAAGGGCCTTGCTCAAGGGCCCAACAGTGGCATCTTGGCAGTGCTGGGGCTTGAACCCCCGACCTTCTGATCAGTAACCCAGAGCCTTAACCGCTGAGCTACCACTGCCCTGTTTTTGTTTGCCTGCTCTGCTTTTCCTTTGTTTTTCTATGTGAACAGATGCTGGTAGGGTCGGGCCACACAATTTTGGCTACGGGTTGGGTTCAGGTTTCAGTTTAAGGCCCGTGCAAACCTCTAAGCAGTTTCTCCTTTTGTGTTCCACTGAAGAAAGTAATTCAAGTATGAAACAACATGAGGGTGAATAAATATTTCTTTTTTTTTTTTTTTTTTGGTGAACTATTTATTTAAGACACCAAGTCCAAAACCTAGAAGGCTTTGTCAGTAAAACAGAGACACCACAGATTTTCCCATCCAGTGCATCTTCAGACTTGAGTCAACTGGCAATGTATCATAAGACATCATGTTAGCTTCAGGCTATGGCAAATATCGCCTTTCTTGTTATCTCCAAGACCTGTTTTTCCGGTAAATAGTGGGACATTGTAATTCAATACACTTCTCAGGCAATTTGGACTTTCGAGGACATTACATGTGACATGTTATATTGTAGTTATGGCCCCAGAATAAATGGTCAAATGAATAAGTAATGCTGATTTTCAGATAATATTTTACCCCAGACTCCTCAATGGAAGTGCCTTGTCGTGGGTTAGATGGTAATGTTAACCAGCTTCTTGCAAAATGCTAAGTGCTCTGCGGCGCTGCGACTGGATTGCTGGGCATCATGTTTGTGGCGTTAGGAGAATATCAACATGTTTCTTGTTTCAAATTATCTACAGTTTCCATGGTGTCTCATGGCAAACAAAATGTGTTGGGGCTTTGGCCTAGCTGTTAGAGCAAGTGCTCAATTGATCAGTGACAGAAGTCCGAGTCCTGCTGTTCCAATACCTAAAATGCATAAAATCATACTCATCATGATTTTTATCTTTCCAGTAAAAATATCTACACATCCTTAACATGATCTCATGAGAATTTTACGTTTGCATAGTCACTTAAACATACAAAATGTACGTATAGCGAGCATGTAAAATGTAAACTTTAGAGTAGGGCTGTCAACTGGGCAGATAAACTAAGTTCGAATTTTTACCTTAAATATTTTCAATATTTGAATTTTAAAGTCAGCTGATTTTTTTTATTTTTAAATTGACATTGTTTCCTTAGTCCACAAGAGGGCGCATTAAATACATAAACCATTCAGCACATTTATATTACTGCAAATAACATTCCTGGCTGTAAAAAAAGAGCAATCCATTTTCAACTAATGTGCATAAAATAAATAAATCAAAAGGCACTGATGCCACAGTATACTACCCCCGATGCCACAGTATATGAAATACCACATTGTTTTTTATTCATTACAGTGAATGTAGGGTAGCAATATTCCCAGATAGCAGTGGTATTCGGCTGAAATCGGTGGTGAAGTGGATCAGACTATGAGCCCAGGCCAGGGGCTGTTCAAACAGACGGAAAACAACAGACTGGAACTGAACACGAGGATCTTGAGACAGACACACTTTTACAAGTTGAACATCTTTCCTGACAAAGCGTTTAAAAAACTCATTGCTTAATCTAAGAAATGTTGAGAGAGCAAGATGCAATGGCCAAAGACCTCCACCAACTGTAAGGGGCTGTTCACACCGAACGCTTTTGCAACCATCCATTTGTTTTACCATGTAAACGCACTTGACGAACATCTTTGTTTCCCTATGTCTCGTGCAGGAGCGCTGTCTTTTAGATGCTGTGTCTAATTAAAAAGAAATTTAAAAAGCATATTGAGACACCAGGTTTCTGTTTAACTGTATTTGTTGCACTGTGTCTAGCCTCTTTTAGCACAAGAATGCGATCAATCTGAAGTCATCATCAGTGCTTGGCACAAATCCAAAATTCTAATACACAGTTTTAGCATTCGAATATGCATTCTTTTCTTAAATTCGACGAATATTTGAAATTCGATTTTTAATTTGACAGCCCTACTTTAGAGACATAAAAATGTTTATGAATCCTTATTTAATACATGAATATTGAATTAATCTAATTAATCTGTTTATTAATGAATTGTTTTTATAATAAATTAATTAAATGTTCAATGTCATCCCATTTAATGCAGTTGACACATTTACTTAAAGGGTTTGTTCACCCAAAAATGAAAATCCTGTCATGATTTACTCACCTTTAAGCCATCCCAGATGTGTATGACTTTCCTTCTTCATCCCAGTTGGGAAATCACAACTGACTTTCATAATACATGTTTCTGGTCTTATTGTGAGTGATTCATCAGTGCACGTTGTTCTAAATAATAATATAAAACAACTGTTTTTGTAAACATTTGTAAAAATGTCAGTCCACCTCTGAAATGACTTTCCTCTTTGACTAAGCTTGGAATTTCACACACTGTCTACACCGGTTGCGGTGAGTCGCACCAAAAGCAAATAGATCCCATTATAATCAGTGAAGCTGTCTACATTGGAAACGTCCATTGCAGCATGTCTCGTAGAGTAGCGCCGACAATAAACATTCAACATATAAAACAGTTGTATTGCTGTTGCTCTGAAGAGTTACTCCATCCACTTTATCATCCCGTCCGTCTGAAACAAAATGATTTTACTTAGCAAATATCATATGCTTGAATCCTTTTGCTTCTTGAGCATGTTTTACATTTACTTTACTTTATAAAAATCCTGTCATGATTTACTCACCTTTAAGCCATCCCAGATGTGTATGAATTTCCTTCTTCAGCAGAACTGAAGTGAAGATTTTTATATGCACATTTCAGCTCATTTTGTTCATACATCGCAAGTAAACAGATGCCACAGGCTGCTGGCTATTTGACGGTCCAAAAGACATATTTAAGCAGCATAAAAGTAATCCACATGACTCCAGTCAATCAGTTAATGTCTTGTGAAGCAGACCGATAGGTTGGTGTAAGAAACAAATCGATAATTAAAATGTTTTTAACTTTAAATAATTGCTTTCGGCCATCGCTGAATTTCTGTTTTAAATGAACTAACTCTCGCGTGACGTTCATTCCTCTGTTGTATACAAAGCGCATACTTCTGACTTGTGTGAACGCACCATTGCGCTTACGTCACTGATGCGTCGACTACTGGCAGAAAGCGATTTTTTTAAGTTTTAATTATCGATTTATTTTTTACACAAATGTTTCGTTTTGCTTCTGAAGACATTAATTGATTGACTGGAGTCGTGTGGATTACTTTTATGCTGCCTAAATATGCCTTTTGAACCATCAAACAGCCAGCAGCTTCATGGCACTCATTCACTTGCATTGTATGGACAAACAGAGCTGAAATGTGCATATAAAACCTTCACTTCCTTCTGCTAAAGACGGAAAGTAATACACATCTGGGATGGCGTAAAGGCAAGTAAATCATGAGAGGATTTTCATTTTTGGGTGAACTACCCCTTTAATTTAAAATTAACGGTTTCATTCTGTTCTGTGTGATTTATGGTGCCATATTCAACTCGTTTCAAAGAATTTAATCACTTGAACAAAGTCAAACTTTAAAATGTTGAAATAAATAAAAATTCTGTAATCATTTAATTATTACAAAACATTTTTTTTATTTTTTTTTATTTGCTGTGGGACACAAAAGGAGTTTTCTGAATATGGAAATAGGGATCTAAAATATTTATAAAATAGCTCTATAAAATTAATATAATTGAATTGACTGAAATACATGAATTGAATAGGGATCCAAAATATCTATAAAATTGTCAAAATTAAAGAAATATATATAAATATTTTTATGTTTCTAAATCAGGGGCGGAACTAGGATGTGATCTTTGGGGGTCATTTTGATCTTTAGGGTGGGCAACTTTTTATCTCTTTGTTGGACTTTGGAGTGCCCCTAATTTTGCTTGGATTGATCTTTAGTCCGTGGGATATCAGAAGTTTTAGGGGGGCACAAGGAAAATCTAGGGGGCCAATTTAGATATTTTACTAGAAAATAAGACTGATTAAGTGCTGATTAAGAAAATATAAGAAGAAAACATTTCTTTGTAGTGTAACCCTAAATATGAACAATAGCAATAGTGATGCTTGCCTTCGCAAATAGCTCTAGAGTCCAAAAGTCACTTTTTCGTCGTCCTCTGTGTTGTATTACGTCATTGTACAGGCGAAAGTTTGATCCACAAGCATCTGTCAAGGGCAAACAGTAAAATTCCAGGCATATGTTGTGAGTGAATCTGTCAGACATTTTGTGTCTTTGAGAGATCAGAGAGCAGGTTGATCTGAGAGTTGGCAGAGTAACATGAAGCTTGATCTGAAAGACAAAGATCATAGCTGTCCTTCAAAACCACAACATCCGCCGCGCTCACGGGGGGCGACTCACTCATCTGCGTGCTGTTGCTCCCACAGATGATGAGAGGGCATAGTAAACATAATTATTGCTGCTAATGATAACGGCAGACAGATGATGACTTCTTTCTCAGCTCATTTACCATTGGCAGCCGTGCCAGGTGTACAGAGGGATTTTCATTCTGTTCTAAATACTGCTGGGTGTAATTTTTCTTGCAAAATGTGCAACGAAATCTGCAGAGCCGAACACTAAATAAACCATGTTACTTTAGGAGCTGGAGGGTTCGTTAAAAGTGGGTTTCTTATTGAACAAAAAGAAATGTCTAGACATGTAATGCTTTGTTGTGTTAACAAATTTAATGACTATGATCACTGAATAAAACAAATTGTTTCAGACGTTTTAAAATCATGGCACTATCTTTTACCGCCTGCAGTGTTAAAGTCAACATGAAATCACAACTGACTTTCATAATACATGTTTCTGGTCTTATTGTGAGTGATTCATCAGTGCACGTTGTTCTAAATAATAATATAAAACAACTGTTTTTGTAAAAATTTTTAAAAATGTCAGTCCACCTCTGAAATGACTTTCCTCTTTGATTAAGCTTGGAATTTCACACACTGTCTACACCGGATGCGGTGAGTCGCACCAAAAGCAAATAGATCCCATTATAATCAGTGAAGCTGTCTACATTGGAAACGTCCATTGCAGCATGTCTCGTAGAGTAGCGCCGACAATAAACATTCAACATATAAAACAGTTCTATTGCTGATGCTCTGAAGAGTTACTCCATCCACTTTATCATCCTGTCCGTCTGAAACAAAATGACTTTACTTACCAAATATCATATGCTTGAATCATTTTGCCATGAATTTTTTGTTTAGGCTATTACATATTTAAATAACTTCTGACTGCTACATTAAAACCAGCTCGTGTTGTGTCTGGTCTCTGGTCTTACCACATGTTTACGCAGCTTTAGCAACAATAACATTACAATAATAATTATGTAATAATTGAATGTTTATACCACTGGATTTCTGTTGAAAATAAAGGTTATTTTCCCAGTTTAACCCTTGGTGAGGTCTACTCAAGCTCACAGCTGATTGGTCCGTGATTTCTTCATGTCATCTAGATTGTTCACTTCGACATGTCCAGACATTTTCTTGCCAAAATGTGCCAAATACACTACACAATGTGCGCAATACTGCATCCAACAATGCAATGTAGCCACGATTCTTTTTTTTTTCTCCCCAATTTGGAATGCCCAATTCCCAATGCACTCTAAATCCTCGTGGTGGCGTAGTGACTCGCCTCAATCCGGGTGGTGGAGGACGAATCTCAGTTGCCTCCACATCTGAGACCGTCAATCTGCGCATTTTATCACGTGGCTTGTTGAGCGCATTACCACGGAGACATAGTGCGTGTGGAGGCTCACGCTATTCTCCGCGGCATCCACGCACAACTCACCACGAGCCCGACCGAGAGCGAGAACCACATTATGGCAACCATGAGGAGGTTACCCCATGTGACTCTACCCTCCCTCACAACTGGGCCAATTTGGTTGCTTAGGAGACCTGGCTGGAGTCAATCAGCATGCCCTGGATTCAAACTCGTGACTCCAGGGGTGGTAGTCAGCGTCTTTACTCGCTGAGCTACCCAGGCCCCTGTAGCCATGATTCTTAAAGTCTTTATATTAACTCATTATTTGAAACGACAGCCAAAGGTAAACACATTTTAACACAAAATTGAATGAAAAATGCAAAATAACTATGGTGCCAATGATGGATTAGGATTCTTAAAAGGGTATTTGAAGACTATAAATATCTTGCATATTTTTAGCAAAGTTCAAATATTTGAATATTTTTCAATATTTTTAATCAACAATTGAACCCTTTAAACTCAGTCGGCGGGCCCACGCTATTTAAAAAAATAAATTATTATATATATTTTTTTTAAATATTAATAACTACCGTCTTGAACTACACAAAATAGGTATGGTTTGAAAGCTTAGAAGCTGTACTTTACAATGCATGCAGGCATTATGACCAAAAATGGACAGGTGCTTTGAAATGTGCAGATAAATCAGAAGAGTTCTGATTTGATCATTTGTAGAAAGAAAATTGCACTGTACATATTATTATTTGTTTTACCCACAAAAAAAAATATTGCAAGTAATAGCTAAGTATGAGTCTTTGACATTTATGTTTCATGTGAACAGGTGTTGCTTATATGCCACATTTGTGCTTATAACTTCACAAAAAATAAACAGAACATAAAATATATGTAGCATTGCTTAGAGGAGGCAATTATCTTTCATACGAGCCCACACACAATATAATCAGATGCATAGATCATTAGATAATCCACACAAAGCACAACGTTACAAATGGCCACCAGGAGATGGCGCCAAGTATTTGACACAGACTCCATGCAGACTCATTGAGTCAAATGGCGCTCTTTCTGTGCTATGCAAACCTTTAGTCATAATTGCATGTGTAATTAGTTCTTATGCACAATTATTATGTTTTCTTCGTTTGGAGAGGCTTTTGGACACTTGGAGACGTTTTTGTACACGTGGATAAATTATTTTTGTAATGCTATAACTTTTGATTGCTTTGTCGTATCAACATACAATTTTTCTCAGTTACATTTATTGACACGATTGGTAACAAAACAAAATCAGTTTTTCAGAGCCAGCTTATTTACACCTTGAGATATATAATGTCAAATAAGAAAAATAAGATAAAAAGTAAATTGTCCATCAGTTTCTTAGGCTGAGTGTCTCAGATTTTATCATAATCAATATAATTAAAAATGTAAAAAGTCTTTACAATGATACTACACATTTTACCCTTTTTTTTTGTAGAGTTATAAGCCTTTAATTTTGGGTATGCCACTGAAACAGGAAATCTGTAAAAACAGCCCCAGAACTTAAAGGGTTAAATAAAAACATAAAATTAAATTAGTTTAATGTGTTTTTAACAAGTTAACCTGTTATTGCCCTACGGAAATATCATGTGGTGCAACCGTAATATTACCTTTACATGAATAATATTTTAATATACTAAGTTAAGCTTTTTTTTAAAAAATAAGTAATAAGTAATATTTTCATATTTATCTTTTCAAAGCAGTCTCGGCTGTTAGTGAAATGTACAGATATTTTTTTCTCTTTAAAACCCATACAATTAGTGGAAGAAGTATATATATATATATTAAAAAAAAATAAACTATTTACTGTAGCATGTTGTATCAGTATTAATATTTCTAATTATGAATTTAATATTTTTACTGCCATAATTGGTTATACCACATGATACCATGGTCACACCAAAAAATGACAAGACTTCATGAAGTTAAATATGAGGTTTATTATTCACAATCCAATCAATTCCCAATGAATAAAATCAAGTCTTGCCTTTGTTCCTGTTAAATACCCTGTTTCACTCCCAAATACATGTGACTTATTAGGGAAGTAAAATGGGTTGCGAGTGGCGTTTCATGTTGACTTTAAAGTTTCCAAACTGCTGTTGAAACAGAATCTCGGATATAAAAACAATCTTTTTGACAGTAATACCATGTACCCAAGGCACAGTGTTATTTGTTGCAAGGGCCGCTCTCTCTTGCACACTTTAATATTGCATTATTGTTTCATCTCAGCACTGAGATAAAAAAAAAAATCTTTATTTTATTTTATGGGATTAACTGCACGCTTTCAGGGTGTCTGGAGGTGTCTGTTATGTTTCGTTTTATTAGTGAATTATTTAGACAACACTCACTGGTAACACCAAGGACATAGACACTGAAAAGAGAGCCCTGCCGGCTTTTCCATTCTGCTTTTTCATTCACTTACTTAATTTGGTTTGGTACTCTGGAACCGCAGAAAGAAATTCACTATCATCCACGTTCCATTGGCAGCAGAAAGGGGTGTGGTAACTGATTTCCCACAGGGCAAAGCGTGCAGAATTGGTACATAATGATAAAGAAATATCAAAACATTAGAGTGTGGAGATTTGAAAATGGATTCGGGATGAGATTGAAGAAGGCAGAAAGAGAGTAAAAAGAGACACAGTCTGCATGTGTCTCGATGTGTGCGTACGACGTGCAGCTAGCTTCTTAACAGCCTCGAGGTCAAATTTCCACAATATTAAACACATGATTCATGTATTGATGTCATATTTACAAGATCTAATTTTGAGTTAAATATGCTCTTTTTATATTGCCTTGTGGTACCATCATTTTTTCTCTGAGCATTTAGCTACTATTATGAAATTTGAAAAAAACTTCCTGACTTAAAGGGAAAGTTCACCCAAAAATGATAATTCTGTCATAATTTATTCTCCTTCATGTCATTCCAAACCTGCATGACTTTCTTAGACCTGTAGATGAATTTCTGAAGAATATTAAGAATAATAGTTAAATGGAATACTTTTATTTTTATTTTGAAGCTTGACAGAAATCACCTTTTGTGTTCCACAGAAGAAAGAAAGTCATATGGATTCGGAACAGCATGAGGTTTAGTAAATGATGACAAAACCTTCATTTTGGGGTAAACTATTGCTCTAATGGAGAACTTTTGTTGTGTATGTCACGTTGTTTCCATCAAACCATTATGTCAATATTAGTCCTTCTCTCTGATAGTTAACGGTTGTTCAGCTATGCCCGATTGTTACAGTTCAGTGCGCACTACTTTCGGGTATTAAAATGCAAAGGGCCTAAGATGTGTTTGTGAGTAAAAATAAAAAGTGCCCTAATTTCTGTTCAAAAGGTCACTGTGATGAGTTATTGGGGAGTATGCACCTGAAAGCTATTCCCTTGTTATATTTGACAGAGAGGCTGTCATTTCTCCCTTTAAAAATAGTGGAAAGTAATAAATGGTAATTTGTGAATGTGTTAGCTACCGGCAGTAACTGCTCTGCAGCTCTGACTGCCTCCTGCGAGATTTTAGTACGGTGAAATATCGTCCCCAATGTCAGTTGAACAGTAGACATTTTTGTTGAGGTCAGCGAAAAAGTGCCGTTGAAGTTTTTCCTCGACTGATTATTAGTCATTAGAATCATTACTGTCATTACTGTTTAGATAATTAATTGAGGCAGTGTTTTTAGACTTTAAATGTGGGTCTATGAATTCACATGAAACTTTTTATGTAAACAAGTTGTTATGTTACTATACTAAGAGGTTACTTGTGGTTATGTGCAATCTTTCACATATATTTTTAAAGGCATAATTCACACAAAAATTTGAGTTCTGTCATCATTTACTCACCCATGTGTTTTCCTAACCTGTAAGACTTCCGTGGAAAAAACAAAAGATGTTAGGCAGAATGACCGCCTCAGTCGCCATTCACTTTCATTGCATCTTTTTCCATACAATGAAAGTAAAGGGTGACTGAGGCTAATATTTGGCTTGCTTAACATCTCCTTCTGGCTGACATTTTCAGACGGTCCCTTACCACAACCCCCACAGTTTTAGCACATATTTTATGGGATGGGTGACAATCCTATTATCTCTTGTCATGAGCTTGGATCGGAAAGTCATACAAGTTTGGAACACCATGTTTAATGATATCCGAATTTCCACCAACGAATGATTTACTTATAGTTGTCTCTGCATATTAAGCTGTGATAGGAGAAAATGTGGTAACACTTCACAATAAGGTTCCATTCGTTAACATTAGTTAATCCATTTGGTATCATGAACAATTAACAATACATTTTCTACAGCATTACTTATCTTAGTTAATGTTAGTTAATAAAAATACAATTGTTCAATGTTAGTTCATAGTGCATTAACTAATGTTAATATATATACAATTTTTGATTTTAAAAATGTATTAGTATATGTTTTAATTAATATTAACTAAGATTAATAAATGCTTAATAAGTATTGTTCATTGTTAGTTCTTGTTAACTAATGTTAACAAATGGAACCTTATTGTAAAGTGTTACTGAATATGTTTGTATTATAACAATAGAAAATTTAACTATTCAATCATTGCAACAGCAATATGGTACATTCAGAATTTACAATGGCTTCAGCTGTGGCTTATCCAAGCTGATTTTACAGCCATAAGTTTTCATTTGTATAACAATTATTTGGACAAATATGTATCCCAATTCAACCCCTCCCATTTCCAATTGGTATTGTGGGTCTTACCCAGGTGGCTTGGCTGTGAATATTTGGATGCTCCAGACTAGAGCATCACTGTGACAGTTTGAGGTGGGGAACACTATTATTAGTTTACCTTTCAGCCATGGCATTTTATCACTGTTCCGTCTGACGGTCTCGCTGCTTTAAAAAGAAAGGAAGTTATGCATCTCAATCCGCCCGTTCATATTTCATAGCACCCAGTGTCATAAATACAAGGAGCACGGCTGACCTGAGCTATTAGTTACACACTTCTAGTGGGTGTGGGACATTTTTTTTCTCTGGCAGGCATACGTTCTTCATGAAATTTACTGGAGCTCATTGAGAAATAACAAAAAATAAAGTTAAAATGTTGAAATTTCGTAAGAATAGTTAGGCCTCTTTAACAAATATGATACACTTTGATGTCCTGTAACTTTTTGTAAAGTATTAGAGCCATAAATCCCATGTTTTTTTTATGTGACTACTACTAGTAAATAAATGATTATTTAATGTAAAATGAATCTAGCATGAAACTTAGCTAGTTTTAAACGCATCAAATGTCTGTATCCCCAACAATGAGTGCATTTTTGCATGCACGATCCATACCAATTAAGCCTAATGAGCCAATAACGTGTGTAGTCAGGTAAACACCTTAAATTATGGGTTTTTTTTTGTTTTTTTTAGGGTAAGGTCATAAACGGTTTAAGCAAAAACCATTTGGCACACTTAGATTTTTGCCTATTACTCCGAATATGCAGTGCTTGTAAACACCTGCTAATCCAATGTGCACAAATGTTGTTAGCATGCCTGTTTACATACTGACGTCAAAAGCAGAGAATGACCCGATGATTTGAAATCTCATGTCAGGTTTCTTACGTTGTCGGATTTTTGGAATAAGCAGCTTGCTATTCAACGTATCATAAAAAGAACAAAAATGTCAAGCTTTGTCCCACTTTTAGCGTGCAACCCTGTTACCATATGATTTTCACCCTATTACAATTTCTTTTTGTTTGTTTTTTTTTACATTTGTTTACATTTTGATACCCAAGACATGATATAATTTGGACCACGCCCGGCTCCAGCTTTAAGATGTAAGATGGGCCATAGGATACTCCGGGTGGGCCAAACAGTTGTAGCAGTGTAGGGGTGGTTGGGGGTGTGGTTGCCAAGGTGGGCCAAGCTCCCCTTGTTGAGCCAGGCCTGATTTGGTCCCTTTTTAAAGCATGGTGAAAAATATAAATAATCAATAATGTAAATAAAATTTCATTTTATAATGTTTTAGACAAATTGTAGTGTTGATTACATTTGTCAAGCTCAACTATTCAGCCCTGCTACTAAAGTTATTGTAAGAAAAATGATCAAACTAATGTTTTTCTTACATTTTTGGGGAATATAAGGTCGTGTCCACACTAATACGTTTTCGTTTGAAAATGCATCTTTTTCTCTACATTTTGGCCTTCCATCCACACTGAGGCAGTGTTTTTGACAGCGAAAACTGAGCTTTAAGAAAATGCTCTCCCAAGTGGATAAAGGTGAAAACACTGGAAATGAAGATATTTGAAAACGATGATGTATTTGTCAAGTGATGCAGTCATGTGATCCTTTCAACCCAAAACAATCAAGATGGTGACCCATATTGTAGTGCCGTTATTGTGCCTGCTATTCACTTTGATAGTGTTGTTAAAGATAAATGTTACTTCGTACAATCTTCAAAATGCATTCCTTCAAAAGTGATGGGAAGTTAACTCGAAACTGCTGTTCCGGCGACGGAACATGAGGACAATTGTGTTTTAGGCCGTACATGGAACGCCGATTTTTCGCTTGCGCAGTAAGGGGATTTAAGAGTTTTCATACGTTTTAGTGTAGACAAGCAACTTTTGGAAAATGCTTGAAAATGGCAGTGTGGACAGAGAGCGTTTTTGGAAACGCCGTTTTCAAACGTAAACGGATTAATATGGACCTAGCTTAATGCTGCATTCCAGACGAAGTCAGAGGTGGGAATATCCGAGTTGAAATTTCCCACTTCCGACCTCAGTGTGATCCAGTCAATCACACGTCACGGTCACATGAACACAAGCCAAATGCATAAACACACGCACAGTCTTCCAGACAATAGCTAGTTGGCGGTCTAATACCTACAGTATTTCACAAGCAAAATAGGTGAAAACGTAGGCATTGATTGATACACAACATCCTCTTGTACATTTATTGTATATTGCATATACTGTACATTTCCTGCAGTGAAAATACTTTGTAAAAATAAGTTTGTTATTATGCTTCACAAAACCCAGCTCCAGTTTATGCTCGGAGGTCGCTCCATCTTGGAAATGACATCAAATGATGCTACTCGCTGAATTCAGGGATAATCGATCTACCCTGAGTTCACAAGTGGGATGTCCGACTTCAAGAAGCGTTCCTGTCATTATTATCAAGTCGGAGGTGGGAAAATCCAGAGTTCCGAGTTGTCTGGAACACACCATTAGTCTTTCAATAACTATAAGTATTTAGTACCAAACAAGCTAACCAAGTGAAATGTATTTATTTTCTTTATTTTGCAACCCTGTTACTCATTCTGGCATAGTATTTTATTTTATTTATACATTTTATTTGTCTTATTACTTTTTTATTGTATATAATGTTTATTGCTAATCACTCAAATCAGGGTATTTAGACAGTGATTTCAATGTATTTAGACATGTCCTAAATTTTTGTAACAGGGTTGCAAAAATCACAAACCTCATACTGTATAAAATGAATAGAAAATAAAACTGCTCATACAATATTTAGTTAGACCTCCTGAGGAGACTTTTTTTAAAAAAAAAACATTTTTGTTTGTTGAAACACACAAAAACATTGCCTGATGTGTGAAAGAGAAGTTAAAGAAGGACAAAAGATGAAAGCAATACAAAATAAACCTCCGGCCAAGAGTACAAGTATCCATGTAATATCAGGTGAGACTTGTACTACAGTCAGCTGTGTGAGACGGGGGTCACTGGAAGGCCGTGTGTAAGCTGCATGTGTATTCGAACAGCAGGTCAGATTGTAGGTCAATAGTGACTAGCACTACAGGGAGTCACTGTTTCCCCTTAGCATGTCTCATAAGATTTGGTCACATAACTTGCCTTCCTCTGCCCTCTTTCTCTCTCTCTCTTTCTTGCTCTCTGTCTGTCATTCTCTAATGCTATGGAGAATAAACAGAGGTCTCTCGCTCGCTCCCTTTCCAGTTTTGTCTTCATCTGTGCTCTCAGAGAGACAAAGCCAGCACTGTAACAACCACTTACTGGACTAACAGTGTCTGAGACACAAAAAGAAATACAGAATCTGTATGCCACTCATTGTATTGTCTCGCAGAGCCAAACTTTTGACTATTGGCAAATTTTGGTCTACTTTGCAATTTATCAAATTTATTGATGTGAAGTTTTAAGGTGCTGTGTGTAATTTTCCCCTGAAATTTCCCTAAAAAAGTGGCTCTGTGGTGCAACCCAAACATTGTCCTGATATAGCAACAACCAATGGATTTTGCAACCCATCTTACTTCCATAAAGTAAATCCATTATTTATTTCCAAGTGAATATTCATCAACACCCAAAGAAAATGTAGGGTATGACTTGATTGTATCCATCGGTAATCGATTGGATCACGAAATGTCATCTTTATATGTCAGGTAATTGGAGGGGAAGGGTTGAAATATAAGATGGCTATATGATGTCAGCCAAAAAGCATTAAGTCGTTTCAGAAGCGAAGCAAGTCATTACATTTTGAAACATAAAAGTTTACAAATACTTTTTTTATTTTTTATTATTTATTTATTGTGTGCTGTTTATTCGTTCACAATAATACCAGTAGGCTTGTGTTAGTATACATTTTTCATATCATGGTAATTAGGGATTCACCAATACATTTAGGCCGATATTTTGCCACTTACCTTATTTTGTCATCAGGTCACTGTTTTACTTAGGTAAAAACTATTTAATTATGCATTAAAAATGTACAAAGAGGCACAAAAGCTTTATTACTGTTCTAACAATAAATAATTTCCATTGAACATGGATTGGATCTGTTGAACACATTCCAAAATTTTACCCAGAGCCACAATGAAAGATAAATAGTAGATAAAAAAGCAAACTTAACTTTCCAGTTGAAAATAACAGATATATGAACTGTATATAGAACATTAAAAAAATCATACCATTAATATGTTGGGCAATTCCACGGAAATGTCAACCACATCATGAAAAAATAAAACGTTTTAACCAAAGTAACAACCCCCACTTTTAAATTCTATATTATAATGTTATAATGGATAGTTGATTAATAAATAAAACAATCATGTCGGTAGTTTTTCATATCGGCATTTTTATGCTTTTAACCGTTATGCCGATGGTTTTAATTTGTCCAACAATTGGTCGAAAATTAACGGCAGCTGATACACTGGTGCATCCTTAGTGAGAATTGCTAAAGCTTTTATCATGGTATGTGGTATTATGGTGGTATCGTTTTACATTAGAAAACCAGCTGAAACATAAGCAAACTTTATTGTTGTTATTATTGACAAGTTTAGTTGCGTTTTTAAACACCAAATTTGCATTTTAAATTAAAAGGTCACAAATAAAGTAAACTTGAACATTTAAAAAACTAAATGAACTGTTAAATAAAAATACACACAACAAAATTAAACAGAAATAAATATACACAAGTGGTCACTGTCTTAAAATATTTCCACTCTTTCCTCCTTCAGCCATGCTTCTCCCGATCAACTTTTTTTTGTTGTTTACATTTTGCATAAATATTACAAAATATTTATAAATGATAATAAAATTTACCATCCATAAATAATACTTACCTGACATAAAACTTTATTTTGCATTATTTATTTTTTATAAAATATACCAACAACAACAGTTTTGTCCTTATAACAGCGCCAGTCACTGTGTCACTTGAGATGAGTTTCCATCTCTCTGTGAAATTGCAGTTGACACAAAAACGTCCTGGTTACTTTCGTAACCTCTGTTCTCTGATGGAGGGAACGAGACGTTTTGTCGATGTAGTGACACTAGGGGGGTCACCCTTGGGAGCCCCAAATACCTCTGATCTTTGAGCAAAGGCCAATGGGAACTGGCGAGTGGAATTTGCATGCCACTCCCCGGACATACGGGTATAAAAGGAGCTGGCTTGTAACCACTCATTCAGGTTTTGTGCTGAGGAGCCGAGACAAGGTCCTGGCCATTTCAGCTGGTAGTTCAATGTTGTGGCAGGAGGGACACAACGTCTCGTTCCCTCCATCTGGGAACGGAGGTTACGAAAGTAACCAGGGCATTCCCTATCTATCACTCACTCAACGTTGTGTCGATGTAGTGACACTAGGGGTCCCTATACAAAATGGCACGACTAACTGAACTGTGTTACGTGGACTGGCGGTGCGAGACGTGCAGACCTTGTGTGCCTCGTAGCCAGTGCACCCGGCCGTCATGTAACCTCTCCCAACGCTCTTACAGGCATCACACTGTCCCCTGCACCTTGGGGACGGGTCGACTGCCCAAAAATAGGGACCGGCTGAACCAGCTACTGCCTCTTCTCCTTTTTCTCCCCAAAAAGAACGAAATCGTTCAGCTGGGGGCCATGTAGTGGTCTGTGTCGGGTGTTCCTCCGAAGGGGAGGACATCGCAGAGACCACACCCCACCCGGAGGGGGGGATTTGAGTGGAAATACGTCACATGGTCTTACCGAGTTTTGTCGGAAGTATCTCATGTGGAGAAGTCCCATGGTAGGTCCTACCCGAGGGGGGAGGAGCTCTACAAACACGGTGACCAGGGGAATGCAGATTACCAACAGGGAAACCATTTTGCAGAAGATACATCACACAGGGTTACCACCAGTGCATGTGGAGCACCCACCCCAGCACAGGGCCTAGTTAGCACACATAGATTTTCTCCAAAAACCCATCTGCCACAGGGCTAAGGAGGAAGGTCATCCAGGGTCCACGACTTTGTGAACACGACTGGGAGTCAAAGCGCACGTCTTCACCTCGGGGAGGGGAAAGGCGCTATGCGCAAGCGGTACACCTGGCCAGCTGTCCCAGGACTTACCTGCGCATACCTTACAACACACGGGATGAGACCGGCTCAACCCGGAGATTGTAAAACCTCGCAAAGGTGTTGGGTGTTGCCCAGCCCGCTGCTTTGCAGATGTCTGCTAAAGAGGCACCATTGGTCACGGCCCAGGAGGCCGCCACACTCCTAGTAGAGTGGGCTCATAGCCCCAAGGGGGGCGGCACATCCTGGGTGTGATATGCCATTGCGATGGCGTCAATGACCTAGTGGGCGATCCTCTGTTTGGAGACAGCGCTCCCTTTCCGCTGTCTGCCAAAGCAGACAAAGAACTGCTCAGAGCTTCTAAGGCTCTGCGTGTGATCCAAATAGATGTGTAAAGCATGCACCGGACACCTCCTGGGGCAGCACTTGCAGGTTCACCACCTGATCCCTAAATGGGGTGGTGGGAACCTTGGGCACATAGCCTGGTCGGGGTCTCAGGATCACGTGAGAGTAGCCCGGACCGAACTCCAGGCACATTTAGCTAACAGAGAATGCCTGCAGGTCCCCCACCCTCTTGATGGAAGTGAGCGCAGTCAGGAGGGCAGTCTTTAAAGAGAGTGCCATTAGCTCAACTGACTCCAGGGGCTCGAATGGAGCTCCCTGTAGGCCCCGAAGGACCACAGAGAGGTCCCACAAGGGGATGAGGCGCGATCTGGGGGGATTCAACCTCCTATTGCCTCTCAGGAACCTGATGATCAAGTCATGCTTCCCCAAATACTTACCGTCTACTGCATCATGATGTGCCAATATAGCAGCTACATACACATTCAAGGTGGAGGGGGACAGCTGCCCCTCCAGCCACTTCAAGGCATACAGGCATCTTGTAGAGGGAGCCCTGGCCTGAGTGATCGTGTCTACCACTGCAAGTGGTAGGCCACTTAGGTCTTCCACGTCCCATCCAAGGGCCAGACATGGAGGTTCTAGAGGTCTGGTCACGGGTGCCAGATGGTGCCCCGTCCCTGAGAAAGAAGGTCCTTCCTCATGGAAATTCGCCAGAGAGGGGCTGTCACGAGGAGCGTGAGGTCCGAGAACCAAGTCTGGGTAGGCCAGTAGGGTGCTACTAGGATGACCTGCTCCTTGTTCTCCCTGACCTTGCACAATGTCTGTGCAAGTAGGCTCACTGGGGGAACACACACTTGCACAGCCCCAGGGGCCAGCTGTGTGCCAGCGCATCTGTGCCGAGGGGAGCCTCGGTCAGAGAATACAAGAGCGGGCAGTGGGAGGATTCCCGGGAAGCGAACGGGTCTAACTAACACAGCTCCTGCATCAATCCTGGGTTAGGACTACCCTCGTGCAGTTCTTTGAGTGCCTTGGCTTGGTGCACTTGCAGGAGAGCCATGGCATACAGGGCAGAGGTGGCCTGCCCAGCAGCACCGTAGGCCTTAGCCGCCAGTGATGACATAAGCCTACAGGCCCTGGACGGGAGCCTCGGGTGGGGCGCGGCCGTGAGTGGCGCTCTGGGCCCAGGATCCAGTCATCGAGTCACGAGGGTTCAGGGGGGAGCGGAGGATTCCACTCCAGCCCGACGCTCGCAGCCGCCCAGGCAAGCATGGCTGCCAGCTCCGCGTCAGCCTGCGACTGGGCTACCGCACCCGAGGGTGGGAGCCCAGCCAAGTCCTCCACGTCGGACTGGACGAGCCCGCTCTCCGATGCTGCTATCGACAACTCATCCTCTTCGCGAGCTCCGAATGAGATCACCAACCCGCCCTGAGACGAGCCCGCGGTCTCATCCCAGAACTCGACCGGGGCACACGAGCGTGCTAGGGAATGGGAGGTCCATGGGGGGTTTCCCGGCAGAGAAGCTCACATTGAGGTCCCCAAATTGCCCCAGTGCTAACCGTCTCTGCCTCATACCCGTAGGTGGAAGGACCAAGGTGGGGAGCCGCTGGGGTGGCTTTCCCTCTGACGAAAGAAAGCCGCGACCGCAACGTTACCATGGTCATGTTCTCACAATGAGGACACGAACCATCCATGAAAGATGTCTCCGTGTGGGAAGCATCCAAACACGTGAGACAGCGATCGTGGCTGTCAGAAGCGGAGAGATAGCGACCGCAACCAGGAATAATACACAAACGAAAAGGCATCTTGAAAAAGATGCTTCGTAAGTGCCACTCTTTTCCTTAGTAGGAAAATATACTCTTTGTGAGGAAAGAATATACTCTTTTAGCTGCTGAAGCGCCTAGGAGCGTTCTCTGCATAATGTAAGAGGGGGAGAAACCACTGTAATGTGCCATAAATCCAACGGCTTCACTGGATATTAGAGGTGAATGGATCGGCAGAGTAATTCAGCTCGCTAAACACAACTGCTCGGCTCTGAAGAGAAAATCTGGTTGCAAGCCAGCTCCTTTTATACCCGTATGTCCGGGGGAGTGGCATGCAAATTCCACTCGCCAATTCCCACTGGCCTTTTCTCAAAGATCAGAGGTGTTTGGGGCTCCCAAGGGCGACCCACCTGGAGTCACTACATCGACACAACGTTGAGTGAGTGACAGATAGGGAACCATGCAGACACATTTTTGATTTTGAGTTCTGGAGAAAGAATTTAATCTATATAAACTTCCTATGATAAAGCTTAAAGAGGTAAGCTGTTAAAAGATACGTGACTCGTGACAGATGTTTTCGTAAGATGCTTTGAATGTCTTTCTTTTGAATCACCCATATCACTTACACCAGTGAGGGTCATAAGCGAGGGATATCAATCTTACAATTCAACTTAAACAATTTATTATGTTGAAGTTTCTTATAAAGTTATAAAGTCCCTGGTAACTTTATAAGGTTTGTATGTCTTTTATTTAAATAGCTCGCAAATACTGAGTGCCATTGTCGTTCTTAAAATTTGACTTATGTACAGTATCATATTTCTGTATACTGTAAAGTTACCATTCAATGGTTAGTTGGCAAATAGCCAAAGCAAATAATGACTTGCGATTGACACTTGGCGAGTTTTAATTTTGGTCTTTGGTTGGGAATCTTGACTCATGGATGGAAATGAAGCTACAGCGTTTTCACAAAAATCTATTTGGCCAATAGGTGATCTAGATTTTTTCCCCACATTTTTTAAGTGTCCATAATAACATAACATATGTTGTATACTGTATTAATGAATACTGGCACATGTCTAAAGACCAGTAATGTGCATTAAAGTGTTAGTTCACCCAAAAATAAAAATCCTCTCATGATTTACTTACCTTTAAGCCATCCCAGATGTGTATGATTTTCCTTCTTCAGCAGAACCAAAGTGAAGATTTTTGTAAGCACATTTCAGCTATTTTTGTCCATACTATGGAACTAAATGGGTGCCATCAGTCTGCTAACTATTTGACAGTCCAAAAGTCATTTTTAGGCAGCATAAAAGTAATCCACACGACTCCAGTCGATCAAATAATGTCTGCTGAAGCAAATCAATAGGTTGGTGTAAGAAACAAATCAATAGTTAAAACGTTTTTAACTTTAAATCGTTGCTTCTGTTTGCTGTTTGAAATTACCTAACTCTCGCGTGATGTTCATTCATCTGTTGTATACGAAGCGAGCGCTTCCGACTTCTCGCGTGAATGCGCCATTGCACTTACATCACTGATGCGTTGACTGCTGGCAGGAAGTGATTTTTTTTAAAGTTAATAAAGCTTTAATTATTGATTTATTTTATATATATATGTGCTTATAAAAATCTTCACTTAGGTTCAGCTGAAGAAGGAAAGTCAAGGATGGCTTTAAGGTAAGTAAATCATGAGAGGATTTTCATTTTTGGTGAACTAACCCTTTAAGAAAGTAAATACATGTGGACTTTAAAGCAAAAGTCAGGCTGGAGTTGTTTGGAAGTATCTACGGTGACTTTTTTCTTCAGCAATCTGTCAACAAGTCACTTTCCTTTCAAAGCAGGCAACCAGAAATGTAGGCTCATCACCCTTCAATTAGAGCCGTGACCACCTAGAAATCCTCGATTGACATTTCTCTCTTGATTGTGTCTCATCCATTTTTTAATTGTGCTCATTCTCTATCGGCCATTCCCATGAGGTGGGTGGACTGCAGTGGTGGCCACTGCCATTTGTCAGGGATGACAGGAGAAAGGAGAGAGAAAGAGGGAGAGAGAGAGAAAGAGAGAGAGATAGTGGCACCATGCCACTTCCAACCCCAGTGCTGATGTGTCAGTCTTATCACACAGCCAAGCGCTCCGGAGGCGACATCCTCCACTGAATCAGTGACATTTCACGGATGGTGCAAATCTATCCGTCTTTGTCAAGCGTCCCTTCATCCCCGCGCAACCACACATCGTTTTCGCATTCCAGGAGTTAGCATATTGATCACAGAAGAGGCAGTGAAGTGTAGAAGCCATTTTTTGGGCTAAAATGGGTGGCTTTAGTCTACTGGTCACTGTCAGTTTCCAGTGAGGTGAGTTTTAATTCCTCCGTATGGGTGGTCCGGGTCACGGATGACACAGCATGTTGGTATGCTGAATGGAGGAATGTTTTTTTATTCAAAGTCTGCAGTTGTGGACACTCTGTTTTCATGACTTGATGTGGAACACTGAGCTATGTGAATGCAGTGTAGATGTTCAGCAGCAGTGCTCATGTGAACATTTGTGAAAATAAAGGCTCTTTAATGACTCCATGTAGTGGTTCGCAATTTTGTTTGTCTTGTGTTGATGTATTCCTATTGAAACAAGAAGTTGGGGCAGGTCAGGACATATTGAAGGGCGTTTAAAAAAAAGAAAATAAAAAAGACTGGTTCCTAAAGTAAAAATCCCAGTAAATTTCTCCATACTCTAATGTATTTTTAATGATAACTTTTAAAAACAGACCTAACATGAGCTCCGAGGTTATTAAGCGATGGTATATGCGCCTGTTGAAGCCATCAGTCTGCGTTATTTCAACATAATTTTCAAAAAATCATGTTCAATAGTGGATTTTCTGGTGACGGGCTACACTACCCTTAATCCTGGAGAAAAAGATCCACAAATCAGAGAACTGCAGCAAAAAATGTGCACAAAAAGAGCTCTGCAACGACCGCCTACTCTTACGATGCAATTGAGTCTGTCTTCCTACACTCTCAAACGATATATTTGTATGTAACACAGTTCGTAATGGGTTGCAAAGAGGAAGCAGGTGACGGCGAATCCAACTCAAACGGTATTTATTTTATAACACAGAATTGGCTTTTCAGCTCTTCACTCAATAATCACGCTTTTCAGTGCACACTGCTCTCCCTCACTGGCATCCGGCTCTTAAATCCATCTCCAACTCTCACTGCAATGACAAACAGCAGTTAGAGACAATCATTGTCAAGTGATGATCCTTAGCATTCTCATCTCCTGATCTCACTCTCCGTTCACAAGCCAGCGCTCAACCACGCCTCCACCACCACATTGTATTTGTGCTGTCAGTCAATTACATTTTTTAATCGCGATTAATCACATATATTTTTTGTGTAGTTAATCCCAATTAATCACAGATTTTAAAAGTGCTGAAATTTTACACTATATATTTCATTACTTGTCAAAATGCATATATTTTTTATTTTAGTAAAGAAAACTGTGACAATTAAGATGGGTGAGAGAAGGGGGGGGGCACGCCCAGCCCCAATTGGGCTAATCAGCCGAGGAGAGGGATAAATGCGGCGGAACGCAGCAGTTCAGGAGAGAGAGCCACATGCAGCTGCCATGTGTGCGTTTTGTGTCTTTTTGTGTAAGTTTTCATTAAACTATTATTTTGACTGTTCAGCCGGTTTCCCCCTTCTCCTTTCCCATCCTTACCTTGTTACATTGGTGCCGAAACCCGGGAAGGAAGAGGGATGCACTGTCTTGGAGTCCTCGCCACTGCCATCCACCCAAAGGAGCAGCCGCAGCCGTCTGCGAGGGGAGGAGGGGCTCGCTGCCAGGGTCGGAGGAGTTCCCTACCAGCCGCCAAAACGTGGAGGGGTGTTCCATCCGCCAGGGGTCGGAGGACTCACTCCGGTCCGCCCAGGGAAGAGTGGCTGTCGTCCACCAGAGGGTGGAGGAGTGATCGAGGACCACCTCTATCTTGCTGTCGCACCGCTTTGCCCTTTTCCTCTCTTCTTTTTTTTTTCCTCCCCTCGTCCTCCTCCCCAGCCCCAGAGAGGCGGGGAAAAGCCTGCCGGCAGGTGGACCCAGAAGGGCAGTGCCCCCCCTGAGCTTCTGTGTTAATTAAAATATGCCTTACATAGGCTAAAAATACTAGGTTTCTATCACAAGTCCCATCTGGGCTTGTTTTGTACATCAAAAAGCGCTAAGAGCTCCTTTCTCCATCATTTATCACTGACAGAGAAGCGAAGACCACCCATAGTATGTCTATAGGACCGCAGCGTAATGCTGTTTTATGCTAAGCTTGTAGACTCTATTGGTAGAAGGGCTCTGGCGCTGTGTCTGTTTGTGAAATGTGCATCAGTGTAGACTCCGGACGGAAACATTACAAAGGTTCCACCTTTCACACCGGTGTTTATGCTGTATTAACGGTAAATGCGTTAATCGCAATTAAGAAAAATGTACGCGTTAAACTTTTTTAATGAATCGCATGCATTAACACGTTAATTCTGACAGCTCTAATTTGTATATATCGGAATACATTGCAATAAACTTAACATTTATTGTTTCTATACTTATAATCAACAACTTAAAATTATATTTAATATAATATATGTATATTTTTCTATAGTTTTTAATTCAATTATGTCATCTACAATGCATTCCCTCATAAAAGATGTTAAGTACACAGTCCTGTAACTTTGTTCTTTCTGGAAGAAATATGGCTGAAAAAGTGGGCTGACACTGTTGCATTATAGGTTGTTCATATCAGTGTATTGGAATCATCAGAACACGATGATTTTATATTAGGACTTTACAAGGTTCTCCTATCGCATCAGGCTTTTAAATTCCTTTTTGGAACCTTTATTTTAAAATCGCCCTGAAGTGCTGTTCAATTTAGTGTTTTTCCTACTGAAACAGGAAATGGAGATGGGACATTTTGAACTACTTGTCCGATTTATTTTTAAAATAACAAATAGGCTTTAGTTTACGGCCACACACACATACCCCTTTCCACCTTGCTGCTCATGTCAGAGCCTCTTACTGGGGAAACTTGTGAAGTGATCTCAATGCCAGCCAGCTTTCCCAAAGGCTTGAGAATCGAACGATGATCTAACTGACAATGTTAATCCATAACCAGCCCACAAACGCACACAGCGCATCATGGTCTTTGCTTATGACGAGGCTGGAGCTGCTGTGCAAGTCAAATGCAGATGAATGAGAAACAAGCAGGTAAAAGATGATATAATAAGTATATAATAAGAATAAGAACACTTACTCGAGCAATACATCCCAGCTGCACACAATATATAAATAAACTCCAGCAACTTTCCTCGCGTCCCGCTCCTGCGCTGGCATGTCCCATTCAGAAGTAATCATCCCTATGCCCTATTCCTTTTGAAGACAATTAACCTTGACTGTGAGAGCATCAGATGGCTGAAAAAGGATAACGGTCAGTCAAAACTCATTTTTTTAAGTGATTCTTGTTGTAAATTCTGTTTGAACGACCCTACAGCATGGATTGTGCTCCCTTCAAAATGCCCTGCAAAGGCATGATCAGCGCCAGTTAGAACACAGCTAGACACGCTGAACAGTTGTAGGGGGAAGGTGCGTTCTTGTTCTAGAAAGCATTTGATTGGACAAGGTTTCTCAACCTCTATGTGATATCATGGATGTTTCTGAGTCTTTTTAGCCAGAAGTGAGAGACTACAGATTTTAAATGCTTAGATATTCTAAAAACACATTTTTGCAACTTTTAGAAGTAAACTAACATATAGATGACCTTAAAGCATTAAGATATGGACTAAAAGCAGCAAAACTTTAATTTTGATTTTACAGGGTCTTTAAGAGTAAAGGCAGCTCTTGCTTGAATGCATGTTTGAAGCCCCAAATTATGGTTTAGGAGCAGTGGTGTGGTCTACTTTCAGCTCAGATTACAGGTCATTTGCCATGTGTATGCAACCAAGGAAGAGATGTGTGGCTGCTTCACCTTAATGATATCTTGGTACTAGGGATGCTAATGAATAATTGATGATCATTTGGTGCATTGATGCATTTAGTAATTATGCCAGAATATAGAAAAAATACTGTCTATACAGTCATCCGCCGTTAGAGGGCTCACTGCTGCTTGCGCGCTTGCATGTCACGTCTTGTCAGCAACACAGAATTGACCTTATTCACACTAGTGCCATCTTTGATTTTTAATGGGAATGACAACGAGGCTGTGAGGGATAGACTTACCATCTCTTCAATGGCATGAACGGAATAAAGCAGTATAAAGCTCCTAGATCACATCTAATATTCCACAGCTCATGTTGTCTGGAGTTCTTTGTATACTGATATGTTCTTGGACAGATATTTTATCAATGTTTTGTCCACGGAATGATCCAAAAACACTTTAAACTGCGGTACATCCCACTGAAGAGATGGTAAGTCTATCCCTCACAGCCTCATTTTCATTCCTAATAAAAATCAAAGATAGGGGCCTGGGTAGCTCAGCGAGTATTGACGCTGACTACCACCCCTGGAGTCGTGAGTTCGAATCCAGGGTGTGCTGAGTGACTCCAGCCAGGTCTCCTGAGTAACCAAGGTTACTCGGGAGGGTAGAGTCACATGGGGTAACCTCTTCGTTGTCGTGATTAGTGGTTCTCGCTCTCAATGGGGTGTGTGGTAAGTTGTACGTGGATTGCGGAGAGTAGCATGAGCCTCCACATGCAGAGTCTCCACGGTGTCATGCACAATGAGCCACATGATAAGATGCACGGATTGACAGTCTCAGAAGCGGAGGCAACTTAGTCTTGTCCTCCGCCACCCGGATTGAGGTGAGTAACCACGCCACCACGAGGACCTACTAAGTAGTGGGAATTGGGCATTCCAAATTGGGAGAAAAAGGGGATTAAAAAAAATATATATATTTTCCAAGATGGCGCTAGCGTTAATAAGGTCTATAAATACAGCGTGTTACTGTTTGCCTTAATTTAAAATAAAACGTAAGGTCTGAAATATCCCACGATCTACAACGTGAAGTTTTAATGAACTCGAATCTGTATCTTCTATACAAGTTATTAGTAATAGTAATACATTAACTGTAAATTTATGTATTTTAATATTAAAAATACACTAAATTGAAAATATATTAAGAGGACAATTCCAATACTCGCATTTCTTAAGTGCAAATTATATTTAAACAGTAGGCTACACACACATACTTTGGTGGTTGTTTCATGTTTTCACGTATAATTGTACAGTAATGATTTATTTTTCAGATGTTGATGTTTTCAAGTTTGCATTAGAACGGTTGGTCAATCAAAAATCAAACTTTGTATAAATAAAGATTTGATTGAAGAAAAAATATGCATCTTGTATTTATTGAGTTTAAAGCTGTTCACGATCACCGATTAAGAAAATTTCTAAACATTTGCAAACCTAATTGGTACAGACGTATTCAATAAAACCAAGACACAATCTTTAACTGAGTATTACCTGTTTTATACTGGAAAACAAGCTATCTCTTGTCACGTTCATCACAACTATGATGCTAACTCACAATTACAATTTAAATTTAAATTTAAATTACACCATACTTATTTGTAGATGATTCATGACTGAAGAAAAAGATAATGGATTTTTAGTTGTTTTTAACTACATTTGTTTCTGAAATAATTGCAGCCTTTTAGGATTTTGAGTTCCCTGTTTGTGTTGTAAATTAATTAGCTTCAAATATCTACAGATATTCTACCTCTCATGTAGAAAAATGGTTCACAACTGGTGGGTTGCGACACAAAAATGGGTTGCAGCTCTTTTCTTATTTGGTTGTGGACAGCATGGGAAAATAATGCTACATGCAAATAATGAAATATTACTAATCGTATAATCATGCATTGTTAGTACAGCAAAATAATAAGACTTAACTTTTAAAAAAGGAGAAGAAAGCACCTTCCATTTCTTTTTCTTTTTAATTAAACTATATTTTCATCTGTCCCTTGGTAATATGGCTTATACTAATATAATATTTGGTCCAAAGTTTGTTAGGTTAGTAAATCACACTTTTGCTGTTGTTTTTGCATTTTGATAAAACTAATAGTTCAGATTTGGACTGGATGAGACGCATTTTAAATAAAAGGGGCAAAATCACTATAAACACATACCTGTGACCACACATTGCCAAGCACTTTGCTTGCACTTTTGTTTTAGAAAAGCAATAAGCCACCTGAGTGTGTGCGTTACAGTGATTTTTCTATGGATATAGGTTAAAGTCACTGCAATAAACAGCCTTTTGTAAACAACATAGTCTTTAGAAATATTAAATAACAAATATTTAAATAATAAGAAAAGATATTTAAAATACGTTATTTGTGATGTGTATGTTTTTGTTTTTATATTTTTAGAAATAAATATTAAATATATTTTACTTAAATAAAACCAGTTAATGTAGTTTTTCTTCTTTTTTCAGTGCATGCAGTGCATGGTAATATTAATAAATTTCAATGTTTCATTTAAAGGACATTTTGTGTTAACTGTTGTAAGATAAACACTTCTAGAGCTGTCTCGGGTTGCCACTTGGCCAATCTGGGTCCTGAAGGAAAACCAACTGAGAACCACTGGTATAGATAGCACCAAAATCACAGCTAAAAATGGAAGTGCACTGTATTGATTGGTTATTCCATTAATTAGATTATGTCTCAGGAGAGGAACTCTGTCCTAAAATTAGAACGTTTTTATGCTCAGCTGCCGTTCCGGGCTGATATGTGCTCTGATACAGCAGGAGCACCAGGGACTAAAATATCTGTACTGTGTAATGTTGGGGTTTACTTGTCCTGTAATTGCAAATGCAAAATCCACCACCAGGTGCAACTTTGATACTGATAGACACACACACACACACACTGTGCAGTACTGTATGATATTTTACACTTTTATTTACTAAAATATTGAAGTGTACCCAGAGTGATTTTTAACTGGGGAGACCGGGGCTAGTTGTCACATTGGGAAGTGTTCTCAGTAGCTGAAAGGTTTTGAGTCAAAAGTCTCATTACAAAAATGCTTGTTTTCTCTAGCAGAGGTTTGAAAACACCTAGTTAAAAACACTCTTAAATTAGAATATTTTTTGTGATCTCTGTCCACAACTAAAATTCCAGTATCATAAAATGTTTGCTATAGCTGTTTTGTAATCAAGAAACAAAATAAACCACACTGACATATAACCTCTTCAACTCTGCAGATCTGCCGGCGGGTCCAAAAGGGGGCGCTATATCATGAAAAACGTTTACACTTAAAATGTTAAAGTCTCCGAATGCATAAGAAATATGGGGTATCGTTTGAAAGCTTAGATTCTGAACTTTTCATAGATCACTACTGCATTTATATGGCATAAATTAACAAAATATTGCCTGAAAACATTTGTGTTGCAAGTTAGCGCCACTTAGAGGTCATGGGGTAGAAATATTAATACTAATATAAAAGTCTTTCAAATAGCATGTTAACAGACAAATCATATATCAAATGAAAGCTCTCATTCTCAGCAATTTATTTTGTTGCCATAATACCACAGTTTTTCAAAAGATTTTCAAAAGAATCACAAAGTGAAATATGATTTCTATAAGACAGCAAATACAAACGTCTCACTTATGCGCCGATCACTGCTGCTGTGAGCCCCAAATAGCTAAAAACTTTATCTGCTTTTACCTTAGGCAGTTTTCTAAAAAAATAGCCAGTTTTACTTGTCTGTGAGCTTGCTTGTGTGAACAATCCAATGTTATATCTTAGATGTTCAGAAAACATATGCCGTCCAGCAGGAAAAGCATGCTAAACAAATAATTGAAAATATATGTTATTGACTATTGATGAAATGTTATACATTTTCGCAAATGGATGGATCTCAGGTTTCTAATGCCACCAAGATTGAGCTTCTAGTCCACTCAGAGGCCGATATATTTGATGAAACAATGGGGGTGATGCGTGAACTGAAAATTAGACTGAATGTCTATGGATGAGCACATCTGTGAGGGCTAAAATGCCTTAGAGGGCCACCTATATTTCAGATCTGTATAATGTGATGGAAGGTCAGAGAGGAAAAAATTTTTTTCTAGTACTTGCTGCCATCTAGTGGAATAAAATAAGACTTTGTGCAGGGAGATGGAGTGAACAGATCCAGAATTACATGCATACAAATTTAGAAAAAAAAAATTAGACCAATTTGTGGTAGTTAGTCACCAGTATGGTTAGTAAATGGTGAGCTTTTAAATTAGAGTGAAAAATTGTAGGCAGCAGCCCAAAAATCCCCCAAAGTTAAAGAGGTTAAGACAAGGGTCAACTATAAAATGAAGGTACAGTGCATCCGGAAAGTATTCACAGCGCTTCACTTTCTCCACATTTTGTTATGTTACAGCCTTATTCCAAAATTGATTAAATTCATTATTTTCCTCAAAATTCTACAAACAATACCCCATAATGACAACGTGAAAGAAGTTTGTTTGAAATCTTTGCAAATTTATAACAAAAAAAAACAAAAAACAAAAAAAAACACAACATGTACATAAGCATTCACAGCTTTTGCTCAATACATTGTTGAAGCACCTTTGGCACCAATTACAGCCTCAAGTCTTTTTGAGTATGATGCTACAAGCTTGGCACACCTTTTTTTGGGCAGTTTCTCCCATTCTTCTTTGCAGGACCTCTCAAGCTCCATCAGGTTGGATGGGGAGCGTCGGTGCACAGCCATTTTCAGATCTCTCCAGAGATGTTCAATCGGGTTCAAGTCTGGGCTCTGGCTGGGCCACTCAAGGACATTCACAGAGATGTCCCAGAGCCACTCCTTTGTTATCTTGGCTGTGTGCTTAGGGTCGTTGTCCTGTTGGAAGATGAACCTTCGCCCCAGTCTGAGGTCCAGAGCGCTCTGGAGCAGGTTTTCATCAAGGATGTCTCTGTACATTGCTGCATTCATCTTTCCCTCGATCCTGACTAGTCTCCCAGTTCCTGCCACTGAAAAACATCCCCACAGCATGATGCTACCACCACCATGCTTCACTGTAGGGATGGTATTGGCCAGGTGATGAGCGGTGCCTGGTTTCCTCCAGACATGACGCTTGCCATTCAGGCCAAAGAGTTCAATCT
This sequence comes from Myxocyprinus asiaticus, assembly GCF_019703515.2. NCBI lineage: Eukaryota > Metazoa > Chordata > Actinopteri > Cypriniformes > Catostomidae > Myxocyprinus > Myxocyprinus asiaticus. The sequence goes on from NC_059372.1 coordinate 9,792,005, forward strand.
TTGTTTCTCATGGTCTGAGAGTCCTTCAGATGCCTTTTGGCAAACTCCAGGCAGTCTGTCATGTGCCTTTTACTGAGGAGTGGCTTCCGTCTGGCCACTCTACCATACAGGCCTGATTGGTGGAGTGCTGCAGAGATGGTTGTTCTTCTGGAAGGTTCTCCTCTCTCCACAGAGAAATGCTGGAGCTCTGTCAGAGTGACCATCGGGTTCTTGGTCACCTCCCTGACTAAGGCCCTTCTCCCCCGATCGCTCACTTTGGCCAGGCGGCCAGCTCTAGGAAGAGTCCTGGTGGTTCCAAACTTCTTCCATTTACAGATGATGGAGGCCACTGTGCTCATTGGAACCTTCAATGCTGCAGAAATTTGTCTGTACCCTTCCCCAGATCTGCGCCTCGATACAATCCTGTCTCGGAGGTCTACAGACAATTCCTTGGACTTCATGGCTTGGTTTGTGCTCTGATATGCACTGTTAACTGTGGGAACTTATATAGACAGGTGTGTGCCTTTCCAAATCTGAAAAAATTGAATTTACCACAGGTGGGCTCCAATCAAGTTGTAGAAATATCTCAAGGATGATCAGTGGAAACAGGATGCACCTGAGCTCAATTTTGAATGTCATGGCAAAGGCTGTGAATACTTATGTACATGTGATTTTTTTCCGTTTTTTATTTTTAATAAATTTCAAAAAAACTTCTTTCACATTGTCATTATGGGGTATTGTTTGTAGAATTTTGAGGAAAATAATGAATTTAATCCATTTTGGAATAAGGCTGTAACATAACAAAATGAGGAAAAAGTGAAGAGCAGTGAATACTTTCAGGATGCACTGTAGATTCTAACTGAAAGGTGGTTGAACTGTGCTCTCAGCACAAAGGTATTTTTCTTAATGATCAATTTGGGACAAGCTATCACATTTTTATTAAGGCACGTTATCACGTGTTTTAAAATTAATGAATTAAATAAAGATTTTTATAAAAAAATTATTTATTACAATATTTGTTGGCCAAAACAATGGTTGAATATTGTTGCATTTCACATTTTACATTTTTGTTGTTTTGGATTTCATAAATGTTATACTATTTACATTTATCTGAAAAGCCTATAAGAGGCTCTTAAATGGCAGGTTCCATTGTGACAACTTACCCCATCTGGCTCAACATGTTCAATGAACTGTATCTTTTTTTTTTTCCCCTGGGCAATAACAATAAAAAAGTTAAATAGCTTTTTTGTAGCCAAGATTTTAAGTAGGTGTCTATATTAAAATTGACTTTCAAAAAATAAACCTTCACTGAAAAATATTCACTGGAGTAATAATTGTGACAGCTAACCCCAATCTCCCCTATAAAGTATATAGATTATTTGTACCTAGATAAACATGCCATTGCTGTATTTAGGATGCAATTTTAGCAGAAGTCATGTGTCCTGAGTAGTCTTAAATCAATTGCCACTGCGAGCGATGTAAAGCAGAGTGCTCTAGAGTCTTGTGGTTATATTCAGGCTATATGTGAGTCCCATGCGAAAAGCATGAATGAGAGGCCAGCAAATCGATAGGGACAGGGATGTGGTGTCTGGAAAATCCAGTAGCAGCTGACATGTTCTCTGTGTAATCTTCTTCATTGTGCTGCATGGAGAAAGATTATCCTCCTCTGACTGGCTGCTAAAAGGTTCCTTGCTCTCAGAATGCCTCAAGAAGGGGTGAAGGAACACTGTGCAAAACCTTGAGTTTTACTCCTCCTTCCCTGTCAAAGTCTGGATTATGTAGAGAAATTATCCTCTCTGACTCTCAATGAAATTCATTCTTACGCCTGCGCCTTTCACGGAATATCATTGGATTTGTGACACTGGATCTCTTCTTGGAAGGTTGTGAAACGCGAGTGGGATTAGCTCTTGATGCACCTCTGCCATCTCGCTCAGTACAGTGTGTGTTACTTAACAGCTGTGAAAAGAATTGCGTGTTAAAATAATATCAAATGCAAAGAACGTAATATTGTGTTCTATCAGTTATCATTGTGCTATTGATGCAACTTCTGAATAGCTTCTGATAAAAAATGTATATCTACTGTATAATACCTCAAGCCAAGGGTGTAGATTTGGCTTGAACATTGGGGGGGGGGGGTTACAGTGTGAAGAATTTACATGTTTCTATTGATCATGTTATAATAAATAATGGGGCGGGTGTACTTGCTTGTTTTGATTACCTCCCACTCATCCCCCCTGGAATCAACACCCTTCCTCAAGCAAAGCAAAGTCTAGCATAGCCAGACTTTTGACTATTGGCAGAAAGTCTGGTCTTCATTGCAGCTTATTCTGGCCAAGAACAGACAAAGGAGTGTACCGTATAAAGTGACCATTATAACACATTGTTTAGGAGAGAATAAATCTGAAATCGATTATTCTACAAATCATCTGCTAGCCTCCATTGTCATGGGGACAAAAATATACAGTATATAAACAATTTTATATAAATTTAAAAAATTGTTTTAACAATTGTTTATTTTAGAATATATTTTATTAATTCTAAACATTATACAATAAAATCAAAAAAATAGATAAAAACAATTCACATTAAATTAATATTCCAGGTTCAATACAAGTTAAGCTTAATCGACACCATTTTTTGCATAATATAGATTACCACAAAAAATATTTTTGACTTGTCCCTTGTTTATATACTTTATATATAAAAAGCAAAAATCGAAAAATGGAAGTGAATTAAGCCAATCCATAAACATTAAAATACACAAGGACTCAGAAGTATAGCCACAAGATGTAAACATTATACATGTTAACATGATTTTAGTGTGATAAAATTGCTTAAGCTTTTCTGTGTGAAAATAATCCAAAATGACCATTTAAAAAAAAAAAAAAAAAAATGAAGTTTGAACAGAAGAATTATGTAAGTGCTTTTATAAAATAAGCTTCACATATCTACCTTCAAACCCTCCAAAAATCTGCCCCATTCACTTCCACTGTAAGTGAATCTGTAACCTCGATTTTTGCTTTTATTAAAGAGACCGTAACGTTGGGTGTCTAGGAGTGGAAGAGTAAGACAGGAGATGCAGGAGTGGAATCTTTAGATCCTTTAAACACGCTGGAGTGGAAACAAACAAAAAGGCTAAACAGTAGTGGTCGCTGGAGTAGAACAAATACTAAATCTAAACATAACACTTCACTAACTCAACGTAACACTTCAAGGACTGACAAAAGGATTAACAGAACTAAAGGATATTTATACACAAAAAAAGACCAATGATGCAATGGAGGGCATGTGGAGGAGGATTGGAAACAGGTGGGAATGATGAGGGCAGGTGCACTATGGGAAATAAAGTCTGGGGGAAAACTTCAAAATAAGAGTCCTTGAAGAAAATGAGGGAGACAGACTGTGACACCACTACTACTACTACTACTACTACTAGTACTAGTACTACTACTCCCCCCCCAGGGGGAAACCACTGGGGAAGTGGGCGGAGCTGCGGAAGAGACGGAGGATGGAGCCAAGGGAGGTGGAGCTGTGGAAGGCAGAGTCATGGAAGGGAATACAGGCCGAGAACGGGGATCGACCTCCACGGTCGAGAGCATGGGCATTGACTGGGGAGGAGGAGTCCCATTCCTTCCTAGATACGGGGACGGTCGAGGCTACAGGCACTGGCTTTGGGCACGGGCTCGCTAACCCTGGTCGCTACCGCTGACTGCAGCAGGGAATCGACCACCGGAACCTGGAGAGGATGAGCCCCCCCCAAAAAATTTAGGGGAATAGAATGGAGGAGTTACCTTGGAGATAGGGGGCGTGGAAGGTGCGGAGAGAGGAGTCAACAACTCTGACAAACGTGATGAAAGTGAAGGGTAATGCAAATTTCGGGTTGTTTAGGATGTAATTTGCCAAGGGAAGATCATCCACCTCCGGAAGTGCTGTGGGTCTGTGGAAGTTTAAGCTCATTCCATAAATGGGCTTGAGGTACATGTCCAGTATCGATGTTGAAGCAGCGAGGTGAAGGAACTTGGTAGAGTATTCCAAGAGGGGAAGATCCTGCCTGAACAGCTCCAAGAATAGCTCTGTTGGCTCCATGCTTAGGGATGTGCTCGTAGAGGTGAGGCTTTGTAGGAGAGGAGGATTAGTGGGATCGCTGGAGTAGAGGAAGACGTTAGGAGGAAAAGGTAAATGTATCTGGTCATCAATGACTGACAAAGGATGAGCAGAACTAGAGGGTATTTATACAAACAATGACTAATGATGAAATGGAGGGCAGGTGAAGAGGATTGGAAACAAGTGGGAGTGATGAGGGCAGTGCACTATGGGAAATGAAGTCTGTGGGAAAACTTCAAAATAAGAGTCCTTGATGATAACGAAGAAAATGAGGGAGACAGACTGTGACAAAGATATTATGCCATACATTCTGTCAGTTGAGCTTAACTTGAATTGAACCTGAAATTTTCCTTTAAATAATATTAATATAATATAAAAATAGATTAATAATTTAATAATAATATTAATAACATTAATAATTTATATAAATTTTATATCAATATAATCGATAATATATATCTATATCTATATATATATATATCTATATATATATATATATATATATATATATATATATATTATACTATTTAAAAATCATATAGTTATTAAATAATATATTATAAACAATTTATTATTTATTATTATATAACTATTTATATAGAAATTATATAATTATTTACATTTTTATAATATATTAATAAATATAAAGTTTTTTTTATTTATTAAATATAATAAATATCACTTTATTTAAAACAAAAAATAAAAATACAGTTTCATAGCTGGTAAGACATTTTTATGTGTGGTATTTTTTTCAATTCTGAAAATTTTGTCTTAGATAAATATGTTAATCTGTTAGTATGTGTACATATCTTTGCTTGTAATTGTGGGAACAAGCCTGTGGTTGGGTGCTTGCTGTGTGTGTGTGTGTGTGTGTGTGTGTGTGTGTGTGTGTGTGTGTGTGTGTGTGTGAGTTCACATCATATACATGTGTGTCTGTGCTCTCTTCCAGACGGTCAGACAGTCACCTTCACCAAAGTCTGTCCTTCCTGGACCGTGTGTCACTCTACACCAAAGCAGAATGGGACACCATGGGACTGTGCATGTTGTCTTGAATCATTTCGATGACACTGTTCTGTAAGTGTCGGTTTGTATGTGAGTGTTTGTCTAGGTTTTGATGTTACGAAGGGACATAATGCGTAAATACTGTATGTCTGTACATGTTGGTGAACATGTTAAAGGAATTGTTCACCCCAAAATTTACACTCTCTCTTGTAGTTACAAACCCGTATGACCATCTTACTTCCGTAAAACACAAAAGAAGATGTTAGGCACATTGTCATGGAATTCAGGATTCTTAAAAAATTTCCCTTTGTGTTCCACAGGAAAAAAAAAAAAAAACAGCTTACGAGTTTGGAACATCATGGGGGTGAGTAAATAATAACAGAACTTTCATTTCTGGGTAAACTATTCCTTTAACCACAGTATATCTCTTCTTTTGTGTTTTGGTTGTATTTAGGTCATGGGTCTACTGTAGGTCTCTAACCCTGAAGTCTAATTTCAGTACGAAGCATCATGTGTTAATAAACCTTGCACTAGTTCCAACGTATGCCGTGGGAGACCACTTGCATCAAAGCACCAATCAAAAACTGGTGCAGATATAATTTGTCATCAGGGATTTCCTGCTGGAAAATTATTGAGAAGATACAGGGCCGATCAATACTATGGATCTTCACTGCAGTGGCTGATTGTCCAATTGCTGTGAAACATGTGAAAGGATAAAAGGCCACGCCTGCTAGTCTCCAACAGACTGCCGACTCAGCATAAGGCCTGTCAGATTCCTCCTGGTGGCCCTGATTGAAAATTATCATGCCGCGGTGTCCAAGCTCTATTTAACGCGCTCACCGATTGTGGAGTGCGAATCGTCCGGTCCTCTTCACTGGCTCACGAGGAGGAAACATCACTCAGTACTGTACTGGTGTCTTCCCAAAGAGCACAAAATGTTTTTACAACATTTTCAATTTAACGTTGCGTTTTGGTTGCAGTAAGTTAACATCACATTGGAATGTTGTAAAAACATTCAAAAAATTTTAAATTATTTAATTAACCAAAAGGAAATTTATGAAACATTGCAAAAATATCTACCATTTAGGTTTAAATTAGCCTTCAAGCCGTAAAAATACCTTGTTTTATTTTGAAAACAAAACCAAACCAAACATTTTTGGGATATTTTATTTAGGTTTTAAAAGAATGCGATCTGTACATGTGAATGAGACGTTTCCAAAACGTTGTGAAAATACGACAAGGCCACATTACAACGTTTGTGAAACGTTATCGTCTACAAAAAAAAGTTTAAACAAACCAAAACAAATATGGACATAGGGATCTTTTTTTTTTTTTTTCATTTTGTTTTATTGGTAAACACTTTACTTTTAAAGTTGTATGTGGAAAAACATTTTGACAACGACAAACACTGTGTAGTACCAGGTTGGATGTTGTAATGAGGTTCCAAATATGTTGCAAGGTGTTGTGCTAACAACGTTTCTGAAAATATGTAACTTTTATGTCGTATTAAGTAACCAAAATAAATGAAACATTGTGAAAAGATATTTGTTTTTTGTTTTTAAAGTAGCCTCAAAACGGCAATATAACTTCTTTTATTTCAAAAAAACAAAACCAGACCAAACTGAAACGTTAGTGGGGTGTTTTTTTTTTTTTTTTATTATTATTTATTTATTTTTTACTTTGTGAAATTTAACGTTTAAACCAAACAAACAAAGCTTGCAGACTTAGTTCAATGGCAAATTTGTGCCAACACTGGGCAATGTATTTACCATAATTACCAAACATTAGATTGCTGGTAATATGGCAGATTTTCTGATTTACACGTATCACATTTAAATTGAGCAAAGTATTATTAATAAATATTTAAAGACAACACTGGAGTTTTGTATTTGATATCAGTCCCACTCTTTCGTTTAATTTTTCTTTTCTTTTTTTTTCTGTTCAAATGTTTATTTTATGTTATTGGTGACCACTTTATTTTTAAAGATAAATGTTATAAAAACATTTTGACAACAACATATCCAGTAGCAGGTTGGACTTGGTGATGAGATTCAAAAAATGGCGCAAGGTGACATTGTAATTATTACGAAAAAAAAAAAAAAAAAATGTCATGTTAAGTAAGTCTGATAAACACATTATCACAATCTTTTCACGACTTGAGCAAGGTCTTGGGGGAGATATACAAATGCTTCATAGCACAATCTCTCCTTTTAGAGAGACGTCTAACTGCATTAGAGAGGATACATGTGGAACTGGCAAAATCCCAGACATAACTGACCCTTGCATTTAACTCTGTCTTCATAAATCCCTAATCTTGCACTCCAGACAGCCCAATGCTGGAGGAACACAACATTTTATAGATTTGTTTGGATCTGGTTGACATAAGAAGTTAAAACATTTCACTTCCTGTGGACATATTGCTGAGGAAACCGGTGGTATTTCCGAGGACCGCGCTTATCCTGATAGGCTGACATCCTATATTCAAAGAGACTGAAGTGTAGTATGAAATGACAGCCATGTTGCAAGGCCTTATTTTTTTCCCTTTGTAGAATATTCTAGTGCAGAGGTTTTAAATTCTGATAGGGTCGTGGAAAGAAGGGAAAAACTGCTATGAAAATAAAATGAAACTCACAATATAATTGTGCAGTATTTAAGGTTATCTTACCAGCTTTTTGGACTATTATGAACCCTTGACCATAGAGCACCTTTAATTTATACTCCACTCTGGAAGCACTCTCTATCGTTGGACAATGTTTAAAAACCAAAAGTGTCTTTAGAAGTTAATATATTATTTATTTCCATATTACTGAACATATTATTGAACATAAGCCTATCATTGGCCTACAGTCCACAGCAATCGATTCTGCAATTGAATTTCGTCAATCTGTCCCAGAGAGAACTATTTTAAGGGCTTTTCTAAGGAAGTGTTCATTTACATACAGTACATACTTTTACATGCATAAGGTGGACGCTTTTGGAGAGTCTCACTTTGGTTGTGTCACATCATAAACTGCATTTTTAGGTCGCTGTGTCAAGACAAACGTAGTTTGAAACTTAGAAAAACAGGTATTGAAAACCTTGCATTTGGAATTACGCTCATTCATCTTGTGCTGTCACTGGTGTCAAGCAAGCATGAGTGTGGTTTATTGTCTGTGCAGCTGCGTGTTGCTTATGCAGCTAGAGTATCGCTTACTGCTCCCTGATGAAAACAGATTGAAGCTTAAAGCTTGAATTGCTCCGATGGTAAGAATATTCCTTATTACAGTCTGGGGACATGATTAATTGTGTTTATTTTTTAACACATTATTTTTATATAATGAATCGCACTAAATTAATGCATTAAATCGTCAACCCTAGTTTTTTATATTGCTAAAAAGTGGGTAGGTTTAAGGGTAGGGTTGAGAGACGTAAAATATCTATAAAATAGTAATAATCTAACTATACAAATAAATTAATAATATTAAGGATTTTTATTTATTGTTATGTCTCTACAGTTGTAAATATGTAAAAACTTTTACACTGTTGATGCTGTCAATGCGTGTCAGGTTTTGTGGAGGAAATGGCAGGACTCAAACGCAGAGTAGCGATATGGGCTTTTATTAATACAAAAAATATAACAAAAACAAACAAAAACTGCCCCAAAGGGGAAAAACACAGCCCAGGGCGACAAACCAGATGACGGGATGGGCTGGAGCAGGGCTGGAATAAGATAAATAGGACAAGACAGGACAGGACAGTAACTGACTGACAGACACCTAACCGGGAAACATCCCCAACGAACTGGCACAAGATGAAAAACACAATGGGTTTAAATAGGAAAGAAAACAAGATGATAACAAGGAGGGCAAGTGAAAACAATCAACTAATAATCAGACAGATAACAAGGCAAACAAGAGGGTGGGGTTATCACTGAGGACAGACACGAATGCACAAGGGAATGAGAAAACACAAACCCAAGAGCATTCACACAGCATGAGACAAAACAGAAGTGCCTGGATTCAGCCACAGAGTAAATTAATCAAACCAAACAAAGAGACTGAATTCAGACACAAGACATAAAACAGACATAGAACACATACATGTCAGGGCTCTGCCACAAAGGGGAAAAAACCCAAAACTAAGGGCAGAACCCTGACAATACGTCTATGCGTTCAATGTCTATCCAAATGTACAAAAATGTAAGTGTAAATATTACGTATTAACACCAACGAATAATAATGAAATCAGGCTGCATGTTCCTATGTCATGTTCATAATTTTGCATATTGTTGGGCTTATGCAGTTCATCCTTGTTGACATAAACATCTTAAACCAGCCTAAGCTGGTTTGTTGGTCTTTGTTAGATTAAGCTAGTCTCACAGCCTGGCCAGCTGAAAAGTGGCAAAACCCCCTCTAAAACCAGCCACAAGACCAGCTTTACCAGTCTGCAGGACCAGCTAAGACCAATAAACCATCTTAGTCTGGTTTAAGCTGTTTGTTTTTTTTATTTATTTTTTTTAATAAATACATTTCAATGTTTAAATGTTAAGACATTTTAATTTTATACAATTTTAATGGTGTGTCAGGTAGCCACATTGCCTAATATAAAATCTGGGTCCTGCAGCAAAGCCAGTTGAGAATCACTTTTCCAGTGATCCAAGCTTCAATGAACATTTATTTCACACGGGTTAACCCTACGGTCACATCGCTTTAAGGAAGTAGCATCAAGCAGTATCAATGCATTTGTGTGTTAGTGTTTGTGCGAGAAAGTCTGGACAGTTCCAAACCTCTTAGGCTTGTCTTATTCGATGCCCCCTGACAACCCAATATCAAAAAGCTCGATGTGAAGGCAGAGAGCCAAGCAACGAAGATGACGAACCCAGACTCTGCCTCAATGCCCCTGCAGGCACACACAGAGGAAATTAACTGACCACTGTATACAGAACAAGCAGTGAAAAGGCCTAAACAGGCTTCAACTGAAAGATTTACCCTGACAGGCTTCTCACTTCAATTTAAAAGTATTCTTGCACCAATTCTAGCCATGCACATCAGCCTAAACTTTTACTTATTGGTACAAAGAAACATGCCGTCATGTGTCATAGCATAAAGTGGCACTTGTATTAGTACTTTACACATTTATTTATGTTTATTGTGACTTATGTTAAAAAAAAAAAAAAAAAACAAACAAAAAAAAAACACAAGAGCACAACGGTCTGGTTCCTAAAGTTAATATCCCATACATTTTTACATAAGGGATTGATTATTAACGATAACATTTAAAGGCTGAACAACCGTGAGCTCAGAGGTTGTTAATCGATAGTATATGCTTCTGTTAAAGCCATTAGTCCATGCTGTTTCAACATTATTTTTAAGAAATCCTGTTTAATAGCAGAATTCCTGGTGAAGAGCTACACTACCCATGATCCTGAAGGGAAACGATTCACCAATCAGAGAATTGTGGTGAACAAAGCAGCGATTGTTCCACTCCAGCGTGTTTAAAAGCTCTGTAGCGACCGCTCACTCCCATGATGCACTGTGATTAAGGCAATCAAGTTGCTCCCCCTACACTCTTAAACTACTTATACTGTATATTTACAAACATCTGGATATTTCACAATAAAATCTAAATATATTATTTCTTTACATATAATCAACAACTTGAAATAAATAGTTTTATATTTTCTATCGTTTTTAATTCAATTATACCAATCACAGTGCTTCAAGGGATTGTAGTTAAAGGGATAGTTCATCCAAAAATGAACATTCTCTCATCATTTACCCTAATGTCATCCCATATGTGTATGACTTTCTTTCTTCTGCTGAACACAAACGAAGATTAAATATTAAATATACTGATTAAATCAATATCTTCAGAAGCGATATGATAGATGCGAGTAAGAAAAGGACCTAAATATTGATCTGTTTCTCACCCACACCTATCGCTTCTGAAGATGTGGATTTAACCACTGGAGTCATATGGATTACTTTTATGCTGCCTTTTTGTGCTTTTTGGACCTTCAAAGTTCTGGTCACCATTTACTTGCATTGCATGGACCTACAGAACAGAGATATTTTAGGCTTTTTTTTTTTTCTTTTTTTTTTTACAACACACAAAAAGACAGTTATTGGGCCCCAACTATGTAACCTACAGAAGGGTTAACTGAACGAATCAGTGAACGAATACAAATAATTTTTTTGGTGAATGGATTCAAAAGATTTGAGTCATTTGGCTGGACCAAAATCACCTCCATTTGTTGAAGCCCTTAAAATGTGAAAGTGCCTCTACACTTGTCGACTTGACAATACTGTCAGAACATGAACAGTTACTCAGAAATTTCATGCATTCAACATAAAAGTGCACTGACCTCTACACCCGCACATTATCCACTCAGTGTAACGCGTGAGTCAAACCGACAGCAGTCTTGAGGCGTTACGGCCTGTGGCTTCCACGTGCGTCACACAGCATCTAGGGGGAGCCGATGATTCTCAAGCCTGTACCACCACACGCTGAAGTGGATGGAGCCATTAGTTTCATCATCACTTGTGTTGTTCTGGAGAGTTCTGCTGTGATGTAATCTTCACTTCGCGCTGGAGGAGGACATATGGGGGTGTGGTGACCCGAGCATATACGCCTGATAAAAATAGTGCAGCTGCTGTGAATATGCTCCATGAGAGCGATGGAGGTGCTGTCATTGAGCTAAAGTCTGTGGTGCTGAGCGGGCACTGTTTAGATTCAGATTGCTTTATTATTTGTCTTACTTTCAAAAAAGAAGCTGTGAGAATAGAGGTATTATTTAATCATGACTTCTATATTTGATATTGATTGTTGTGCAACATAAATCAACAAACTAACAATACCTTTTTAAAAAAAGATGAAATGTTTCAATTCTGTGCCATTAGAGACGCCAATGGGATTAGCAACAATTGGTCTGCAAAAAATGTGGCTGCTAATTGACTGGTTTCAGCAGGTTCCCTGGACTCTGCTACATCTTTCTTAAACAGAGCAAAGCATTAATAAGTACAAAATGTGGCTTTAGACTCCAAAATATTGTTTATTTCCATATTATTGAACATAAGTCAGTCAATGGCCTACAGTCCACAGCAATCCATTTTGCATTTGAATTCTTCAATCAGTCTGAGATTTATTATAAGGAATTTTCTAAGGATGCATCAATGAACACCTGCATCAGATGGACACTGGAGCGTCTCACTTTTGGTTGTATCATGTCATAAACACATACCATTTTTTTTTTCTGATTTTCTCCCCTTTTTCTCCCCAATTTGGAATGCCCAATTCCCAATGCGCTCTAAGTCCTCGTGGTGGCATAATGACTCGCCTCAATCCGGGTGGCGGAGGACAAATCTCAGTTGCCTCCGCGTCTGAGACCATCAACCCACGCATCTTATCACATGGCTTGTTGGACGCGTTACCACGGAGACATAGCGTGTGAGGCTTCACGTCATCCACCGCGGAATCCACGCACAACTCCCCACGCGCCCCACATTATAGCGACCACGAGGAGGTTACCCCATGTGACTCTACCCTCCCTAGCAACCGGGCCAATTTGGTTGCTTAGGAGACCTGGCTGGAGTCACTCAGCATGCCCTGGCCTCGCGAACTCCAGGGGTGGTAGTCAGCATCTTTACTCGCTGAGCTACCCAGGCTCCAAACACATACCATTTTTAGGTTGCTGTGTCAAGTTAAACATAGTTTAATACTTAGAAAAACACGTCTTGAGATCCCCAAGTTCAGATTTGCGCTCCATCAAGCTGTCTTTGAATGCAAGAACGCGTTCTCATCTTGTGCTGTTGTCGAGTGTGGTTTGTTCTTTGTATAAGCTGTGCAATGCCTATACAGCTGAAGTTTTGCTTACTGCCCCCTGGAGAAAAAAGCTGGTACATCCAGCTTTTTAACACGTTATATATTATATAATTAATCACACTGAATTAATGCGTTAAATCGACAGCCATTATTATATTATATTATATTATATTACAGCAAGTGATTCTCAGCATAGTTTAGAATTTGAAGTTCACAATAATTGTGGTTATATCAAATAAGATCAAATAATTGCAATCAGGTGATTATGTAATCAGTGAAAAAGACCTACTATGGTCAGAATGGAATACTAGCAAATAGTATATGAAACATGCAGTATGAACATTTCAAACAGTAGTTTTAACAATGCGATAGGGAGAACAAACAGACCCAAGAGCAGAGGAAACATTTATGGAATTTATTAATAATAAAAGGCAGTCACTGTGGATGTCGAGGACCCTGCACCGGCTGCAGCAGCAGGAAGAGGCAACAGAGAAGCGAGTGTGCTGAGGCCGCGCTCTGGGACAATCCTTGAAGAGTGTGTTCAAAGGATGTGTGTGTGCATTGTGGAAGTCAGGAACAGATTCGTAGAATCCTCCGCTGAAGCTAGTGAGGTGCAGAACAGCGCACAGCTAAAGAAGGTGATAGCACTCCCGACACACGGGCAGAGACGAGGTATCCTCCATGAAAGACCAGCTGTCACGCAGCAATACTGAAAGGCAACCACACACCCAACACGTGGGCAACCAACAGATACATGAGACAGGACCAACTAGACAGAGATAGTGAGGTTAGTACTCAACTTCAAACAACAACCTAGCAAAGATACTGAGAACATGACGTGCTTAAGAAGGGCGTGAATTAAAGGAGAACAGGTGTTGCTCGGCACGCTAATCAGTGTCATGATCAGCGTTTCCCCGGAAACAATCAATGTTTCCATGGAAATGCTGATCATGCATGTCAGCCGTGCTTGCGAGACATGGGGAGAGAAAATGACAAAACAAACAAAACAAAACAAATCGGCAAACTCACCAGAGCCGTGACAGTAATACTTAGAAAAACACGTCTTGAGATCCCTAAGTTCAGATTTGCGCTCCATCAAGCTGTCTTTGAATGCAAGAATGCGTTCTCATCTTGTGCTGTTGTTGAGTGTGGTTTGTTCCCAATCGACCAAGGCAGAAATTGTGTGACAGGCAGATCCATACTGCAGCCGGGCAGGGAGAAGTGTCCAAAAGCCAGGGGTTTTGTCCAAAGGTGTAGTGCTCACCAGTAACCCCTCTCCTACTGATGAGCGACGTCTTTTACCAGACAGGAACCAGAAAGTTGATCAGATCGAGTACAATAAAAACACAGTCCATTAACGAGATGTCGCTGCTTCTCCCTACATGAGATTCGGGTTCTTGCGACTTGCATAGGCTCAGTATCGGGCGTGATGTCAGTGAGAAGGCTGAAGAAGCAGATCGAGTAGGAGGATCAGCCGCCAGGCTGGGTGGAGAGCGGCGTTGACGGTGGCGACGGTGTAGGGTTAGATGTTGATTGACTCGGATAGCCAAATCCACCAAGTTATCGAAGCACGGAGGCAAATCCAAAGATTTAATCTCGTCCAGAATGTCATCGGAAAGGCCATGCAGAAATTGACCCCACATAGCGTGGTCATTCCACTCACACGATGCAGCTAGGGTGTGAAATGTAATTGCATAATCGGAGACTCATTGATCTCCTTGAGAAAGTCCAGATAAAATCCTAGACGCCTCCCGACCTTGAGCCGAGCGATCAAACACTCATCGGAGATCCATAGAATAAATATAATAGGAAGCGCAGTAGGGATGTCTGTTGTCCCACATGGCAGTGGCACATTCACCAGCCCTTCCGGTGAGGAGCGTAATAACGCAGGCCACCTTCATTGTATCCAAAGCAAAAGTGGAGGGCTGCAATGTGGAAAACAGGGAACATTGTGAAAGGAATGCGCTGAAGGATTCAGCCTCACCTGAATACGGGACTGGAGGGGGAATGCAGGCTTCAAAGTGTCCAGGAGCCAGTGGAATCCCCGGAGCCAGCTAGGAACCCTCCTGAGGGGGCTCGGCATCAGGAGATAGGCGGAGCTGCTGCACAATAGAGGTGAGCTCGTCGAGCTGCAAGCCATCATCTCCAGGGCCTGGTTCGAAGCAGAGATCTGGTTCTGCTGATGTCCCAGCAGGGCTCCCAGCTGAGAGAGGGCAGAGTGAAGAGAAGATTCCTCCGCTGGGTCCATACTGGCTAGATTGTTCTGAAACGATGCGATAGGGAGAACAAACAGACCCAAGAGCAGAGGAAACGTTTATGGAATTTATTAATAACAAAAGGCAGTCACTATGGATGCCGAGGATCCCGGCACCGGCTGCAGCAGCAGGAAGAGGCGACAGAGAAGTGAGCGTGCTGAGGCCACGCTCGGGGATAATACTTGAAGAGTGTGTTCATAGGATGAGTTTGTGCATTGTGGAAGTCAGGAACAGTTTCGTACAATCCTCCGTTGAAGCTAGTGAGGTGCAGAACTGTTCCCAGCTTTAGAGGGTGATACTACTCCCGTCACACAGGCAGAGACGAGGTATCTGTTGTGTAGAAAGTAGTCAGGAGTTGGGTGGAGAAACTATAATTCTTAAATAAGCATGACGAGGCAGAAGTACCTTTTTCTTCTTTATTTTCTGTAACAACATGAACTCATAACACTCACTCACTACTCTTACTCTGTTCTCATTCTCTATCCTTTTTTTCTTCTTAGTACCCAGGAGCGCCCTCTATTGTTTAACACAGGACACAACATCCCCCCTTAGTTAAAGTTACTAAGTGCCTGTTTTACATAGACCACCATATACTAAGTACTTTAACAATATTACAGAACAGTAACAGTAATACACATTTAGCATATTTAACACTGTTAAGTACTTCGAGCTATGTGAATCAGAATCAGAGTATTGAAATAACAGACATATGAAATTCTGAGTACCCTTAGGTCAGTAGCATATTATAAATCCAACACACAGTATCTAACAGAACAATATGTGTAATAACCATATTGTTTACAGTTGTTCTTATTTCACTTTATTTTCCACACTGTTTTACCTGTGTACTTGTACTTTGTATTTAGTTTCAGTTACTTACAAAGTCTTTCATCCACTCAGGTGGTTTTACCGATCTCTCACTCCTCCTGAGGAAATCTGAATGCTCTTGTGGCTCTTGTGGCTGTGAACTGAAACTCCCTGTTTGTTTAGGAGGGAACTTAGTAAGCCTCATTTCATTAATTTTTTTTTCCATCACTCAGCAGGTAAGTATTTTGTCCTATTTGCTGACGAACAGACAAGGGTCGTGTATATTTGGAACTACCCTTAGGTACATGTTCCGGTTTCCTGACTCTCACCAGATCTCCCTCATTGTATAACGTCTGTTTAGCTCTTCTTCTGGTGTCAGTGTAGTTTTGACACTCTTAAGAACTGTTTGTTCTTAACAGTGTCCTTTACTTCAGCACATTTGTCACTCTTCCCCCTCACAGGAAAAATGTCCACCTTTGTTCTCATTTTAAGGTGCAACACTAGTTGTAGAGTGCGGTGTAACGCGGTAGCTCTGCAAAAATTCAGTAACTGCAGGTTTCCAGGGTTTTTTCTCACTATTAGCTGACAAAAGATATTCTTTCAGTACCCGATTCTAGCACTCAACTGCACCGTTGCACTGGGGGTGGTACATGCTCGTGCGCAGATGTTTGATGCCTCTTTCTTACAGGCATTCAGCAAAGGCAGATGAAAGACATTGAGGTCCATTGTCTGTAACAATTAACAAGGGGTTACCTTCACGAGCAAATATAGAATGCAGAAAGAAAACGACCACACCCGTGGTGACTTGAGAAGCAAGTGCCACTTCTGGCGACTTGCTATAATAGTCCACTAAGCAGATAGCAAAGCGACATCCAGGTGCGGCATTCTGAAAAGGTCCGACAATGTCAAGTCCAGGTTTCTGCCAAGGACCATCAGGTAAGTCTATAGGCTGCAAAGGGGCAGGTGCAGTTTTGGCAGTTTTGTCATTTAACTTGCATGGCAAGCAATTAGCAATAACAGTAGTCACTAAAGTGTCCATTTTTGGCCACCAGTACAATTCGCGAAGTCTGTTTAGTTCTGACTAGACCTTGATGAGTTTCATGTGCTAGGCTGACAAGAGGGGCACGCAGGGAAGCTGGTACAAGGAACCGATGCTCACCTCTCCTAATCAGTCCATCCTGTATGGACAATTCATCCCTAACTAAGAAGAAAGGGGCTAAGGCTGGGTTAATATCATTCTTATCAGGCCATCCAGCCTGTATTTGTGTCTTAAGCAAGTTAAGTTCAGGACAGGCTTCCGAAGCTGATTTAAATTCCTCCATGGATAAGGAATGCAAGCCAGAGAAGACTGCAGCAACCATTTCAGGTTCTTCTTCCTGTTCAGCAGTAACTGGTAAAGGCATTCTTGATAAACAATCCGCAGCCTGATTTTGAGTGCCAGGGCGGTACACAAGGTCATCAGCAGCCGAGCTGTCCACCGTGCCACTCTCATTCCAGCACGACCAAGTCCTTTGGTGGCGAGCAGAGTAGTTAAAACCTTATGATCAGTGCGTAATGTAAAATGGTATCCCCATAAGTACGGTCTCCATTTTTCTACAGCGAACACACAGGCTAAGGCCTCTTTCTCTACTGTTGAATATTTCCGTTCCGCAGCTGTGGGGGTGCGTGAAGCAAAAGCAACAGTGCGTTCTACGCCGTCCTCCTGAATCGGTGACAGCACTCCACCAAGTCCGTAGTCTGACGCATCTGTCGACACGATAATTGGGAGAGAAGGATCAAAAAAAGACAGAACTGGGCTGTCCACGAGCACTGTTTTCAGGTTGCTAAATATTTGTCTACTTCAACAGTCCATTCGAAGTGTGATTCCGTCAAATTTCTCAGTAAAGCTCTCATTGGCTCCACGACCATGGCAAAGTTCAGAATGAATTTACTGTACCAGGAAATTAAGCCAAGGAACGAATGGAGTGATGGTAAGTCGTGCAGGGCAGTAGCGTCCACAATTGCTTCAGTGTGCGCAGTATCAGGCAAGATTCCGTCTTTGGAGATCACATGGCCAAGGAATTGGAGAGATGTCTGATTGAAAGTACATTTTTGCATATTCAGTGACAGTCCAGCCTCAGTTAGTTTCTGAATGACTGTTTCCAGAATTTTGTCATGTACTGTTTTAGAAGCAGCATAGACTATAATGTCGTCTAAATAGTTCTGTATGCCCGGCACATTTGTCAGTATGGTCTCCATCATTTTCTGGAATGCTGATAGGGCGGACGCGAGACCTTATGGGACTCGGCAGAACCGAAAAAGTCCATCATGTGTAATGAACGCAGTGAGATCACAGCTCTCGACATGTAAAGGCAACTGATGTTAAGCACATGTTAAATCAATCGTCAAGAAGAAAGCAGCACTGTGTAACTCACACAACAGTTCGTCCATGTGAGGTAAAGGGTGTTTGTCCACAATTAGATCTTTGTTCGGCTCCCGCAGGTCAATACACAGTCTGATTTTGCCTCCTTTTTTCGCAGTGACTACTATTGGCGAGACCCAAGGGGAAGCATCTACTTGCTCAATAATACCTTGTTGCATTAAGGATTGTAATTCCTCAGAAACAACCTGACGTACGGAGAAAGGAAGTCTTAGTTGAACCGGTGTAACGTCCGTACGTATCTTAGCTCTATGCACAAAGCCATTCACGCATCCAACTGTCGCAGTAGTATCCAGAGTATGAACTGGAGTAGGGGAAACAGGAACGGTAAGTGTATTGGCATGGCTAATCATGCATTTCAGTGCTTTGAGTATATCCATACCTAGTAAAGCAGAGCCATGTTTGACAGTGTAGAGTGGGACTGCAGCAGTAGCTCCCTTAAGTGAAACATTAGCTGTTAAGCATCATAGTACTGGAATGTGTCCTTTCATATATGTAACCAATCGAATGCGGGGTGCACTCAGTGGGGAAGTAGCAAAATGACGCCTGTAAAATGTCTCTGGCAAAACAGAAACTGCAGTGCCTGTATCCACTATGAATTCAGTTTCAGCAGACTGGCCCGTATCTGTAGCGATGTGCACTGAGCAAGTAATTCTGTCAACAGCATGGTCAGAGTTTGTATGGCATATTTGTACTTCAGGAAGAAGTTCACTAACTAGTGTAGATGAATGGCAAACTTTTTACATGTATTACATTTCGCCTTAGCTGCTGGGCAGTCTGAAGCATTCTCTAAGTGCTGAGTGGAACCGCATCTGAAGCAAGTACGTTGCACTTTTGTAGATGCGCTCGGCATACGTTTATCTCCCACGTATTTAGGTTTACCCTGCTTATGATGATGTGTCTTTGAACTCACCGCGTGAATTGGAGCCGCATCACAAAGTACAGTAGCATTGTGTAAAGCCTGTTCGATCTGGCAAGCAATAGTCACAGCTGCGTCCAGAGAGGCAGGCTGTTCCAGTAGCAGTTTCTCGTACTGCTGTAGCGTATGCCTTTTCAACGAGCTGGTCCCTGATCATTTCATCTTCAACAGTCCCAAAAGCACAATTAAAAGAAATAAAAAGATATTGTGAGATAGTTTCGCCCTCATTTTGTGCTCTCTGTCTGAACTGGTGACGGGCAACAACCACATTCACTTTAGGGGTAAAATGGCGTTCCAGAGCAACCATGGCGTCATCGCATGTCGTACCTGTATCGCGCAGTGTGTAGAAAATTCATTGTCCTTCTGACCCCAAGCAACGAAGAAGGACTGCACATCTGCAAGCATCCATTCAGGAGCCCCCCCGATGCATTAATAGCCAGCATATAGTTCTCAAAAAAATGTCTCCACGTGCAGAATGGAATCGCCGGAGCATCGCCGCATGGTAGAAATGGAGCCGGTGTGGGAAGACTCGCCATCGTCACCAATTGTTGTGTAGAAAGTAGACAGGAGTTGGGTGGAGAAACTATAATTCTTAAATAAGCATGACGAGGCAGAAGTACCTTTTTCTTCTTTATTTTCTGTAACAACACAAATTCATAACACTCACTCACTACTCCTACTCTGTTCTCCTTCTCTATCCTTTTTTCCTTCTTAGTACCCAGGAGCGCCCTCTACAGTTTAACACAGGACACAACAGTATCCTCCATGGAAGACCAGCTGACACACAGCAATACTGGAAGGCAACCACAAACCCGACACGTGGGCAACCAACAGATACACGAGACAGGACCAACAAGACAGAGAGAGTGAGGTTAGTACTCAGCATCAAACAACATTCTAGCAAAGATATTGAGAACACGACAGGCTTAAGAAGGGCATGAATTAGGGGAGAACAGGTGTTGCTCGGCAAGCTAATCAGTGGCATGATCAGCGTTTCCCCGGGAACAATCAATGTTCCCATGGAAATGCCGATCATGCATGCCGGCCACGCCTGCGAGACATGGGGGAGAGAAAATGACAAAACAAACAAAACAAAATGGCAAACTCACTGGAACCGTGACAGTAGTATAGTCACATGACCTTATTTAGTTTGCCACATGACCTCATTATTTTTAATGTTTAAGTGGAAAAGGAAAGTTGTTTCAGAGGCAGAGCAAGTTATCACATTTTGAAAAATAAATAAATAAATACAAAGAGAATGTTTTTTTCAGTGAAATAACATGCACCAAACTGAATCTTTAACTTGTATTAAGAAAAGAAATATTGGGTCAATTTTGATTTCGTGGTAACTTTAGGACTCGAGTCAATTCAAGTTCAAGTGTAATCTTTAGGTTACAAACGAATAGCTATCATTACATGAAACAAATTTGTTTATATGAAGATGCATCTAAAGAAAGACAGCATGTTGTGTGTGTGTGCGTAGCTGTGTCTATTTGATTATGCAGCTCTAGCTGTGATGGCAAACTGCATATGAAGGACTCATACTCGGCAGAACAGCGTGCTACAGTATATTGCAACAGCCACTCTGTAATGATAGAGATATTGAGAGCTGTAATTGTTATTATTGCCAAACCCAAATTGAAACTCATAACCTGCCTGACTCCAGCTATCAGCTGTCATTAAGTAAGAAAACAAACGTCTCAGCTGCGTGGCCCGAGTGCCGCGAGCTGTCTTCTGACACGCAATGTAATTGAAGAGGGAGTCGAGCTGTTTGAATGACTCAAAAGGAGAAGAAATGAGCACTTGATCAGAGCGTTTGTATGTCTATAGAGATGATTTGATTTCACGTAACGTGTGTTTTATAGCCCAACACGCCATTCATTTGCATAGAGGCAAGTCAAAATGTGATGCTTTTTATTTAGCCGTTTTTGGAGAACAATTGAGGAAAGGTTTTTTGTGTTGTCAATCTCAGTGGCATGTCATCTCATTATATCAGGCCTTTTAGAGATGCTTAAACGCACACACGTCTGGCTAACTAAATAAGGATATGTTGTGTACGTGTAGGTCTATTGATTTAAATAAAGATAATTATATTTACTATAGAGAAACCCTAACCCACATCCTAACTTTAAGGTGGGCCTACATGGTGTGATTTTTATTCTGTCAGGAGCTCACACGACAGGCTTTTTTGCGAATGACCATCGATGAGTCTAGAAATATCGCCACCGATCGCCAAGAGTGGAAGTGTATCATGAATGACACATGAAATCCAGCGGCACCTACAGCAGCGAATTGGTTGAGAGGACGACCTGCTCCCCAATCGTCAGCTAAGGATTAAAAAACATTACGATAATGAAAATTGGGATCAATGTGTCTTGAAAATAGTGTCACAATGCAAACATGGTTGTAATAGTCCTAAATATAGGCTTAACTTTCTTTATGCAAAATATATCTTTTTTGTATTGATTTGGGGTTAAATATGACCAAGACATGATCTTAACACGTTTCATGAGAATATCCCTTATTTACACTGGATAAAACGTAATAAATAGAATGACTTCAGTATAACTAGAATGTAAACAGTAGACAATGAGGCAGCTAACTAGTTTTGAACAGCCTATAATATCTAGCAAAGCAGAGCAATGGTAATTTCTTATTCAGTCATGATTGCAGTCTTTCACCTTCCTTCCCGGTAAAAGAGTAAAAGACCCTGTTTCTGTGTGAAATCACCTGGCTGTAAGAGTTTTTGGCATTTATTATGTTTTATCACAAAAGTCTTTCTTTGATATCACTTTACAAGCTTTAGGCACAGCCTCCAAGGGAGCGATACGCCATCAAACTGGTCTGCAAAAAATGAGCTAGCGCCGAAAAAGAGTTAATATGTAAAGTTATGGAAGTTATAAAAGTGATAAAAAGGTTATTTGAGATTTCACTATTTTGCTCCACTTTCGTCTTTTATATCAGAGATTCATCATTTTCAAATTAAGAGACTTTGTGTATGAAGAACACACTTATTGTCTACTGTTTGACAGTAGTTGAGATGTACATGTTTGAAAATGATTTAGCAAGCACTCAGGTGAGGTGATATTTCTCAAATATACTGTTAATATGACAGGATTTTAACACCACTAAAATGAAACTGTTCTCTACTTGTTAAATGTTAGTATTGCACATTTTTTGGAGCAAGTTAAACTTTTCATATCAAAAGGAAATAAATGGTGCTGTATGTTTTTCCTGCAGCCCATGAGCCTAGTGTATTGTTTGGTGTTTAAAGGGGACATATAATTGGAACAGGACTTACCTTGCTTTTTAAAAAAATAAAATAAATATGTACTATGTAGAAAAATCCATGTAACTGTTTTTTTGTGCAAGAAACTAACATTACAAGTAGACTAAGGAAAATGAAATGCACAAATTTGTAGGATATGTCCCTTTAAAGTTTAAGGCCCAGTTTTTAGGGATTTGCTAGCAAATGCATTATGCAGCTTTATGCTCTCTATAGCAGACGATACTCACTGGGGCGTAACGCGATGGGTGGGTTGGGGAGGGCACACTAGGGGGGCCTTCAACCCAGTCTGTGAACCCGAGCCAAGTAGCGGCACTTAAGGTGAGGGGCCGAGGTGGCGGAGAAGTAATTTAATCGCAGACTCTACCCAATTCCCCGGACGGGTGAGTTTAAGAAAGGTCATGGCAGGAAGCAGGCCCGAGCCACCCCTTTCCAATTACGAGCGCCGCGGCAGAACACAGCGGAGCGATTCGTGGGGTGACAGTCATTTAGCAGCACCTCATCTGAAGGGAAGGAAGTCGCAGATGGTTGATAAGGGAGTAAAAAATGATTTGCCAGGACCTGTTAGCCAACAATGCACATGGACCTACAGCCCATAAACCCCCCCCCCCCCCCACCCACCCAAAGGCAAGACTCTAACTACAATAAATATACCCATTCTTTCTTTCTCTCTCTCTCTCTCTCTCTCTGTCTGATCATCTATCTATCTAATATATATATATATATATATATATATATATATATATATATATATATGTATATATATATCATCTATATATTATCTCTTGAAGCTTTTATATGCTTTTTCCACACTCACACTCTGAATCTCCTATTTACTCAGTTCACTCTTTTGCCATCTGTCTATCTTACTCTCACTTCCTCTTTTCTCTCATTTTCTCTTTCTGCTGCTCTGTCCATTCCACCTCCTCTTCCCTGCCTCCTTCCTTCCCCTGCTCCCTTTCTCTCCCTCTTTCCTGCCCTGAGGCCACGTGACGGCCCCGCATGATTATTGGTGCAATCACTCATGTAACAGCCTGCCCAGCTTTCAGTGGGGCCTCCTGTATTTGTCACTGTCACTTCCCAAAGTGCTCCGCCATTGTCTTGGAAATTGTATGTGTAAGGCAAGAGATGCCTGTGACCCACTTCGACAAGGAAGCCGGTGACGTGAGGGCGCTCATCGCCGCGGAGGGGAAGAAAAAGTGCAAAAAAAACTGAAAGGGAGGGGGAAAAAACAGCAGTTTGATGTGTCCTATTATGTGTCCCAGCTAGAGCCATAAATAAATGTGACAAGTTTTTTGTTGCGCGTGAAAGTCCTTGACTCTGCCTCCTGTTCGAGCGCCTCCTCTCCGGCACTGAGATGCTGCCAAACTCCCCCCACCCGATCCCGGATGATAGATGGCACGGCGAAGCAAATGACAACGGGATAGATTTTTAGTTTGTGCTTTGGAAGGGATCAGTAATGGTGCTTTGCTGTACAAAGCAATAAATGGGAAGGACGAGTGAGGGAGAGAGGCGGAAAGCGAAAAGAAGAGAGATGGAGGGAGGTAAAGATTCATTGCTGCAGTCTGAGGGGGTTGGAAATGATAATCACTGACATGCGAATTACTAAATATGGACTTTTGGACATTTTAGCCAAGTTTTTGTACTGGAGTGGACAGCGAAGGATGAACTGGCAATTTTTTCTCTCCAGGAAATATCCAGGGACTTGGAGCTGTTGCCTGGCATGCCACTTTTCCTTGCAGTTTGTTAGAACATATTTTTTTTATTATTTTTTTTTTGTCAGAGCTGTGGCTTAGTGGTTAAAACACACATGTGCTCTGATTCATTATACCTTGGCGCTCATGTGGGTGACGCAAGTTTGAATCTAGCACTACTGTACATATAAAATTAAAAGTGTGACAAAAGGCCAAAAAGTAACATGATCATTTCTATCAGAGCTGTGGCTTAGTGTTTAGCACATACTTGTGCTGTGAAACATTGAGCTGTGGTGCTCATGTGAGCAACACAAGTTTGAATCCAGTTCTACTGTACCTAAAAAAAAGAATAAGTGGGAAATATGGCAAAAGTAAAAGATCATTTCTATCGGAGATGTTAGCACATACTTGTATCTATCTGTCTGTCTGCCTGTCTGTCTGTTAGCACATACTTGTGCTGTGACACATTGAGCTGTGGTGCTCATGTGGGCTGTGTAAGTTTGAATCAGGTTTTGCTGTACCTATAATTAAAAAAGGGGAAACCGAAAATAAAATTACCATTTCTGTGCACAGCTGTTGGAGCTGTTATCTCATTTGTCCCATCATATCTTGTCCTCTTCCTCTACTGTATCTATAAAGAAAGTGGTAAAAAGGCTGAAAAAAAAAATCATCATCATTTCTGTTGTGGCTTTGCAATTAAAACAGTATGCCGTGATGCTTGTATTGGTGATGCAGTTTCAAATCTGGCTTGTGGCGTTTCCAATTCTCATTTTAGCTATCATTTCCAGTCCTCTTTCTCTATTGTTTGTATGAATAAAAGTGGAAAAACATGTAAAAAAAAGAAAATAATCATTTCTGTCAGAGTGATGGCCTAGCTGTTATCAAATGTGCTCTAACACATTGCGCTTTAGCGATCATGCAGGTGACGTGAGTTCGAATCTATATTGTAAAGTGGGGGAAAAAGCCAATGAAAGAACTTTTTGTATTTTTGCCGCTGACGTGGCCTAGTGGTTAGTGCACAGCGCTGAAACGTTATGTTGTGGTGCTTCTGCAGGTGGTGTAAGTTCAAATTCAACTCAGATTTGCCAATTCCATTCCCCCATCATTTTATGCCATCTTTCTGTACTGTACCTATAAAAAAAAATGGCTAAAATGTTTATCAATTTAAATCAGCTCCTTTAAAATACATTTACATCCTACTGTTTACACATTTGTACTGCTATTTGTTTCAGGTAGGAGCTCATCTTTGCTGCCTTTGACATGATGCAGAAAAATAAAAGCATAAAAAGTATGTTTTCATATTCATCAAGATAATTGCAATACACATACATATGCGTTGAACTTTACATAATGAAAATGGACAGGAGTGAAAGCAGCACCCGCGCTCATTACAAATGGATGTGACTTTTACCTGGTTAGCACTCTGGTAATGAAGTGACATCATCTTGTCCACAGCTGTGTGATGGATACGTGGGCTTGGTTAAAATACCCTCCGCAGATCTTCATTGCCAATTAGACGACTGATAGATGGCATTATCAGTCACGTTAATGAGCACGGACTGACACGTGTGCCCGCTGTGGTCACCTGGCCTACGTGGCCTCTGTACCACGCTGCACCATATTTACCAGCTCCCATCCAGCTGGGCGTGTTAAACATTGATAGCCCCCAGATTTGATCCTGCCTCAATGAGGTACACTCGTATCGAACTGAATGTAGATTTGTGTTAATGTCCAGAATCTATTTTTTCCCCAACTCTAATTTTAACCAGTTGAAGATATTTTTGTAGTGTGCATGAATGCAATGACAAATCAAAGGCATTTAAATTAGTCTATAGACCTATCAGTAATGACATGTGTTTATAATAAGTGAGTTTTAATTGGCCTAATGCATGTTTGTTTCACTATTCTTGTGGCGAACGAAAAATGACTGCTGAAAAAGCCTCACCTGACATTCAATAGAAGCTTTAGAACCAACGTGAAAAGAAAGGCAGCAATTTGGAATTATTTGTAATTTGTTACATCGCATTTCTTACTTGCAGTGTTGACAGACATCCAATAAACAATGCAAGCAAGCCATGTGACCAAACTAGAATGCTCTTATAATAATTAAAAAAGGTGTAGACTCTGTGTAAATAAGAAATTAAGGGACTAGTCAGACCGAACCCGTTCTTGCACTAAACAAAGCTAGATGCAGCTGAACAATAGAACAGCACACATTTGTCTCGAGATGCGATTTTAAACGTTGAATTTCTATTGAACTTGACACGCCATCTAAAACAACGTGCCACTTCTGCGTGAGACACTTAAAGTCTGACATGGTGCAACAGTCAAAGACGTCCATCTAGACTAGCGTGTGTTCACAGAAATATATTTTAAAACAGCTCAGATGAATGCATGTTTCGTGTGAACTGCCCCTTATTCTGCAGTGTAGACATGTTTGTCAGCTATATATAATGGGAGAGTTTGTAGAAGTTCAGATCTTTGTGCACAAACAGTCAATGAGCTGTGAAACATGGGAAACTACACACTTGCAATGACAGAAATAATAATGGGGTTGTTTGTGGCATTTGTAGTATTGTGTTGCATGTTACAGTTTCTATGCCTCTATGTGATTCTATGGTTGATACGTAGTATACCTATATTGTTGCAAAATAATGTTACTTTTCGACCTTTTCCTCACACAATCCTATCTTAACACTTTTTAATTTCTTTTAATTTAACACGTTCATTTTTGCAATTATTAGTTGACTGTTTAACACGTTAAAAATATTACATGCTCGACTCCACTGCCAATTCTAGCACAGAAACTGATTGAGTGGAGCAAATCATGCTTATTCATTATACTTGAAGCATGTCCCAGGCATAATAAACACAGGAGCGGATTTACTGTACAGAGAATGGAGATTTCACCCACAAGTGGTGAGCCAGGTGTGGGAGAGATACGGGCAAGCTGCTGTATCTCTTCGCATCGCCCGAAAAACACTCACTGTCAGCTGAATCAGCGTCAAAAGCGAAACTGTGCGAGAGAGACACAATGTGTGTGCGATAGAGACTGAACGGCAGCCAGAGAAGTTTTGAGATTTTAAACTTCAGCAAATTAAACTTCAGCATTCAGCATTCAGTGTCATTCATAGTGTTTAATAAACTGAAATGATCATCGCAGATGTATTATCTTGCCAATAAAGCTCATAATTAACTGAATCTGCCCATTTGATTCTTTTATTAAAAAAAATTAAATAAAAATAAAAGATCCACTGGAAAACAGCAGAAGATTTTATCCAATTTGAAATTACAGCATGTCAACTGATTTTATGGCATGTAAACATATATTTGTATCAAAGATTTATACCTGTAAAAATGTGTCTAACTTTATCTGCAAAAAAACTGAACATTGAAACGTACTTATTTAAATAATTAAAATAAATGATGACTAACCAGTTTCTTGCAAGTTTGTTGAGACAAAGTATAAATATATTTATGATTTTATTTTAATGTTTGTTTAAATGAACCATGCACTATGATTAATCGCAATTAGTCACAACTGTGCGATTAATTAGTTTAAAATGTATCAATTCACAGCCATAGATTTTTGTCATAATTTTGCTACCCTAGTCCTACAGACACTGTAAGCCATGACCACTTCCTTATTGAAAACATTGTTTAACTTTATAATGGTTTCGGTCTTCTTATTACAACGAGTAAATTAATTTAAGTGAATCTCTCAATAAGAAAGCATTATATTAAGTCCTCCAGGGGTAGCATAATAATTACAAAGAATAATTTGATTAACTGTCAAAGACAAAAAACTTCAAGATTCATGCAAACAAAGCTGTAAGGCCTGGATACGCTTTTCTCATTATCAACATGCTGATAACTTTTATTCATTTTTTCTATATTTATCAGCAATATAACACCAAAAATCCCCTGTTGTGTTTATATAACTGCCATTTGTTGTGGAAACCCAGCAACACCCAGAGTCTCTCGGTGGACATCCTAATTAAACAAACTCACGCGAGCATTACGGCCAAGGTTGTGATTTATGATATGGCCTGAGATAGTTAAAGCCGGCTTCCGTAAAAAATCCATCACGTACATCACCGGACATTACCGCCCTAATTAAACACCCAAATGCCTGCAGATATCATTAAATTGCAAAAAAAACACCCTCTCCCTTAATAAAGCACCACATCTGCGATATTACAGAAGAGGACAGTATTATGGTATAAAAAAACATCCCTCCACAAATGTGAGTGTAATTTGTCTATTTTAGGTTGAATGTTTCGTGCAATGTGAAACTGATTAATTATTTGAAACATACTGATTGTGACTAGCGGAGAATGTGGCATTAAAATAATGACTCCTGAGCTTTCTCAGAGTTTGTACATTTAGCATCGCACAACCATTAGGAATAATCTGTCCAATTAAAGGTTGTGTAATTAATTGAGTGCACATTCTGTGAAAAAGGCAAGAAGGGAGAATTTATCAAGCTGCTGAAATATGACCTATCTTGTCCAAAAGACTAATATGTTTAAACAAAAGATGAAAATTGATGACAACATTATTTGTAACAAAATGCTCACTGTGCAACTATGATACATTTGTCCCCACATTGCGCTTCTTAGCATTGTCCTTACAGAATTTGTGATGTATTACCCCAGGCAGCAAGGCAATAACTTTAGATGAAGGGCCTGCCTGTCGAGGGACTGTGTGTTCTCAATGTATATTTGCCTGATATCTAGACCTTAATGGCGTACGCGAGACTCGCAAACCATTGGCAGCTGTGAAAATTTGACTTATAACTGCATCATGACTCTTTTTAAACATAAACATGATCTTTGTTGGTTTATCTAGTACATGACGGCGCTATAATTTCCTACTTTGAAGATTCGTTGAAGGTTCAGTGAAGGTTCCTGAAATGTGCTGTCGAAGGATTTTTGAAACTTGGCAAAGGCCGAACGAGGTTGGAAGGGCCCCTGGTGCAAACCTTCCCGTTCTCTGCCACATAACCTGAGCCAAAGAGCCGTGTGTGGGCTACGCTGTGGTTATTCGGGTACATGGGTGTGCAGAGGCGTGTGTTGATGGAATTGCGGGCATGGGGTGTGTGTGTGCGGGCGTGTTGGTATGCGTGTGCAACTTGATGTTGTGGCGTGCGCTGCATGTAAGTACCCCAGCGTACATGCATCTTATTAGTCTTAACGCAGCATAAGTCGAGCTGCACTGCAGAAAATCATATTCTTGTTGTATTTATTGTGTAACTACATGTTGTTATGCAAAATTCTCACAATTCACATTTGCTGCTACTGAGGTTGAGGTACAGGTAGGTTAAGGAGTAGGGGTTAGGGTTTAGGGTAAGGATTAGGGTAGACTTAGGGTTAGGGGTAAGGTTTGAGAGGTCATGACATACTCTTTTTTTTTTTTAATCATTTTATTATCTTCCCTGAGGTCCACTGATAATCTTAGTTAAGTTTATTTTCTCCACCAAAACAGTCATAATTTAGTAATATATGATCATTTCCACCCTGTCTCTGGCCCTCTGTCTAAAACTCTTGGTTTTGGCCTTAGCACCTCCTTAAAACTTAAACGTAAATGCCCACTGTTATGATTGGCTAACATTGTTCAGGCCCTCGAATAGAGCCATATTTGAAACTTAGTCAGAAGATAATGAACAAGTTCAGAATATATTAAACTGTTCACTCAAACACAGCAGCAACATAAACTATCCAACCCAATCTCATGAAAATTCATACATATTTTATGAGTTGGGTATTTCGTATGATTTCGTACGATTACGTTTGTATGAATTCATCTGATTTCATCATGTGCAAATACCCAGATGTGTAATGTGGAAGAAAGCGCAAGTTTTGCACGCGAGGTGTCAAGGACATGCTTATTAATATTATGCCCTTACCCAAACCCCTTATCTAAACCTAACCGATCAGTAGTGTGTGTAAACATGATAGGAAGCTGTCGTGTGTGACAGAAGCAAGTAAATGTTGGAATTAGATGGAAACGATGTCCAGCGTTGTCATTGGTTGTAGTGAAACTACGAATTCATATGAATGCAGTTGTACGATATCATACGAATTAGTCAAATTTAGAAAAGTTGTACGAAACCTTAATGATTACGCTATGAGAATGAGATGTTCAACACAAACAGTCATGACATTTGCTTACGGTTTTGCGATCTGGTCCAACTGTTTTTAACTGACCCATCCTTCAATAACAGTTCCTTGGCAAAGCTTGAATCATATTATGAGTGGTCCACAAGCAATTCATGCTGAAATGATATATAGTCCAAAGCATGGTGATATGACGCACAGTCGCACACACAGTAACATCCAGCACTGAAGTGCACATCACCGGAAATGCGTAAAAATGGTCAAAGACATCCATCTAGTGCATGTTTGCATACACCAACAATTAAAAATAGCGCAAATGTGCATCCAGGATGTGTTTGTGCTTAAAACAGCAAGACCCAGAGCAGCCGATGAAACAGAATGGCATGTCCTTTTCAGAGTTACCTGACACCGTGTCTTTTAAAAGCGGCACAAGATTCACGCCAATGTTCAAAGTTGTTTGTTTAGTGCATGTTTCTATACAAAAATAATTCAAAATGGCCAGATGGGCCCCCTTTGGTGTTCAGGAATAGTTAAGCCACACTAGGCCTGTCTTGTTCTCTCTCAGTGGGCGGGGCCAAGGATGCAATGATGTAAAGTAGGCATTGATGTTGTTGCTGTACAGGTGATCATGAAGCAATGGGCCCCCTAGAGACTTAGGGAAGTCGCGGAAGTAGAGAACGAGGCGTTTTTGCAGCTTGGTTTCAATAACTTTTATTGCACTGAGAATTACATTGAGTTCTAAAACTTACAGTATGTTTTTATAGTAGAATGACCTCTTATATGTCAAAATATCAAGGAAAATTTGATTCCTCATGACATGACCCCTTTAACAGTGCAACTACAGATGTAATACAGGTAGTTTAAATGTAAGTACAATGCAACAACACTTATCTACATAAGTACATTTTATCAAATGCTTAAGTACAGAGTGATTAAAGACATACTATAAAGTTGGTCCAACGTATAAAAAAAAAAAAATAGTGATAGTGTGAAAAATGATTTATCGAGACATGTTTTATGTTATGCATCATATGCCTGCAGCGTTTGACTTCACAATGCAGATGCATTCATCTGATGCATCCCTGTGTGTTCATTACCGTTTTGCCGCAACCGTCTTTCCGTGCCAGTATCCCATATGGTGGTGATAAGCACCATGGAGATTTTGGCCAGAGAAGCATGCCACACCATTCCAACACAGGAACACATGTCGGTCACTGCTCTCAACAGGATGTAGAGCTGAGGACATATTGCACCAAGCCTTACTGTAAAAAGTACTGTAACCTCATAAATCAAGGGAACAATCCTGACGCACCACCCACACATCTCACATTAAACAGACATTCCATTGTTTCAGCTCACATTTTTGACTGTTGACATATCCTCATTCTCTACTGCATTGAACAATAAACTAGCATTATTAGTTGCTGCTGCATTACAAGTGCAGGGAAAGCATTGGCATTCTTCAGAAGGATACTTTTGAGAAAGCATAATATTTACACCCGAGACATCAAGTTAAAATGAAGAGGGAAAGGATAGATTGAAAAGCTCATATCAAGTAAAACTTATTTATTTGCAGGACACTGCATCATTTTCTTGCAGGTAAGAGAATTTGCAATAAAATGCATAAGCAGCTCAGTTCGTTTTGCACAATTTGTAGGAGTGCACTGTGGTTAACTACAGTATTTTAGGGTCAACTAATCTTTGTAGAGATCCATTTTCCATACGTTTTTGGCTTATAAGCTTGATTGAAAATTAGACATTTATCAAAAATCTGTCATAACAACCTCACCATCAGTTTTATCACCACGTTGAGTGATTACGCTAGTTAACACTGGTTAACTTGCTGAGAATCCCATCTGTGTGCCAACCTTTTGTCATAAACTGTCAAAACGTGTCATGTCTTGTCACAGCCTGACAAGAGCTCAATGATAGGCCATATTAAGGGAAGAGTTATTGAGTCTGGCAGAGCTACAGCCTGCCCTGAAATGACCACACCTGTAAATGTGCAGCAGCAACCCACCTACATAAAACTCATACATGTTGATGTAGTTACCCTTTCATATTCAGGGAAAGAGTCCACATAGACTGGACAACATGATTGCACAGGAAATCGACATGTAGCTTCTGAAAGTTCATGTACCCTGAAATTAAGGTTCCGGGTTCAATACAAGTTAAGCTCAATCGACAACATTTGTGGCATAATATTAATTACTACAAAAATTAATTTTGACTTGCACCTCCTTAAAAAAAAGCAAAAATCGAGGTTACAGTGTGGCACTTAAAATAGAAGTGAATGGGGACAATCTGTAAACGTTAAAATAATCACTTTTTCAAAAGTATAGCCACAACACATAAATATTCACTTCCACTGCAAGTGCCTTACTGTAACTTTGATTTTTTCTTTTTTTTTTTTTTTTTTTTTTTTAGAAAAGGAGGAGTGAGTTGGAATATTTTTTTTGTGGAAATCAAAATTATGCCACAATTGCTGTCGATTGAGCTTAACTTGTATTCAACCCGGAATATTCCTTTAAGGTCAGTATCGCTAAAACCAATACTGATACCTCTATTAAACAGATTTTTTTTTGGTGAATTCTTGAGATTAAATGGGTAATATTAAATAGTATATATTACATTTATAGGCCTACATTAAAACTACATTGAATTTAAATAAACTTGTAACAAACGTCACGCAACACCATTAAAATAAATGTTTAGATTTGTAGTTTTTTTAATGTAAAATAACTCCAGATCCTGTTTGTCTGTTTTCTCTCTTATTACCACTTTCTGTTTGAATGAGTGCTGTCTGTGACTACTTGTGTCTTTTAGCATTCCTGCACATTAAAATAAGTCGAAGGAGAAATAGTTCCTATCCTAGCAACTATTTGCTAATGTGATTCTATGCTTTTCGCTTTGAAACTTGTGGTACACATTCATTTTCATGGTAACTACATAAAACCATTAGTTTAAAAAACAACAACCTCAATATTTTTGTTCTCTATACAACATCAGTATCGTAAGTATCGATACTTAGGATCAATTCGTCCATCTATATGTTCAGCCATTGAGGGCAGTGGTTTCAAATTCTGTAATTCTATCTATAATCAAAACAAAAAACTTAACAGAAATATATTTTTTGGGTGATATATTTTATTATATTATAATATTTTTAATATATATATTTTAGTTATTTCACACTAAAAAACTACAAATCTAAACATTTATTTTAATGGTGTTGTCTGACGTTTGTTACAAATTTATTTAAATTCAATGTAGTTCTTAAATGTTAGGCCTATAAATATAATTCTTTTTATTTGTATTTATTTTTTGGTAAAGTGTGTAATTTTTTTGGATTTTAAATATTTTCTTCTATCGCAGCTAAATTATCAGAGATAACTATAAGTAAACCATTCGCTGGTTGATTTCCCCCAAAATGTGTGTTTGAGCATCCTGACCAACCAGAGTATCACTAGCATAATCAATGGCGTGAGTTTGGAGTGGGACTTTGTTTGCTCGATTCAAGAGTCTCTCGGTTTATCCGATATGCCATTTTTAAAATGTCATCGATTTATCACGAAACGGCACGCTGTTAATGACACATTGACCACGTACATGGAGTAAAGTCTCATTTTCCTTCAAGTATTCTATGTTCACTGTGCATTATCAGATTGAGAATCAATGGATGCATCCAAAAGCTGGAAAATGCTACTTTCAGAGGGTGTATACGGAGTTAGGATGAAAATAAGGTGCATTTAAAATTGTTCTTAGACCAGTGCAGACAGACAACACACTGGAGGTTAAGTCATTGCCTAATTAGGGAGCAAAGGAGCATCATATTGCTTTCCTATGTAGCTGTCATGATTCACTGTTATTTTGCCTTGTGTTTTGCCCCGTCATTCATTTCCCCCTGACTACACTGCCCATAATTCCCTGCCCTCATCACTGCCAGCTGTTCCCTGTTGTTCTCACCTGTGTTTCATTCACTCATTAACCCCTGTGTATATAATGCCCTGATTTCTACCTAGTCATTGTCAGTTGTTATGCGTTTCTGTCCCGTTCATATGTACCGAGTTCCCATCGTGGATGTTTTATTCCCTAGTTCTTAGTTCTGCCGTGTTCCAGAGTTTTCTATGTTAATTTGTACCACACTTTGTTTCTTTGTTTCTTTATTAAACTTCTTAAGCACACCTTGATCCTGCTCTTGTGATTCCCTTCGAAACGTTACAGAACAACTGACCGCACAAATGGATCTAGCGGCTATGTTCATTCATTTGAGCCGGGAGGACTTACCCATTATGGAGTATTCCCGTCAATTCTGCACCATTGCCTGCCTCACAGATTTTGCGGACTCCCATCACAAGTCAATATACCGGATTGGTTTAACAGCTCACCGATGGAGGGAACTGCCTGAGATGGGAGACTACACATGGGAGTATATGAGGTTAACCCAGGAAAATCTCGCTTCTGAGGATCCTCCTCTCTCTAGCCCAATCCCGGCTTCCAAGTCTTCCACGCCTGAGTCTGCTCCACGCCATGTCACCGCCAAGCCTTCCGCGACTCCTTGCTCCAAACCTCCATCCGAAGCCTTTCACGGCCCCTGTCTCCAAGTTGAATGATCTGCCACTGATGTCGGTGCGTAGGGCCATGAAGACCCTTCATCACAAATTGTCAGCGCCCACGCCGGCCACGGCCAACGAGCTGGAAGCCTCATCTGTCCCAGAGCCAGCGTTGCCAACCTCGTCTGTCCCAGAGCCAGCGTTGCCAACTTCAGCCGTCTGGAGGAGGAGGAGGAGAATAAAGGCATCTGTTCCCAAGTCTCTTCTGTAATGTTTCAAAATGAATCACAAGAGCAGGATCTAGGTGTGCTTAAGAAGTTTAATAAAGAAACAAAGAAACAAAGTGTGGTACAAATTAACATAGAAAACTCTGGAACACGGCAGAACTAAGAACTAGGGAATAAAACAAACAAAACATCCACGATGGGAACTCAGTACATATGAATGGGAGAGAAACACGTAACAACTGACAACGACTAGGTAGAAATCAGGGCATTATATACACAGGGGTTAATGAGTGAATGAAACACAGGTGAGAACAATAGGGAACAGCTGGCAGTGATGAGGGCAGGGAATTATGGGAAGTGTAGTCTAGGGGAAACAGGGGCAAAACACAAGGAAAAACAACAGTGAACCATGACAGCAGCCGAGTGCATTCACTTCTAACATCCGGTCAAAAGTTCAGTTTCAGGCTGCAGATGATGTTTGGACCACTCAACATTTCTGGTAGATATGGTACAATGGTAATCAGTACATAGATTCAGAATTTTTCATGACAATTTTTTTAACATGGTTGGCAGTGATTGGATGATGGTGGCCATTACTTTGAATCAGAATTAATTATGC